>NC_084953.1:25725059-26039397 GCF_949316205.1 Platichthys flesus
CTGTTGTATGGACATGGTCATTGGCCCGGGCTAGCTTTTGTGTTGTCAAAGTGTTGTTTGTTTTCCTGTTGTAAATGTGCAGGTGCTTTTCACAGAACGTGAAGGTGATGGTGAATTTGTCACAAGGTACAAATAATCATCACATTGAATAAGAATCTAAAACAAAGAAGTGAACAGTAAATGTTGTTGCTCCAGAGAAAATATCTATAATAAAGAATGCCAATCTCACAACAATAGTGTTGGAGGTTCACTAGCAGGTAACACTGCATTTTTGTCTTTGTTCAACATGGTATGAGACACCCACCCTCACCATCCTCGTCATCCTCCTCTTCTCCTACGTCGTCCTCCACCTCATTCTCCTGCTCGCCGTTCTCCTCGTTCTGACAGGGGGAAACAGAGTTATATTTATCACCAGCACATAGACATGGATCATTCGTGTTCTGCAAGCAGAGAAGTGCTGTCTTACAGCTTTGCCGTTGGCAGCAGCATCCTCTCCGTTCTCTGCCTCTTCGGTCTTCTTCTTCTCCTTCAGCTCCTGAGAGCAAACATATTCTTAGACACACACGTCACACACTTTTATGAATGGGGCATTGAGTTGATACAAATAAAAGGACAACATGAAATGACCTGGTGACCAAATCTGACAATGTGTGACATTCTTAATGTTTTCAGATCAACTTGACTGAGTGTTGGGTTCGACATTCAGCTTCTGGCATAAAATTCTATGTCTACGTGTTTCTGTGATTTTTTCTAATGTTGCATTGTAGTAGTGCATCTATTTCTGTCTCGTACTCTGTCTCTGAGGTCAAACTATGACTTTACTTGTTTCGTCCTCTGTGTAGAACAGGAAACACTTCTGAAAGTACTCAAGTGTGGTTGCTTTTTAAATGGCCGTTTAATGTGGATGATTAATCAGTTAATAATTATAAGCGTTACGTTGGAATAGCATTTGAAAAAGTGTGCTGTGAAACACCAAACAACTAAACCGAATGAAAGACATATATCAATAAAGCAATAATTTATAACCCTCAATATCCACCAAAGAAAGAGTTGGTTTGTTTAGATCCTCCAGGCTCTCTGATTGGTACCAGACAAGCCTGTGTCCTGCAGAAAAGGAGGGAAACTCTCAGACGGGCTTTACAGCCTCAACCCTCCTCACCATCATGGAGCTGGGCTGCCAGCATTGGCTGCCAGTTGCCTTTGGCGGTCAGGTGGAGAAGCTCAGCCCTCCTATTGGTGAATTCTTCACAAGTCCCTCCCACCTCTTACTGGCTCCCTGAAACCCGACACTGTCTGTCACTGCTGCCATGTAGTCAGAGCGGAGCCTGGCAGAGAAACCACAGGCTCACCAGTGCAAGGACTACAACTCCCAGCAGCACAGAGGCTGATTATTCTCCTGTCTGTTAATCAGATCAGCTGCCAAAGCAAATACATGTTTTTCTTCTGGAGAGCTTCCTTAAACAACTGCAGTAGATCAGTCACCTGCAAAACAATATACTTAGCATACACTGTGCTACACATTAATATTATAACATTATTCTACTATATTCATATAGTAGTATAGTATATTTGCACCCAGGGCATGTTTACTACTCTCTCTGGTGTCTTCTGACTGAATAATGTAGAGCAGCATAACTTCCTCCTTCCTCTTCAGGCTGAGGAATCCACACAGCATCATCAGACCTGTCCACACACGCCTGCCTCCACTTGATAGACCAACAACAGGAAACCGTCACTCACTTTATTTAACTGAACCTGTGTGGCTACCACAATGCTGGCATCTGTCTGTATGTCTGTCTACAGTGGAGAGACAGACAGGGTGACAGTGGGGCAGGAGGAGTTCCTCAGTGCCTAGATGAGTGATGTGACTCATGTGGCCTTCACAGTCACTGTACACCTGGGAGACTTTGGGTGGATACTGGACTCTCTTTACCACCACCACTGTCAAGAGTAAGAAGAATCTGTCCAGTGCACTTCCACTGACTTGAGTGAACAGAAACGAAGCTGCTCACAGGGCAGGTGGTTGACAAACACATTACTGAACAGTCTGTTTGCCTGCCTCTCTGTTTACCTGTCTGTCTGCCTGTCTATCTATCTGTTTGCTTGCCTGTCTGTCTGTAAGTATTTCTGTCTGTCTGTCTGTCTGCCTCTCTCTGCCTCTCTCTGCGTGTCTATCACTCTGCCCGTCTGTCTCTCTGTATCTCTGTCTGCTTCCATTCCTCCGCTCTTCTTGCAGATCAGTCTGTTTCCGTCACGCCCCCCTGCGGCTACGCGCGCAGTTCAGTGAGACGCGCACGACTCTGCCCCTCCTCGCGCCCCAGCTGCTTGAAGTATTTGGAGCGGAGCGCGCGCTGTATGCGCCGTACACCCACATGAAACAGTAACTTCGTCACTTTGTTGTGGACCCGCTGCCCCGGTTTGAATCACGGACTGTCTGTAAAGGACAAGGAACTGCGTGAAGCAAGAGGAACCTCGCTCCCCGTGACCGACAGGTAGAGTTGAGGAAATCTTACAGAGAGCTCCGTGATGAAGAAGAGCGACCCTGAGCTCTGTTGATACACACGATGCCTCCGCAATGACAACTAAACACACACACACACACACACACACACACACACACACACACACACACACACACACACACACACACGCACACGCACACACACACATGTATTGGCGTGCGCACTCACGGCGGAGAACAGGGGCTCAGTCGGGAGGGGCTCGAGATGAATAAACTCAGATTATTGTTCAGTCACGTCACCGATTAGTTACAACCTGGCGGACTAATCTGGATACTGTACTTATTAAGTAGGTGTGAGTCAGAACCTGCGTCGTCTCACTACACGGCTCTGCGCGAACCAAATAACTCCGTACAATGTTAATCCATTTGTTGTGTGCACGAATTCGAGGGACACAAAAGCCATTCTGAAAGATCCGCGCTCACCCTCTGCATGGGGACGATGTGTAAACAGGGGGCCAGCGGCGCCTCAAACGGGACCGTCGCTTTTTCGGTGTTCTTTTAATGAGCCGACAGTTTGCATCCAAACACCGAGTGGGCGGGAGCGTAGTTAAATAATCAAAGTCCATTAAATGGCAGCATTCATTCAGACCGCTTCTCGGGGCTTGGAGGTAGCATTTGGTGAGATTTGACTTCGTTCATTCATTGTAAAGCCTTCTGTGGAGTGTGCTTGGTGTAGTTAGTGAAATAACAGATGCTGAAATGTGTCGGGAGGCTTCCGCTGCAGCCTCACGGCTCCTCATCCACTCTCACAGCTGCTTCACCTCTACACGTCTCCCCGCAAACACACTTTCATGTCCAATTCACACCGTTTGTCCGCTTTTCACATGCTTCGAAATCAACCTCGAGTCTTCCGTTAGCTCGACGCGGTGCTGCTTGAAATAGATCAATTACCAGCACAGTTATTAATGGATGCGGAGTTGGCAGGAAAAAAAAGCATTGTGTCCTTATCTTCATCTCTTGTCCTTACCTTGACGCTCAGTTCCCCGCTGGTTTCTACTTTACTGTCCGCCATGTTACTGTGTGAGAAGAGCTGGATATCCAGTCAAAATATTGCAAAATGTGAAAATCAAATTTTAAAAAAGAACAGACGTAGAGTCCTTAAACCTGTGAGGGTGGAAAACGAAAGACGTCGTCCTGACAGCGGTGTGTCCACCAGTCAGAGCTGCAGCCTTTATAGACAAGTGGGAGGCGCTAGGTGTCTGGACCTACACGCCGATTGGTCCATTAGCTTTGAAAATATTCAGCCTGCAATTGGCCAGGGGGACACAATGGACATCTCTCTCTCTCTCTCTCTCTCTCTCTCTCTCTCTCTCTCTCTCTCTCTCTCTCTCTCTCTCTCTCTCTCTCTCTCTCTGAGTGTGTGTGTTTGTGTCTGGTCTAGGTATTACCAATGCAGTAAGGACCTATATCTGATTTCACAGGCACATTAAGGTTATTGTGGGGACAAAGCACACGTCATAACATTTTTAATTTGTATAGTTATAGGCTTAGGTAAGTTAGTTCGGTGGAGGGTAACGTTTTGTTAAAGTTTTAAATTAAATAGCTGAAAGTTTAAGGTAAAATTAGGTAAAGCTTAGGCTAAGCTTGGGGTAAGGTTAGGTCTAGTAGTAAGGCTCTAAATATAGTGACCAGAGTGTGTGTGTGTGTGTGTGTCTGTGTGTGTGTGTGTGTGTGTGTGTGTGTGTGTGTGTGTGTGTGTGTGATAGTGTGTGTGTGTGTGTGTGTGTGTGTGTGTGTGAGTGTGTGTTTGTGTGTGTGCATGGACCCAAATTCTTGTACTTCCGTCTTAGTGAGGACACTCATAGGCATAATGCATCTGCCAGCCCCTTACCCTAGCCTTAACCATCACAACTCCCAAAACCAAGTAGCCTTTGAAAAAGTAAGAACTGGCCAAAATGTACTCACTTTCCAAAAAGGTCATTACTCTGTAAAGGTTATATGCTCAAAATGGTCTTCACAAAAATAATTACAAGTTACCATCTGCACCCTAGACGCAGACAGCCATAAATATCATACAAACAATCTGTATTGCTAATAAACAAGTCCAAATGCTGTATAGTTTTAACCCTCATAATAAAAATAATCACCGCCACCGCCCATTATTATCACCTTCATAATATTATTATTACTATCATAATAAAAATAAGTATTATTATTGCTATCATTAGAATACTCTTGTGATCTTTAAAAAAAATCATGCAGGTCTGTCAATGTGAGACATGAGCCTCCTTTGCCTTGCAAAGGTCCTCAACTCTTGGGGCAATGTTTGACAAACATATCCTCAGGTCATCCTCGATCTGTGCGCGGTTGCGATATTTAGTTTTGAGCGCAGTCAGTCTTGAAAAGCCTGCCTCGCACAAATAAGTCAATGCGAAAAGGAGGATCATTTTAAAGGCTATATGTCTCAAAGCTGAGGGTATTCTGGCATCAATGCTACCAAGGATGAAGAAAGAGGGGAGGTGGTAAACAGATGCTTTAGTCTACTGTCACTCTTCAGCTCAATAAGCTGCTCTTGCATGTCTATTGACAGCTTGTCTGCTGAGCAGAGAAATAGATCCCGAACCCAGGTGAATGAACGGTAGTCCACTTTGAAATAGGACCCAAACTGATTCTTCAGCACTAAAAGGTGATCAGCAGCTGATTGGAGGAGAGAGGAGAAATCAGTGCCACGTGTATCTGCAATGAAGTCTGCAAGGCTGGGAAACATGTCGCAGTTTCAAGAACTGATGCAACCACGCCAGAGAGCAATTTTTTGCGTGAAGGCATTCACTCTATCAGCAAGGAGCAGAACGTTTGATTCGTGGCCTTGCAAAGACCGGTTAAGGCCATTCAGCCGGTCAAAAATATCCACCAAATAGGAGAGAGAGGCAAGCCACATTGACAGTCTTGATGACCACTTAAAGTGCTTAACAGTAGCTCCCATTCTCTCATACAGTGCATCTATGTGCAGCACCGAGCAAATTTTGGGTTCAGTATCTTGCCCAAGGACACTTCGGCAGTCGAAAAGGGGAAGAATGGGATCTAAGGGCTAACCTTAGATCCCAGTCTAAGGTAAGACTTTGAGAACCACTGTGATAGAGGAACCTCAAAACCTACTACTACGAGAAACCCTGTCTTGAATCTATTTAGGCTGTAAATTTAGTTTATTTCTATTTATTGATTTGTTGTCTTACTTGTTGTGAGGCACTTTGTAACTATGTTTTGAAAAATAAAAATTGGAAATAAATAAAGTTTATAATAATATTATTAAAACTGCACAAACTGGAATTACTCAAGCAATACACAGACAACAAAGAAATTAATTTAAAAGAAATAATATGAGCATTGCTCTGGACTGTAATGTTATTTTAATCAAGTGAAAACCATTAAGTCATACCCACTGCTGTAATTATTCCAACTTGCCTGTTGCTGGTACTATTGTAGATACAATGGAAACTACAAATATACTGCAACAGTAATAACTACTGCTACTATACTGCACTACAATGCTGCTGGTAATATACTACAGCTGCTCACTTCTTCTGTTACTCCTCCTGTTATTTTTATCACAACTTTACTGTTGCTTTATTGTAACTGTGGGCGATAATACAACAATACTTTCACAAACTACAATTGGTACCACAACTAATCAATGGTTACTCTAGGTGATAACTCAAAGTACTCAAAATATATTGTTAACTGTATTTCCTTTCTGCTTGTAGGCCTATGTATTTCATATAAAGATGTGTTATATATAGATGTAACAACAATACACATATATATATATATATATATGTGACGAATGGTCTAAGTACTTGTACTCTCTGCAATGACAATAAAGTAGACTCTAATCTAATCTAATATAGATACAGGAGGAGACAGAGTAACATAGAAACAGAGAAGGACAGAGAGGGAGCAGAGGAAAAATATGGATGAGAGAAAAGGGGAGGGAGAGGGATGCAGGGAGGGAGACTGGGAGTGATGGGTGAGAGAGGAAGGAGGGAGGCAAAGAGGCAATAAAATAACAAGAGCGATGGGAGGGGGGAGTAGAGAACGAAATGAGGAGAGGCGTTTGTCTGTGCGCTCGCGCGTGTGTGGACGGATAGCTTATCCTGTTAAAGTGGAGCTGTTTGTGTGTAACCGTCATGGTGATTTCAGTCACAGTTGTGTTTAAACGGTTTATTATTGACACTTTCATGTCAAACTAATAATGGATACGATCTCCATTTGAAAACAGGAAACACTGCTGGACAGAAAAACAAGGAAAATGTATGTTTAACATCGAGACTTCCTCAATAAGAATAAAGGACAGCGCTGAGGTTTATTCCCTCACCAACATGGCGGATTTAAGAGTCCGTGTGGCGTCGCGATTGTTGAACATTCCCTCTGATTGGCTGGTGAACTGGAGCGAACATAAAACTGACGCTTTGCGCCCGATGAGTGGCTGATACAGCTGTCAATCAGCTAGGGCAAAGTGGGTGGGGTATTCAGCTGGAGGTAACAGCAGAAGCGAAGTTGGAGCGGAGCGGACTGGACGTTTCACTGCTGCCGGCAAAACTAAACTAAACTAAATTAATATAAAATAACCTGATTAGATAATATTTGATTAATTTCGAAAAATCGAATAACCAAGTAATATATAATAGATGAAAATAAAATAGCCTAATGAAACTAATTAAAATAAAAAAATAAAAAGATAAGATCAAATTTGATTAATTTAGAAAATCAAGTAACCAAATAAAATAAAATAGATGAAAATATAACAACCTATTGACATTAATAAAAATTAAATACCCTGATAAAATCATATCGAGAAATAAAACTTACCTTATGATATAAAAGTTAGCTTCTGATCGTCTTTGGTGTCAGATGTCAGTGTCTCCTTAATCGTTCCCCATGTTGTCTCTTGCTTCTGGTTGGTGAAATATTTACCTGTTTGCAGTTGATGCTGCGATAGGATTTGGTTTGGTGTTCACAGACTGAAGACTGCCTCGTTTTCTGGTGTTCACTCAATCTCACTGATACATTTCTCCAGGGGCGTTTCTAGGGGGGCCTAGCCCCTAAGGATGCTGAATGTTTTTTGGGGGGCTCATTTGAGGCCCAAAAAAAACATATCCATTGTTTCAGACAGTTCATAGATTGGTTCAATCAGAAAGAGTGTGATTTTTCTCTGTATCTTTGCTTGCATTCATTCATTAAAAGATAACAGAAGAGACAGAATTTCAGGGTCATTGTGAAATTTGACAACACAAATATGAACTTTTCTCCAATTGAGAGAAATAATTTTCCTGCTTGTAAAGGAAAAACGGATATACTAGTTTTCATATCCGCGTCACTCCAAAATCCTAATTCTTAAAGGGAACACACAATGGATGGGGAATGGACCTGCCAGTGTCAACTTGCCAGTGTCAACTTCTGAGTTGAATAAGATACACAATACACAAAAAATACATTCAAATTATTTCAAAAATAGAATCCAATGCACAGGAGATTTTTACTGGAGACATTTTCTAACAAAATAGCTAGCTAGCTAGCTTAGTTTAAGACAAACACAATCAAGTAACACTGTATCCATTTACGCTGATTCTGTGCAGCAACTGTGACTCTTATTCTGAAAATATCTGAAAGTTAGATGCTTACTATTGCTATTTGATCACCAGCCATAATGAGGTTACTCTCCTCCGCATTACACAGCTTTTGGGAGCTAAGTTCAGGTGAAGGTGCCGATGGCTGATGAATAAAAGGAAGAAAATTGCACTTGAGAAACCGTGAATTTTCACCTTGTAAAACAGCAAAACTTTAGTCAGAGTGGAATAAATACTGGGAACAAATACTTCCATTTTAGAAATTTTATTCATTTTTATAAATGTGGGGATAACAGGAGCACCTTGAGAAAACCCATTGCAGGCCGGAAAATCCCTGTCCTGAAAATTATTATGGGGCTACCTGCACCACAGAGGATCAATCAGCGCAGGTGAGAGCTGTTAGCTGATTGGTCCTCACACTGAAAAGCGAGTCACTTTGTGTTTGTGTTAAGTTTGTGTGTTCACGTGTGTGGTGTACAATAAATCATGTTAACAAGCAAACATTCCGTTTCTGGCTTTGTGTGGGAGAGCCCCCTGGCATGCACCACAGCCACACTGACATTTGAAAGTGAAGCTATCGGAGTAACATCATCCACCTATTATCTCCTGAAGAAGGAAGAGTTGCCTGCTCTGAAAGAGGAGAAGAAGCCAGGCTTTTTGCACAGGCGTCTTCTCAAAATGGAGCTTATTGATATCTCAAGTTCAGGATCTCTTCCAAGAAGGGAAGAGACAATGTCTTTGACCTCGGCCCATATTCTCTCCAGCAGATGATGCCTTGTGTCATCATCATTACAGGTCAGCTTTGCCTTGTTATAGATTCTTGTGACGAGCTTGTCCGAGAGAACACTGACATACATTTTATATTTGACCTCTGCTTGGATCTTTTCAATATTCTCCCTGCCGACTTCTGATGAGGAAGACTGCTTCGATTTTTTCTTCCCACTGCTGGTGACCACTGCTGGTGTTGACTGCTTTAGTCTTTCATTCCCTCTGCTGGTGACCACTGCTGGTGTTGACTGCTTAGATTGTTTCTTCCCACTGCTGGTGTCCACTGCTGATGTTGACTGCTTCAGTCTTTCATTCCCTCCACTGCTGACTTCTGAGGATGAAGACTGTTTCGATCTTTTACTCCCACTGCTGCTGACCACTGCTGATGTTGACTGCTTCAGTCTTTCATTCCCTCCGCTGCTGACTTCTGAGGATGAAGACTGCTTCGAACTTTTACTCCCACTGCTGCTGACCACTGCTGGTGTTGACTGCTTAGACATTTTCTTCCTTTTGCTGGTGACCACTGCTGGGGTTGACTGCTTCAGTCCTTCATTCCCTCCGCTGCTGACTTCTGAGGATGAAGACTGCTTAGATATTTTCTTCCTTCTGATGGTGACCACTGCTGGGGTTGACTGCCTCAGTCCTTCATTCCCTCCCCTGCTGACTTCTGAGGATGAAGACTGTTTCGAACTTTTACTCCCTCTGCTGGTGACCACTGCTGGTGTTGACTGCTTCAGTCTTTCATTCCCTCCGCTACTGACTTCTGAGGATGAAGACTGTTTCGATCTTTTACTCACACTGCTGGTGACCACTGCTGGTGTTGACTGCTTCAGTCTTTCATTCCCTCTGCTGGTGAACTCTGATGATGGTGACGACTGCTCTGATCTTTTCTCCTCGAGGCTGTTGACCTCTAATGATGATGACTGCGATGAGTCGATGGGCATTAAAGCGACTGACACTCTGTTTGTGTGGCGGTTAACTTGGTTGTTCAGCCACCAGCTTATCAAGGACAGAAAACAAAACACCCTGTTCTGAATGTCTGCATATATGCCCCTGTGTGATGTAGGAACACGAACCTTCTTCCCTAGACCTGAACCCCTGTCTGAATTCTTGCCCGGTGCGATGTGCGAATAGATGACATCTGAAAGCTGTTTTGTGAATACAATAACCTTTTCAGATTGAGGCTTTTCCAGTGTTTTGAATGCAGAATTTTCTCATTTCCATCTCCTGGCTTCTCCCTCTCCAGAAGCACAGCGTCAATACTAGCAATCAATGACTGCATCGCCTTCCTGCTAGAGAATTTGGGATTCTCATTGTATTTTTTCGCAACCTTTGACAATATTTGGAGAGTCCCTGTTGCGGCAAAAGTCTTTATGAAAAGGCTATTGATCTTTCTCATCGCTTTACCGTTTGAGGAGTTTGGCTCTGGAAATTCTTTTCCATTTGTGCTTTCCTCAATGATTTACTCAGTTATTTCATCTAAAGCCAAATCAATCTCTGAAGAAAACGAGGAACTGAGAGAGAGACTTTGAGTCTTTGAACTCACTGAAGAAGTCTGTGATGTCAGTCAAACTCTCGTTGATTGTTTCCTGGACAAGCCTCTTCACACTATCCACATTGCTTGTTGTTGAACCTCCCTCTGAGGAACTACCTGACTTGGAGCTAACTTGTGAAGAGTATGAGCTTGAAGAAGTCCTAGACACCAGAATGGGATCATCTGAAGGGTCCTGTTCCTCTGAGGAGATGGCCCGACTTTGCTTGACCAACTGTTTGATTCGTCTGTCTGTCTTTAATGACTCACAGGCATAACAGATCATCTTCTGGACTTTAGCGGGGTTAATGAGGCGGGTTGGGATAGGCTTCTCAGAGCTCACACAGCTGGAGCTTGCAGACACGGTGGAGTTGACAGTCTCCGTCACCTCCTCTACAACTAAGTCTGTGAGCTTATCCAAACTCTCAGACGTTGTTGTGCTGCCTGGTGAAAGACTGTTGTTGAGAGTGTCGCCCAGAATGGACCGAACTTTATCCTAAGACACAGGTGAACGGGGACGCCGCTTCACAATGGCATTTGAAACAGACGTCATTAGGTTCAGCAGAAGTTCTGCCAACATAAATGTTGTAGCTTCATCCGGATTGCATGACTTCAACCTCCCCCACTGCTCTGCTGTGAGCTTCGTAAAAAAGCTTTCAAAGTACGGGCGGACAGTCTCTGCATTTATGTCCATTTGTTTAACTTTCTGAGTGAACTCCATTGTGACTGTTTTTTTCGCTGTTCGAAATGTGTTTTGCATGAAAAATCTCTTGTTCTTCTTTGTTCTACCAATTGGCTGGTTGCTGCAGACTGATTCTTCAATGAAGCAAAGTGGCTACTAGGAATTGAGGCAAAGGGGGTTAAAGGAATTGAAGCAAAGGGGATTAGAGGAATTGAAGCGGGGATTAAAGGAATTGAAGCCAAGGGGGTTAGAGGAATTGAAGCAAAGGCGGTTATGTAGCAAAGGGGGTTAGAGGAATTGAAGCAACGGGGGTTAAAGGAATTAAAGCAAAGTGGGTTAGAGGAATTGAGGCAAAGGGGGTTAGAGGAATTGAGGCAAAGGGGGTTAGAGGAATTGAAGCAAAGGTGGTTAAAGGAAGCTAATGGGACTAATAGATCAATGGAAACTCTGATGTGACAATAAGCCACGCCCCTCAACTTTGACTGTTACACAAAAATAACTCATCGAACTATTATATCCATTAGTCTGGTATTAGGCTTTTGTTTCAAGGACAATACATGTGCTTGCGCTTTCCACTTGGATCGACCTTGTACTGCAGTACCTAACCCCACCTGGTCCAGAGGAGCCCATCACATCACTAACCCTAACCCTAACCCTTACATATTATTGGGTTATTCAATATGGCCTTGTTTTGTCTTTTACCTGTTATTCATTTATTTATTTGAATTGATAGTTAGTTAGTTTGTTAACAAAATAAATATATAAGTTGAAAATATCCTACTTTGTTTCTTATTTATTTATTATAATTATTTTTAATTTGGTAAATAATTTTGGCGATGGGTGCCCTTTTTTGGGGGTTTGAGCATCGGCCCCCCAAAATGTCTGTGCACGTGCCTGTTGTCTTCCAAAGATTTTCTCTCTTCAAAAATCATTTATCATGTGAAACTGACATGAGTGTGTTCAATTTCTAATTAAGTTCAAGAAATAGACCTCAATACTGATGACGAACCTTGTTTCATATTCGTTTTTTCTAATCATATCTTGATTGTAATTGAGTTTATTTATTTGCTGTTTATATTCCTTGTAATTGGGATAAAGTTAACATCTGTTAAGTATTTTTACAGATATTGTTGTAGCTGTATTGCTTGAAAGATCGAATAATGCGGTGGGTCCACCAGACCCACGAACATTGGCTGAGTGACCAAAACACAAACACCACACAAGGGTTAAACAACCATGACAGAAACGATGGAGGGCCTCAACATATTTTGAGGCCCTCCAACTATGGAAATTGTATATAAATATATCATAAAATCTAGATGCTCCCTTATTTTTGTGCTCCATCTTAAGTGAGAGATCTTCAATTCCAGTTTTACCTTGAAAATGTGTTTATTTGAAATACAGCAATGCCTAATTTCATAACCAATGCGTAGGTACACTGAGTGGAACTAATGCAGTCCCATACAAAATGCCATATGTAAGACGACATTTTACTCCAAAATTGAAAAAGTTGAGATCGAAAATTTCCTTTGATTTTTACATAGACTCCCCAAGGTCCTAGTGCCAGGTTCTTCATTGTTAAGTATGATGAGAGGCTATGGGATTGTAATTTGAAGGGGAAGAAAACATACAAACCAGAAACGCACTCATATATGTAGCATGTTAGAGTTATAAATAACTTGTCCATGTGTAAAACAATAGTTTAATTAAAAAAATAAATAAATAATCCCAATAATTATTTGGGGGGGCTGAAGAACATTTTAGGGGGGCTTCAGCTTTTAGGTTTTAGAAGGGGACTGGTTGGAGTCCCTTAATTAGACATTTGCATTCTGATACATAACTACGGTGGCCCTGAGAGCTCAACGAACAGCAACTTAAGAAAACACATGCAAGTTGACAAAACACATGCAAGTTGACAAAACACAAGCAAAGTAAGAAAACATCTCCATCAATTTCACAACACAACACATTACAGAAACGAGCTGCAAATAGCCACACGCGCAGCAAATAGACGAACGCGCAGCAAATAGACGAACGCGCAGCAAATAGACGAACGCGCAGCAAGTAGAGGCGAATACACAACGGAAGTGTTTCCAGAGGACAGCTAAAAGGGATGGACAACGCTGCCACAGGAGACACTAAAACGTCCAATACACCATACAATTTCGGTTCCGCACAGGGGTCGGCAACCCGCGGCTCTGGAGCCGAACACGGCTCTTCAGCCCCTCTGCCGTGGCTGTACATTACAGTGTTGTGCATATGTTTCGCAAACGCTGAACTTAACGAATCAGTTTT
This sequence comes from Platichthys flesus, assembly GCF_949316205.1. Classification (NCBI taxonomy): domain Eukaryota; kingdom Metazoa; phylum Chordata; class Actinopteri; order Pleuronectiformes; family Pleuronectidae; genus Platichthys; species Platichthys flesus. The sequence continues at coordinate 25,738,421 of NC_084953.1, forward strand.
CATATTATTAACGTGAACGTAACGATGAACGTGATTGAACGTCACGTTACCTTTTTTAATCATCATCGTATCAGGCCCTCATGAAATACCAGGAGCGGGAGTTTGTGTGTGTGTGTGTGTGTGTGTGCGTGTGTGTGTGTGTGTGTGTGTGTGTGTGTGTGTGTGTGTGTGTAGCGAACTGACCGGTCTCGGGTCTCGGGGCACCGACCCCGCCCACTCGCTCAGAAGAGGGGGCAAAATGTCTCTTCTGATAGTAAAGGTTTCAAACTGCATAAGTGTGTCTATTTGCAGTGCGTTTCTGTAATGTGTTGTGTTGTGTTGTGAAATTGATGAAGATGTTTTCTTACTTTGCTTGTGTTTTGTCAACTTACATGTGTTTTGTCAACTTGCATGTGTTTTCTTAAGTTGCTGTTCGTTGAGATCTCAGGGCCACCGTACATAACAGCCCCTCAGGAGAAAGTCAGGAGATATCCAGAGTTTAACACATGTCTGAAAACCGTTCAAGTGTTTAAGGTTAGTCAGATCTTAGGCCATATGCAGTCCTCTGATTCATTTGAATGGAGCCAGTGCAGGGGCGCAGCAGAGGGCTCTGACATAACAACATGAATTACCTGAATAATGTATTCAAACAGGTAACCTGGTGTAGTGAAAGATGAATTGGTTGCCACATTAAAGAACTGTCCAGGTCTATGAAATTCCAGTTGTGAGTATCACAAACCATATTTCGGTGTGTCTTGTTAAGGTATTGTAGAGATCTAACATAAGGGTGTCCCACTTGGATGCTTCTGATCATTTCTGATGATTGAACAGGGTCCACCCTGGTCTGAAGGTGGGGCAGGACTCCACTCTACTACTGCATCCCCGTCACTCTAACCTCCCCCTCACTGACAAAATGTTGTGCTTGATGTCGGAGTCTGCACCGCTGATGTTGTGGTAGTGCTGGTTAGACAATTTCAGTTTGATTTCTCTCACACATACATTCACGTCATATATTTAAAACCATAATGAAAAACAGCAGTGTGGAAGAATTGAAGCTTCTGAACTTTTATTCTGTATAGGACAATTCATACACTGACATGTCTCTCTTTTGGTGAAAACAACTACAGAGAAGTCAACCAGCTTCCAGCAGGATGGCTGCAAATGCAACGCTGCTGGCAGCTACACACATTACTTTATATTCTCGAATTAACATGAATACAATCAATTTAGATTATGTAAAAGGACTAGAGAGCATTGATATGACTAGTCTCTTTCCATCTTGTTTTTATGTTGATGTTCTGTTTTAATGTTGTTTTTATCTTTAATGTTTTTATCTTTTATCCTGTACTATTGTATTGTAAGGTGACCTTGGGTGACTTGAAAGGCGCCTCAAAATAAGATGTATTGTTATTATTGTTATTATTAGAACCTCACTGATCTCCTTCTAGCGGTGTTGGTCGAGGAGCAGGTAAATAAAACACTGTATAATGGTATAATGTTGATATGATGCATATAAGTGAACTGTTATAAGTACAACAGTGGATATAATGACAGAAAGAACTCAACTTCAGTGCATATGATAGGGTCAGTTTAAGTGCATTACGTGTAACCCTGACAGGTTGACAGCAGGGGGCAGTAGTGGAGTTGCAGTGGACAGCCACTCTAGAGAAGCACACTGCTCTGTTTAGTTGTGAAAAAGTAATCCTTGCTGCATTTCTGCAGATGGGGTGCATACATCTTTACATACTCATTAATAGAACTATTTTGCTAAAACAACATAAATTCAAAATTCAGTACTAATTGGACTGTCCCAAAGAGCTGTACATTTGTCTTGGTCTCTTCAGCCATACTGCAGCCATAAAACAACAGCAATTCATACATAGAATATATAAATGCATTAATAAACAAACAATGAATGATGCATCTAACCAGATTGCACATGCAAGACTTTATCTAATAGTTTTATTGACTTTTATTGATGAGCAATTTCTTTAAAGCCATTGAATCTGCAATGAGGGACTCTGAGCGTCCTACCAGAGGGCTGTACGCACCAAGTAGAACATGGGATGGGTCAGTTACTGTCTTATAAGTTTGCCTGAGGGGAGTCAGTGCGTAGACTGCAGCGACGTGTGCTAAATTTATTACTATTTTGACTTCTGCTTACTTATCCTGCATGTTTCAAACACTCACTCACTCACACACTTTTTTAGCTTCTTTTGCTCTTTTCTTTTCTCTCTCTTTGTTTTAGTCTCACAGACAACATAGATCGCATGTAAGCACATCTTTCTTGATTACAAGTCATAACAGATACCTCTGCAGTTTGGTTCATGTTCAGCAGCGCAAACCACACAATTGTCAACACATCTACATGTTGATGCTCAGTGCAGTTTAGGTGAGAAGTCATCAATCTAAACTTCTGCTGTTAGGTAAAACTGCAGGTGAGCATTATGCCGCAGATGCAGATAAGGAGAAGAGAAGGGGTTGGACAAAACTTTACCAAAACAATGTTCTGAACAGGCTCCACTTTGACACTTTGATAAGGTACAATGCAAAGTAGTACAGGAAACCATCAGTGGAAACATCAGACACATTTAAAACATGAATGCATTCAGAAATGATATCGTCTTGGATCAGTAGCAATAACTGTGATCACGAAATCCTCTCTTTGACTTACAAAAAACCCATTCACTTGACTTTGTCTCCCCATGTTGTCCTGTCAATGTTTTGTCTTTTTTCTTGCAATAATAAATAATGACCTTTCTCTAATTCCCGAGACCTGTTAGATAATCCACCAGTGAGACAGCTAAAGCACATGATCAGCACTATTCTAATAAAATGAGCAGGACATAGTTGTTTCCTTTTAGGCTCTACTTGGCCACAATTGGACTATAAGTTGGTGTAGCACTTGGGCCACACCAAACAATAACTGATGCAGCAAACACAGGGTGGCAGTATCATCCACTTCAAGTTTTTTCACTCAACACAGTAAAGAGCCAGGTTCATCTCCTTTTATCTTTTTTTGTCTCCAGTCCACCAGCATTCAAATTATGGGTTTAGATAACCTAAAATGCTCCTTGAAAACCAAAGAACATGATTATTAGCTTTTATCTTGCTGCATCTCTAATGCTCTTTTGGCTAAACCACAGCCAAGCCAACCACAAATTCAAATGTATGACTGAACAAGCCGTACTGGAGTTTCCCTATTGGCCATAGTTCTTTTAAAAAAATATTGGCACAAACTGTTTTTTATTACATCATCAGGGTGGTGTTTGCAGGTGGAGTCGATTACGTAGCAAACTTGTCGATGGATTAAGTGTCATTTCACTTTCTTTTAAAAGAACCAAGCAACAAACCTGGCTAGTATCAGGACAAACAGTAGCTACTTTCTTCAGAGGTCAGTAGTTACTCCTCACGAGCCGGAGGTCACGATTTTGACCTTGTCTTGTTGAATGTGTGCAGCTCTGCACTCTGCCTGATCTTTAGTAACTGACCCATATGATTCGATTGATTCGAACATTTCCGTATCGTTTTCTGTGTCATATCGTATTGATTTGATATGTTATGCTTTTGGAGACAGCAAAAGAGGGAATGACAGACAGGTGGTGAGGAGACCCGATTCAAACCAGATACTTTGCAGATAAGAATTGCTCATCAAGACTAGAAAAGTGCTATATAAACACAAAACCAAAACCATTTATCAACACCTGAGCCAGATGGACTCATCATTGTCATTTAACGGAATACGGTTTAGTAATACTTGAACATTTTCCTAATACTTAATCCCCCATTAATAGGACTTGCAGAAGAAAAACAACAGATTCTCTGTTTTCCCTTGGTTTTCCTTGGAGCGTGTGCTGCCTCTTGTTTGCAGCTGTGATTCTGTCTCCCCTCTCTCCCTCAATCTCAGCGGACCTTCTCCCTCTTCCTCCATCACAGAGCACACCACAGGCAGCAGTTTGAAATGGCGGAGAGAGGAGGAGAGAAGAGGGGGTGCGGAGAGGCTGCAGACAAAACCCAGAGTGGAGCTGCAGATCTGAGTGGAGGTGGACTGACTGGAGATGTATCACCAGAAGTGAATGGCAGCTTCTTATTGTCAATCAGCTTCCACAGACCATTTTTGCTGTCATGTCTTTCAGATGGCTGAAGTCTACTCCAACAGGTAGTATTTAAGGTTTATATGGGATGTTTTTATTGTCAAAGAATGACGTGACACGAAATATCACAGCCTGATATTTTTCTCCAATGGTGCGATTTTGCTTTCAACCCCGACTTTATTTGTGTAACACTTTAAACTGCTTTACTAAACAAAATAACAGTGATGGTCATTATTACCATCATCAATCACAGGAATAACAATAACAACAACAACAACAATAATCATGTTTTCGAATGATGTCTATTGAGGAGAGAATAAGATAATGAGAGGGAGATTGTTCCAGAGTTCTGGGGCAGAATGGAGAAGGAAGGCCCTGTCCCTGAAACAGGACAGGACAGCAGCTCTGAGGTGTTGGATGGGGCGAGATCATTTAGTGCCTTGTACACAAACATAAGAATTTAAAAATTAACCCTGCCGCTGACAGGCAACCGGTGTAGAGAGGCGAGAGTGGGTGTAATGTGTTACCCTTGTAACAGTTGGAGACGGGATTAAAAAGACTGAGTGATGCCAAAATATAACGAATGTAATGTAATCATGTTATTAGGGCGTAAGGTTATGAGGGCCTGCAGCCAAAGCATTAACATTAAAATTCACGTGGCCAATAACTGCAGAACACAAGCTCAGCCCACATGAGATTTGTTGGGCCTGATCAGTGACAGCTGGCAGCACACAGTGTTGTGATCAGGGAAGATGCTGGAGTCACTTGGTTCATTTTTACCACCTCACACAATCAGAAATAGAACAAGTCAGAGCAGAGTGGTAGCTGATGATGATATGGAGAGAACAAGTGTCAGCATGTGTGATGACAGTGTCAAACAAAGACGTTTCTGTCATGTCCAAATCACTTGCAAAGTGAGCTGTCTTACCAAGGTCCTTCTCCCTTATTCATCAGTTCATCAGTGCCCCTGATCAAGGCACCTTACTCCCCCAACATCTGCTCCCCGAGCGCCGTACATTGTCGCTCACTGCTCTGTGTCCTCCACCAGATGGGTCAAAAGCAGAGATTACATTTCCCTACCTGCATGAGTGTGCCTTTGCATGTCTGTGCATGTGTTTGGGACTAATAAATGCATCTTAGATGTACACTGTCAGCTGGGATATCTAGGGGCCTGGCTTAGCTGTGGGTCTTTCCAAATCATGTCCAATCAGTTGATTTCAGCACACTCCAATAAAAAAAAAAAGTGAGGCACCTGAATTGAAGCTCAAGTGTTATAGCAAAGTGTCTGATTGCTTATGTCAATGTGATATTTCGCTATTTGCTTTTAAGCCTTTTAAAACAAAATCTGAAATTATGTTTTCCACTTCGTCGTGTAGTATTATAAAGAGACTGAATACTTTCCAGTAACAATGAACATAACTATTTGTGGCTTGCTCAGGGACACTGTCAGTTGGCTGTGTGTGTAAGAATGAGGCGTCCCTGCTTCTCTTCAGCATGTGTGGAAGCAGGGGTGGACTGAAATGATAACACAGGCTGTGACTCGCTTCACACCCACCACCAGACGACACATTTCTTCTGCTAACCTTGGTTAAGCTGGTAATTTTTACATTTTTACATTCACCAGTGGTAATAAAGTCACGATTGATATGAACTAAACGCGGGTGACTGTGTCATTTTTTCCAAAAATTCCTGCCACAGCCCCAAAGTCAAGACTCAGAAACTCCAGAGTTTGTGTGTGTGTTGATGTAAACATAGCAACATAGATGCAGTATAGAACCCCAAATTAGTGTGTAATTAGTGTTATTAGTGTGAAAGTAGCCTCAGACCACCTCCAGGTGGAAAGAAGACAGTTGATCAGTTCGATCCCAGTCTGTCCCATTCCACATGCATAGTGTCCTCGGGATAAATACTGAGCCCAGGTTGACCCTGTGCCGGCAGTGTGTGAGTGATGTATGATAGATAAAGTGCTGCACATAGAAGCCCTGTATGAATATGTGTTTGAATGGGTGAATGGCAAAACTGTACTGTAAAGAGATTTGAGTAATCAAGACTAGAAAAGCGCTATAAAAAACGATTAACAAGTAAATATAAATGATTTTCTATTACTGTACAATCCATTGTCTCTGTTCAGAATGTGTGCATTGCTGCAGGTTGACAGAGGAACACACCTGGTGACCAGAGGAACTGTTTTGTTTCCCAATGCACAGTTCTGTGAACTTCTTGCTGAATTTAACTGCTGTCCTTGTGTCCTTGTGGGTTTGTATTAGCCTGGATGCCAGACGAACTTAGCCCCGCCCACAACATTTTTGGTTTCAGATTCAGATTTTTTTGTTTTTGTTTTTCTCCCTGTGCAGTGGTGTTCGTGCACTGTCTTCACTGTACTCACAAGGGAGATGAAGTGTTCCTGGTGTAGCCCGGCTAGAAAAAGCAAGATTTTGAGTTTCATCAGTTTTTCAACAACAGAATTGTCCTCACTCATTTCAGTTTTCTCCAGGTTACTAATAAATAGCGACATGCTTTGCTTTGGAGCATTATTCTGCTGAAAGGAACCTTTAGAAGTGTGACATGAAACCATTCCCCACATCATCACACCGTCAGCAGCAGCAGGCTGGACTGTTGACATGAGACAGGTTGGGTTCAGACTTATTGGAACAAGCTACGTTTATAAGTCTTCAACTGTTTAGTGTCAGTTAGTCTGTGTCACTGCAGCCTTGAATTGATAAATTCTTTGATTAAATAAAGGACATAGACCTCAAAGCATGCATGATTTTTTGGGTGTGCTGTTGGTAAAAACTGTTCTCCCATCGCAATGGATAGAAATGCAAAGGTAGCAAGAGGAACTGATGATGGAGAACATTTAAATAAACTACGGATTTTTGGATTTTGAGGACTTTGTGGGTACTGCCCTCTCACACAAGTTCACAGACACAAACACACATCTTTCTGTTATGACAACACTCAATAACCATCATAACCTTTATCGTGACCTAAACCTGATTTCCGTGCTTAACCATCAACGTTTTTAAAGTTTGAAGGATTGGTCAACATGGCCACAAAATGATGGTTTTTGAACCAAGTGCCACTGCGAAGAGGAAACACTGGGCTTGTTCCTACTGTTTAAGAAGCCTGTTATGACATCTGAATTTGCTGATGAGCTTGAAAAACTCCTTCGGCCATTTGGCGAGAGGTTTCAGGACATGAAAAGTAAACCAAAGGAAATGAATGTATTTGTTTCGCTGTCTAAAATGAACCAGCTGGTTAAGCAAGGAGCTGAAAGCTGCAGGTACAACACCCTGCCTCTGCTCCAATTCTCCACTCACTACATAAGATAGATAGATTTAATTCATCCCAAATTGGTAAATTATTGTTACAGCAGCATGTCAAGGGTATTGCACACAGACCAAAGTAGCAATAAAAAGGATTACGAAACAGAATGTAATAAACATAAAATGTACAAAAAACTGTACATACCTTAGTAAATGATACACAATAATGTACCAGAATACACAGAATAGGTTAGTGTGAATTACAGTATGTGTTCAGTAATTTAGAATGACCGTCGAACAGCACTTGAGGTTCCTCGCCCCTGGAATTACCAGTCTAGTGTTTACAGGGTTGGAGACTCAGGAGTGATCAGAGCTTCTATAATAGTGCAACTCTACAACAGCAGCGCCTGACCACTGTACAAGAAACCCCTCTTAATATAGAGATGTGTTGATTCGCTGAAGAATTGGACCTGCTGCATGGAGAGGAGATCTGACCATGGTATTTGAGAATGTGTTACTATATATACCATCAGGTAAACAAGAACATCAGCTGCTGTTTATGACTAGATGGATTCAACTAATCGTACGTCCATGTGTGTCACATGGAAAAGAACAATTGATGGACTCCAAATGCAAATATAGGACGTTTCTTTCTTCAAATCAAGAACTACATTATCTGGCAACATGTTAATAATAACAAAAAAGATCTAATTCTAAGCTTGACAAAAAAAATATAATATAGGCTACTGATTATTATTATTATCATCATTATTTTTTAAGTTTTAATTTGTATTAGGATAATTTAACTCTTTTGTAAAAAAAAATTATAATTTTAATGATACCATCTTTTTTTCTCTTTTTTTACATGTTCATATATATATATATATATATATTTTTTAAATATATATATATATATATATACATATATCTCTGTCATAATCTTTTTTTTTAATATGCTGTTCTTATCTTCACCAAGAAGGTTATATCGTTTGTTTGATTGTCAGCAAGATTTTGTAAAAATTACCCCAAAAAATTCATTCTTGATGGGAGGATTGGATATTAGCCAAGAGAGAACAGTAAATGGTCCTTGTTTATAAAGCCATTTTCTAGTCTTGATGACCTCTCAAAGTGCTTAACAGTACAGTTTGCCATTCACCCATTCACAAACAAATTCATACAGCGCATCCATGTGCAGCACTTTTTCAATCAGGGGCAATTTGTTCATCATCTTGCCCAAGGACACTTTTGCATGCAGATGGGGGACGGCCGGGATCGAACCACCGAGCTTGGTTAGAGGACGCACCTACCTTTCAATTTATTCGATATAATCTTGTGCAGATCCAGACAAAGGAGTGGATCCTGATTATTTTTATCATTTACTTTAACGTTTTTACATTTTAACCAATTTCCCAGCTTATAAAGCCTCAATGCTGAAGACACAACATGTGGCATATGAAGGGGATAGACATATGTGCTCTGCTGGGTGCCATTCTATTCATATATGAGTTCCTAAAGTAAGTATAACAGAAACACTGGTTATTAATAGAGATTTGTGAATGTTGGGCTTGGTCACGCATTTATACCAATTGGAAAGATCTGACAACATTGGACTCACCTGCAGAGGCAAAGTCATTGCGCTGAAGTGAACATTTTGTAAAATACAGCTTGAGTCTTGACATTGTTAATCTATGAAAGGCATGAGCGGCGTTGGACTAGTGGTTAGAAAAAGGTAAATCAGACAGGAAGGTTGCTGGTTTCGAGGCCAAATTACCTGGCCTCGAACCAAAATTGGCAAAATTACCTGGACCGGAGGTTGGACCAGACCTGTATCTGTTTGAGTCCAAGAGGACAGATTGACCCCCTATTTCACTGTCTAAGTGCCCCTGAGCAAGGCACCTTACATCTTCTCCCCGGGCACTTTCCAAAGATGCCCACTGCTCTGTGTGGTCGTCACACACAGAACAAGGTTTTCCCCATTGCATGTATAGTGCTTGTGTGTACAATAAGGGAATCTTAATCCAAAACAAAGGAAGCTATCATATTAATCTTTGTATTAGGAATAAACCCACTCTTCTGAAGTAAAAAGTGCTCCCGGGAGAGATGCAGCTTGGTCAGCAGGGACAGCTGGTGTGAAAATGTCCCATGGAAGTATAGTTGTGTGAAGACCTTCACAGTCATTGACCCAGAGTTCAGCAGTTGACATTATCAGGCCGTCAGCACCACCTTCAGTATGTTCAGTGGATGTCCTCTGTGTCACTGTCTAATGAGAACAAAGCAACTGGTTGGGGTATTATCATGTCAGACCAGGGCCGGGTCTAGGCAGGGGCAAGAGGGGGCCTGGCCCCCTCAAACAAATGTTGTGCCCCCTCAAACTAAATCCCCCAAAATATAATAAATTTCATATATTTTTTATTATCTCATGCTTCTCTCCTCCGCTCCACTTCTTAATGTCTTAATGTCTTGCTTGCCCCCTCAAATATAAAATATATCAAGTTGTTTCTCATGTCATGTTTCTCACCTCCGCTCCATCTCCCCTTTTCGCTCTGCTCAGTGTATCGGCCTGCTGCCGGTTCACTGTGAGGGATAGCTGTCTGCCCAACTTCCAATCACCCTTTAGTATGCATATGAGCTAGTGTCAGGTTTCTAATAGCAGCTTGCAGCAGTAAACTGCGAAGCAAAGGAGCTCTGTTAAATTCGGTCATAGTATTTTGTGTAGTGACATACTTAATTGCTAATAACATAATAAAAACAAGAGTTAATATTTTTCTTGAAAATCTTTATTTGCTCAGTCAACAACAACAACCAAAACCACATAACCAAATTCTTGTAGTAGCTAAGCTGTAGCCTATTCTCCTAGATCAGGGTGTGTGGGCCCACAGTCCCTGTCATGTGTCACAGCACGGGGAGAGAGCACTGTCCGCTCCCTGCCACAGACTGAGCACAAATGATCTGTGCGTGCAGACCCCTAAAGAAAGCCCCGCCCCCACCCAACTTCTGCAATCTGGCTGCTATTTTACAATCCCATCTTCACTTTTCCACTCCTGTAAAACTTTCAGCAGACTTGTCCCAACCTTGTATATCTCATTCTCCTCAGGGACTCAGCCTTGTAAACAAGTGACATACAACACTAGTGTAGAGATTGCTTGCATTCCATTCTGCTGATCATTCTGAGGTTACATATACAATGCATCAGTTTTTCAGAGCTTTTAAAAAACATACTCCTCCTGCCCCTACCAATGGAGATCATGGTGGCAATGCTCTAGCTAGCACCTCAGCAGCTAGCGCTGCACCTACCCCTACCAGTGTTGTAGCTAGCAGCGCATCAGCTAACGTTAGTAGTGGTTCTGCAGCCTGCATCACTCCAGCAGTAGCTAGCATAACACCAGCAAGCACTACTTCTACTCTACCTCCTCCTTTCCCAGCTGTTCTTACAGTTAACCCCAAACTTCCCATTTTACCCAGTGACTTAACCACCATTGCACCATCTCAGCTATTATTAAGTAGCTACCCAAAACGTGCATTTAGCAAAAAACTGAGGTCGTTCAATCCTGCCTGGTACCGCACACGACCATGGCTTGAATACTCTGCTGAACGGGATGCATGTTTCTGCTTTCCCTGTCGCAAATACAGTACTGTGAATGAGAGGGATGTTGTGTTCACTCTGACTGGTTTCAACAACTGGAAAGTTGCACTGGAAAGTGACAAAGGGCTGCAGAGGCATGTGTCCTCCCACAACCATGTGCATGCTTCTACTCTCTGGGCTGAGCACCAGAAGAGAGAGGCTACTCGGGGAAATGTTGACACATTATTGGTTGGCAAGACACAGGTAGAGAAAAACCGGTACTATGTTAAGAGTGTGGGCAACGCTGTGAAGTTCCTCTGTGTCAATGAGTTGAGTCTACGTGGAACAACGGAACACAGGCGTGATGCTGCTGGTCATGATGATGATGATATTGCTTCTGGGCTTTTTCTTAAGTTAATGGAATATACCCTTGAGAAAGATGAAAAACTAGCCAGCATCGCCAAGGGTATCCCAAGGAATGCATCATATACATCAAATCACATACAAAATGAAATTATTGACACACTGGCAAACATGGTGCTCGGAGAGATAAAAAAAAAATATGAAAATGCTGATGCTGTGGGTTTTTGCCTCAAGAGTGATGGGAGCAGGGACAGGTGTAATGTCGAAAACCTGTCAGTTATGATTAGGTTTGTCAGTGCTTCCCTACCCGAGGAGCATCTCATTGGGTTGCTTGACCTCGACCAACTAGATGCACAGTACATAACCTCTGAGATCCTGAAGTGCCTCTCTGATGCTGGTTACAGTGCTGACAACATTCTGAGCCAGTGTTATGATGGAGCTTCAGTGATGAGTGGGGTGAGAGGTGGTGTTCAAGCTCTGCTCCAACAGAAGCTGGGAAAGTATATACCCTACATTCACTGCTACAACCACCAACTGCACCTGGTAGTTGTGCATGCCATGCAGAGCGAACAATGTACTAAAAGATTTTTTGATCTGTCTTCTTCCTTGTACAACTTTTTTCAGCACCACTACATCACTAGAAAAAATGATGCTCCTAATCTTAGGTGGCTAATTCAAATCCGATGGACTAGCCACTATGAGGTGACACGTTGCATTACTGAGAATGAAGATCAAATAATCACTGTTCTGTCTGAGGTGGCAACGGATGATGATGCTGCAGTGGATCTGTGCACTGAAGCATCAGGCCTGCTCTGCCAGATTAAGAGGCAGCACTTCTTTAAAATTGGCAAGTTTCTGGTGCAAGTGCTTGGTCTACTGAAACCAGCAAATGCCATATTACAGTCTCAGTCTGTGGATATGTGCAGAGCCTCAAACGAGGTTGGTACAGCACTGGATTCTTTGAGGGCCATGAGGGATCACAGCGATGAGTGGGGAGAGGGAGATCACACAGCAGCTGGGGATGACATTCCAGCAAAGAGAAGGAGAACAATGAATAGGCACCTCAGTGACAGTGTTGTAATTACAACAGTGGGCCACACAGACACAGATGACAGTGTTCCCCCCCATAAGACACTTAAAAGACCTCTACTAAACATTCTGGACCGGGCAATTACCGAGTTGGAGACAAGATTCTGCCAGAAGAATTTGGAGCTGATGAAGGCCACGTCCAGCCTTGTGCCTACATAGTAATGAAATCCTGGTGGCAAAGCCCATGTTGCTTAAGGAATGCCCCAATGAACCAGATCTGTCTACAGTGTGCTAAACCCTACAGCACTACAAGGCAGCATTTCCCTTGTTGTACAAGTTATACATTACAGCACTGGTCATTGGGGTTTCTTCTGCTGCATGTGAGAGCTCTTTCTCCACACTGTCCCGTGTCTTAACCCCCTTTCGCAGAACTATGCTGCATCACAGAAAGAGGAACCTGGTTATCTTGGCCCATGAAAAGTCAATTACATACAAGCTGGACATGGACGAATTTGTGAGGGAGTTTGCCAAGGGAAACAGGAGGCTGACGTTGACCTAGAGACCTAGGAGAACTTAACTAAAATTAGTGGCCAGCAAAAATGCTGTAGTTAGCCAACGTTGTTTGTTTTTTCTAGGCTAATAGCCTTTGTTTTATTTCTTTAATTTTTATTTAAAAAACTAAACAAAAACATCCTCCTAAGGGTGTTATAAAAAATAAAAAAATACAAAAAAATACAAAAACATCCTCCTGAGGGTATTATGAAAATAAAAAAATACAAAAAAATACAAAAAAAATACAAAAACATCCTCCTGAGGGATTGCCACCTTATCGTGGTCATGAGGTTTGAGTGCCTCAGTGACCCTAAGAGCTATACCAACAGACGCTAGTCTTCATAGGGACACCCAAGTTGGGCAGGTCTTAGGGTAGAGGCCTGACAAAGTGCAGTCAGTTTAGGTTGAGGGTAGGACATACAACTAACTACCCAAGTTCATATATGGTTAGTCTAACAACAATAACTACAATGAAATAAGTGTGCCAAGCATTTGAGACCACAGTACTTTACAAGGCACTTGTTCAGTGTACCCGCATCCTAGTGAGTGAATTTGTCAATTAGACATGGTAAAAGGTGCTGGAGCACAATGCCCCCTCAAGATTTGTGGCTGCCCCCTCATACATGCCTGTCTAGACCCAGCCCTGTGTCAGACATGAAATTGTCAAGTTATCATAACTGGTGCTCCATCAGCTGCGGGGCTCATTTACAGAAACAAGCCAACCGCCTGCTCTGATGTCACTGTTACAATGGAAACAAGACAGAGGCAGATTCCACTTACAGCAGGAAGTGAGACAGGTATGATTCCCTATTTTATGTAATCCATTAATTCTTTTTTGCATATGTAGCAGGATGGGCCTTTAATTAGTGCTGCAGTACCGGCCTATCACGGTTGGTTGCGCTGCCTATAAAGGTGAGTGGTTGTGCACTGGGAGCCCTCTTGCCTTGGAGCTACAGACTGCCCCGCCTTCTGTTATCACCGCACCTGGCCGCCTCACCTGATAGCCTTTTCAGCTGGGTCGTGCAACTCGCCGTTGTTTGGTATGTAGTAGTTGTTTGCGTCGGTGTACCTTCTAAACTTTGCACAAGTCCTCAACATTGGCTTCCATCCCTCAGGCAGTTCATTGACCGGGTCTTCCTTCTCCCGTATCGGCCCCAATTGTAGGGCATGCGAGTGTTTTCCTCCTCTGCCGGTTGCAGCGGGGAGCAATCAGCTGATCGATCGCGTTGCACGTAATTGTGCTGCTCGACGCAAGTGATCCCCTTCCTCCCCTTTGATGTTCATTCAACTCCTGACGGTATGTTGATAAGATGACGCTAACTCAAGTTACCACAGTTGTTGTTCAGCTTCTAGAACAAATGTATTTTTTTCTATGGCAGGGTTGACGTGTGTGTGGGCGGTTTCTGCCAGCACGTTTCCCCCCCCTCTTCACGCTGCTGTTTGCCGGCTGCTGTTTTGCCCACTGGCTTATATAGCCAACACATCCATCCTACTCTCCATCTCCTACTGTGCTGTACCTGCCACCGAGTATGATGACTGCTGCCTCATCCTCAGTCTCATTTTAATCGACTTCTAACTGATCTTATTGATGATATTATTTGTGTTTTGTGGTTTGCTTTGCATGTTTTTGGTTTAATTTGTTTTCAGTGTCATCTTTATCTATTCAGTTAACCGACTTTTAACTGATCTCATTGATGATATTATTTGTGGTTTGCTTTGCATGTTTTTGGGTTTAATTCGTTTTCTTAGTTATTTTGGTTTGGCTTAATTGCTTTACCTATTTATTTGGATTTATCCGTTTGGATAAATCTCCATTACTTTTGATTTAATTTCTCTGTTAGTTTTCTTTTGTTTGCATTTATTGAGTTTGTTTAAGTTGAACATATTTTATTGCGAAGTCATGTTTAAAGATTATATATATTAATTAAAAGGAATTGAAATTGTATGCTGGACCCAGTCTCAAGCTTTAATTAGTAATTAACTTGTGTGCTTTAACTTTAAGGTTAATCTAACTCTCCAGGTGAAATTCCTGGGGTGGCGTTACTGGCAACTTGTCACTAGTTAAACTAAAACTTCATCTTATTGGTCCCTCGAACGTCGAATGCCACATTTGGCGTTGCTGGCAGGATATTTACTTTTGGAAAGCAGAGACGTGTGGTCCAGTTCCTTTATATAATTTGTTTTGTTTATTTTAATAGTCCCCAGGGTACATATTTGATGTAGATGTTTTTAATTGTGTTCAGAGGCAAAACAGCAGCTTGGCCTTTCGTGGTCCGCAGAGTCTCGGTGAGAATCCAGTTGTGGGGTTGTTGTGTCCTAGTCTGACTGTAGTGTTAGTTATGGATGTAGAGCTGCAGGAGTTGAGGGAGCTGGTGGCACAGTTAAAGGCGGACAATGAGAGGTTGCGGCAGGAGCAGGCTTAGGCCGTGCCTGGTCCTAGTTCGGAATCCTCCACTTCTTCTGTGCCACCTGTGGCCCCTGTTACTACTAGGAACCCCATAGCAGAGAGGCTGGTTTTTGTGCCAAGGGATAGAAAGTGTCCTATGTTCAGGGGAAAATCAGGTATGGGGTTGAATGAGTGGCTTGAGGAGGTTCAAGCCTGCATGCGGGCGCGTCACTTATCCACATCTGAGCAAGCCTTTTTCTTGTTTGATCATCTTGAGGGTGAGGCTCGAGAGGAGATCAAATATCGGTCTGTTGTGGAGAGGGAAGACTCAGCCCAAATCATCTCTGTATTACAGGAACTGTATGGGTGCTCAAAGTCTTATGTAGCCTTACAGGAGGCGTTCTTTTCCCGACGGCAACAAGAAGGGGAGACACTGCACGAGTTCTCCCTCGCGTTGTTGAGCTTGATGGCGTCGGTGAAAGGAAGTGCACCTGGTGGGATCACGAATGCAGACGTTTTGCTGCGCGACCAATTTGTCGAGCATGATTTGGACGGTGCCTTGCGTCGCGAGCTGAAGCAGTTGGTCAGGAGGCAGGCTACTGCTACTTTACTTGATGTACGGGGTGAGGCGATCCGGTGGGAGCGGGAGGGGTTCCCTGGGGGCGTAAGGGGTCGGAGTCATTCCGTCCCGTCAGCTTTTGGTCTCCAGTACGGGGTACATAGTGGCTCCCAGGGAGCAACCACTCCACCTCAGGGACAGGAAATGGTGGAGATGAGAGAGATGTTAAGGTTGCAGCAAGAACAGCTAAACCAACTTACTACGAGCATCGCCACATTGCAGCCCACTCACCTGCGCCGCCCTCCACCTCGTCGTGGCCCTGTTATATGCCGGCGCTGCCAACAGCCAGGTCAGCAAGCGATTGTGATGGCGTACACAGTCTTCTTTGCCTGGTCGTCAACCGTCTAACGGGCATTATCATCAGGCCCAGGTGCCGGAAAACTAGCACCCACCGAACTGCAGAGCCACAGTTCGGGGGGGGGGTAGCCACTGGCTCGGAGGAAGTTCTTGAGCTGATGTCGTCTTGCCCCCATGTTGCCGTGGACATGGGTGGAGCTCAGGTTCTTTGCTTGGTAGACACCGGTTCCATGGTGTCTACAGTTACAGAAAGCTTTTTCCTGCAACACTTCCAGCCTTGGGGGCATGAGAGGCTACAAGCTTGTAATTGGCTGAAGCTCAGAGCAGCCAATGGGTTGGACATCCCCTATGTTGGCTACCTGGAGTTAGATGTCGAGCTCTGTGGCACTTCAGTGCCGCGGTGTGGGGTTTTGGTGGTGAAAGATCCTCCGGGACCGGTGTCTGCTCAGGTTCCCGGTATTCTGGGGATGAACATTATTCATCGATGTTATCAGGTGCTCTTTGGACAGCATGGTCTGGCTTTGTTCAATTCGCTCTCTGTATCACATGCACCAGAGACAGTTTCGCAGGCACTACAGAAGTGTCATCAGGCCAGCAGGCAAGCCCCTCAGCACGCAGCAGGTCAGGTCAAGGTTCGGGGTGGGAAGGCATGCCGTATCCATGGTGATACGATGACAATAGTTACAGCAACATGCTCCGAGCAGTACTCGGGTACTAGGGTGTTGTTTGAGCCTTCGGAGTCTGGCCTACCTGCTGGGCTGCTTGCTTCACCTGCTTTGGTTCGGGTAGTACGAGGCACTGCGTACATCCCGATCGTAAATGTTGGCTCCACTAGTGTTTTGCTGTACCCTCATACTGTGGTGGGCACCTTGGATGAAGTCCGGGTTGTCAGCATGCCTGCAGGAGTCGACGAGATGCCAACAGAAGTCGCCACCGTGGCTTCCCAGGCCACGTCTGAAGTCGTGCCAGATCGAATTGGGGCTCTGGACTTGTCAGCCTTGCCAACTAAAGATCAGGGTAAGGTCCAGTCCCTTCTTAGGCAGTACAGCTCTGTCTTTTCCTCCCATGAGGGAGATCTGGGATGCACCAACCTGATCAGCCATGACATCCCGCTCTTAGACAATGTGCCTGTCAGGCAACGCTATAGGCGCATCCCGCCGTCCGAGTACGAGGTGGTTAAGGAGCATATTAACCAACTGCTTGAAAATCAAATCATCAGAGAGAGTAGCAGTCCTTATGGTTCCCCAATTGTCCTTGTGAAAAAGAAAGACGGCAGTTTACGCATGTGCGTGGACTACCGCCAGCTTAACAACAAAACGCGGAAGGATGCTTTTCCCCTTCCACCCATCGAGGAATCTTTGGACGCGCTGACAGGTGCCCGCTGGTTCTCTACTCTTGACTTGGCCAGCGGGTACAACCAGGTCCCGGTCACAGAAGCAGACAGGCCCAAAACCGCCTTTTGCACCCCGTTCGGCTTATTCGAATGGAACCACATGCCCTTTGGGCTTCGCAACGCCCCCAGCACTTTCCAGAGGCTGATGCAGCGAATGTTCGGTGACCAACAATGTCAATCATTGCTCCTGTATCTGGATGACGTCATAGTCTTCTCTTCCACGGTGGAACAACACCTGGAGCGGCTGGAGATTGTACTGGGACGGTTGCAGGAACAAGGTCTGAAGGCTAAGCTAAGCAAATGCGCGTTCTTCCAGCTGGAGGTGCGGTATTTGGGCCATGTGGTCTCTGACCAGGGAGTCTCCACCGATCCCAGCAAGCAAGAGGTAGTTGCCAACTGGCAGCCTCCCACCACCATCGCTGACCTACGCTCATTCCTTGGTTTCGCCAGCTATTACCGCCGCTTTGTGGAGGGGTTTGCCAAGTTGGCGGCCCCTCTACACAAGCTGGTAGCAGAACTAGCTGGTAGGAAGTCTAGGGGTGTGGTTCGAATAGTGGCGGAGCATTGGTCGAATGAGTGCCATCGCAATTTTGAAGCGTTGAAGACCAAACTTACCACTGCACCTGTGCTCGCCTACGCCGACTTCTCCTTACCGTTCATCCTGGAGGTTGATGCGAGCTATGGTGGCCTTGGAGCTGTGCTCTCCCAAGAACAGAATGGGAAGGTCAGACCTATAGCTTATGCTAGCATCCACCCGGGCCAAAGAACCTAGAGGTGATGTTTCCTGGTACCTCAGTCCCTGAGCCCTTGCGACAGGTCCTGCAGCGTGAAACCACTCCCACCAATCAAGCTGCTATTGCTGCTTTGCCCCATCATGCACCTTCTGACCTCCGGGCACTTCAACAAGCTGATCCTGTCCTTCAGGAGATTTTAGCATTCTGGGGGCGGCAGCGGAGTCTCAACTATCAGGAGCGGAAGCACTTGTCTCCTCCTGCACTGACCATTATAGGTCAGTGGAACCGGCTGGTTGAGCAGGAGGGTGTTCTCTTCCGGCGCATCTTCCGTCCTGATGGCGCCGAAGCAGTGCTTCAGCTTCTGCTGCCTGCCACGTTAAAGCAAGAGGTGCTGGCTCAGGTTCATCAAGGGCATGGGCATCAGGGTGTGGAGAGGACATTGGAGCTAGTGCGGCAAAGGTGCTACTGGCCAGGTATGTCCTCAGAGGTGGCACAGTGGTGCAGAGAGTGTGAGAGGTGTCAAGTTGCTAAGGACACACCCAGACCGCCTCCCAGTTTCATGGGGCATTTGTTGGCTTCGCGTCCCAATGAAATCTTGGCCATTGATTTTACCTTGCTGGAACCCAGCCACAACGGGTTGGAGAATGTCTTAGTCATGACAGACGTTTTCAGTAAATACACCTTGGCTGTTCCTACCCGAGATCAACGAGCCCCAGTTGTTGCTCAGACTTTGGTCTCTGAGTGGTTCTATAAGTTTGGCGTTCCTGCCCGTATCCATTCTGATCAGGGCCGCAACTTTGAAAGTTCCCTCATTCAACAGCTCTGTGTACTTTACGGTATTGAAAAATCTCGCACCACTCCATACCATCCCGCCGGTAACGGCCAATGCGAACGCTTTAATCGCACTCTCCACAACTTATTGCGTGCCTTACCTGCATCTCGGAAAAGAGACTGGCACTCTTGCCTGCCACAGGTGCTCTACTCGTATAACACCACTCCCCATCAGTCCACCGGCGAGTCTCCATTCTACCTGATGTTCGGGCAAGAACCCAGGCTGCCGGTTGATTTTCTCTTGGGTAGAGTCTCAGACCCTGTGGGTGGCGAGGTCCACGAGTGGATCCAAGAACATCAAAACCGGCTCCAGCTGGCCTTTGACGGGGCTCGGGAAAGGTTGAAGGTGGCGGCAGAGCGCAGGAAGAGGAATCATGATAATCATGTTCGGGATGACCCACTAAAGGTGGGCAGTTGGTGTGGCTGCGCGATCATAGTGCAAGGGGGCGCCACAAGATACAAGATCTGTGGGGCCCTGTGGTGTACTGAGTCATAAAGGCACCCCGAGAAGGTGGTCCAGTGTACACCATCGCACCGATGGACGACCAGACCAAAGTTCGGCAGGTCCATCGAACACTGTTGAAAGCCGTTGCTGGAGCTGCCCCTCAGGGTAGTGCATTGCCCCATTGTCCACCCCCTCTTGACCGGCCTCGGTCAGAGGATGAGTTGCCGTTTGACGGAGACTTGTTCATGTTGGGGCCGGGGACCCCTGTTGCTGCCCCTGCTCGCACAGCCGTGGTGACTCAAACCACCCCTCGGTTGCTGCTCCCACCACCTGACTCTGCTGGGTCAGAGTCGTCAAGCGCTCCCTCTACTGCAGTGGCAGATCCACCCTCCGTTTCCCTGGCCGTTCCATCCACCAGTTATGCTGGTGAAAGTGAAGTACGCCGGTCAGCCAGGTCGATGGCTGGCCAGCACCCAAACCTTTATCACCTTCCGCGACCTGTAGGGAACTTGGCATCTGGGGCTGCAAATCCCCCTGGTCCAGTGTCAAATGCCGTTACTGCGCTCTTTAGGCCGTGGAGTTAGTTGGGTGATCCTCTGGATCAGTTGTTCCATCGTCGGGACGACGATGAAGTCGATGGGGGTAGAATGTAGCAGGATGGGCCTTTAATTAGTGCTGCAGTACCGGCCTATCACGGTTGGTTGCGCTGCCTATAAAGGTGAGTGGTTGTGCACTGGGAGCCCTCTTGCCTTGGAGCTACAGACTGCCCCGCCTTCTGTTATCACCGCACCTGGCCGCCTCACCTGATCGCCTTTTCAGCTGGGTCGTGCAGCTCGCCGTTGTTTGGTATGTAGTAGTTGTTTGCGTCGGTGTACCTTCTAAACTTTGCACAAGTCCTCAACATTGGCTTCCATCCCTCAGGCAGTTCATTGACCGGGTCTTCCTTCTCCCGTATCGGCCCCAATTGTAGGGCATGCGAGTGTTTTCCTCCTCTGCCGGTTGCAGCGGGGAGCAATCAGCTGATCGATCGCATTGCACGTAATTGTGCTGCTCGACGCAAGTGATCCCCTTCCTCCCCTTTGATGTTCATTCAACTCCTGACGGTATGTGGATAAGATGACGCTAACTCAAGTTACCACAGTTGTTGTTCAGCTTCTAGAACAAATGTATTTTTTTCTATGGCAGGGTTGACGTGTGTGTGGGCGGTTTCTGCCAGCACGTTTCCCCCCCCTCTTCACGCTGCTGTTTGCCGGCTGCTGTTTTGCCCACTGGCTTATATAGCCAACACATCCATCCTACTCTCCATCTCCTACTGTGCTGTACCTGCCACCGAGTATGGGGACTGCTGCCTCATCCTCAGTCTCATTTTAATCGACTTCTAACTGATCTTATTGATGATATTATTTGTGTTTTGTGGTTTGCTTTGCATGTTTTTGGTTTAATTCGTTTTCAGTGTCATCTTTATCTATTCAGTTAACCGACTTTTAACTGATCTCATTGATGATATTATTTGTGGTTTGCTTTGCATGTTTTTGGGTTTAATTCGTTTTCTTAGTTATTTTGGTTTGGCTTAATTGCTCCTATTTATTTGGATTTATCAGTTTGGATAAATCTCCATTACTTTTGATTTAATTTCTCTGTTAGTGTGTTAATGTCCCATTAGTAACGGTTTTCACCAGCTCAAATTCTTGCTATTGATGCCTCCACACATTGGCCAATAGCACCAAATCCACCGGCCGTGAGCATGGAGTGAAATCTGCACTTGTGCTGAGGCCATATGTCATCATGTGGTTTCTTAACCAGTAGCTATCTCCCTCTTCAGGAGCTGGACAATGTGAAATCATCAGTCATGGACATGAACACTGACAACACCGTGGAGAACTGAGGACACAACCAGTACAACTGTGTCAGTGTTAAAACTGCGTATGAAAATTCATCAGTGATAGCCAGCTTCCACATGGTTGATAGCAGCTAACGACTCAAAACCATCTTCAACCGAAACAGTTTTATCTCTTCTATCAACCGCTCATGCAGACTCCCAGTTGATAGGTCCATAAGGATGACTTGGAGATACCTGAGAGGAGGCTGTGTAGAGCAGGTCATCCACTAAACTGAAGGATGGAAGTTGATCCCCATCTCCCCCTTCCTGCCTGCCAGAGAATCCTTGGGTAAGATTCTGAACCTAATTGTCTCTGGCGGCCCTGTGTGAGGGCTGGATGATAGAGAAAGTGCTGCACATACAGTAGATGACCTGTAAGAATGTGTGTGTGAATGGGTAAATGAAAAATCAATACTGTAAAATATTCTGCGTAGTCATCAAGATTATATTATCGAAAATACTGCAGTGAGTACAAAAACAGGCTCTCATTCTAAAGCAGACCGTGTAAGACACTAAGGACTCTTTGAAAACACCAAAGGTTTTCCAGTGACATCTTCCTGGTCACTGCACAAGAAAGCTGAACTTGTCTTTTGCCATCCATTTCCGCACTTGAAACAAAGGCCAATACATATCTGGGACCACAGAGTAGTTCAAACCTGACTCATTTCAAACTTCTGTTTTCTGATGCTGTTTGTGTTTAGACTCCGTCTGGACATTAACAAGAAGTACGAAGAGGGCCTTCATCTGTGTTTGTTTTTTTTTTGTCTGTTGGTGGGAAGCATCAGCTGAAAACTACTGGACAAATGACCATGAAACGTAATAAGAGGATGTGGCATGGGTCAGGGAAGAACCCATTAAATGTTTTGCTGATCCAACAATTATTTTTCACTTTCTTTAACATACCAGTATATAGGGGAGAGCGGGGTAATGTGGGACGTTTTTTACACTTGCTCCCCTCTAGGCGAGCTTAAATGATATATCAGTAAAATTTACACATTTCCCATTAATTCAGGATGTTTTCTAGCAATGGAAATGATCAGAATGTCTTCAGGACAAAGGGCAGTGAAAATATGATTGTTTAAAAAAAAGTGGTCTTGTGTCCCACCTTACCCAAGCTACGGGGTAAAGTGGTCCACTTAATTTTTCCTCTTTAAAACTACCATAACAACACATGTTGTAATAGTTAAAATCCAGAAAGTTAGATTGACAAGCACTAATATCGGACTTGTAACAGAATCATGGGGATTGGTCAATTAGACACATTAATGATTATTATGTTTCATGTGATCTCTTGCACAACCTAGCTTACCGGCACATTGTTTCTCTGTCCAATTGGCAGGGACAGGGGTAATTGTTTTTCTCTGCGTATTCAAATGCCAGTTCACAGCTCTTAACTGGAGCAAGGCCTTGGAACTGGTCAGCTAGTTGTTTCAAGTGTTTGGCAAGCTCCTCCTCCATCTCATCTGTGCATATTCTCTTTACCTCAGCTACTGCACCCCAGGCTACTGATTTTACTTTCCCTTTCTCTTTTTTCTTTATGAATCTTTTGAGGGTTATCAATATTTCTCTCCATTCCAGCTTTTCTTAAGGACTTCTTTCCTTGCATGACCTCAGCGGCTGCACTCTCCATCTCTGCAAGGGGTGTTTGGCCCCAGGTTGTCTTCCTGGTGTATAGTTTCCTGGCATGATGGCTTTTCTACAATGTTTATCACATTATATATAGTTGTCCCACTTTACCCTAGCCACCGTTTTAGAAAAAACATCTCTTAGCAATTCAGGCTAATCTTCAGCTAGCATCAATCAACCATCACCAACTTCTCCTTCATGGCAAGAGGGGAATGGGAGGGGCTTGAAAACATAATGGTCAAATGACCACAAATGTGTTCCGTTGCCTAGATACAGGGGGTGTCCCACATTACCCCGCTCTCCCCTACCAGCTTGTCAACTGTTGCTGTACTGTGAGCGTTCACAGTAAGGGCTCCACGACTATAGACATTCCATTGGAAATCAGACAATCTACCTTGTTCCCCTCTTCTAAAAGTAAATTAAGGACTCATTAAAAAGATAAAATAAAGGGCTTTTAACTAGATTTCTTAAGTCTCTGCATGTATTTTTCCATTTGTGTTTGTAAAGCACTTTGTAAACTTGTTTTTGAAAAGTGCTGTATAAATAAAGTTTTGCTATTGTTATATAAAGACTGCTTTTTTACTCAACTCTTTCCTAGTGTGTGTCCTCAATGTGCCTGACAGAGACTCAAAATCTTAAGTCAATTGTGCCAACTAACATTTGAAGTTTAGGAGAATAATCACATGGTCATGATTTTTATTATATATATTTAACACAAGATGTGACAGTGTTTGTTAACAGAGTGACTGACTTAACATTTTATGTTGAAGGCACCTTATATGGAACTCCAAGAAAACCAGCTGAAGGTGAACCTATTTACCTACCTGATGTTTTGAGTAAAAGTCAATCACATCAAATTGACAAGATATGCGACAGAGTACCTAAAACAAAAGTTTATTGACAGATAAATTAGCATTGACTTATCTGCCAACACTGGTGGCTGTATATGATCAGGTTTACTATAACATCTGGAACACCTGCTCGACCAATGTGGAGATGTGGCCCTGACAAACAGTGTCAGAGCTGCAAAGACTTACAGGAAGAAGACTGGAACATTTCTGATGAGATGTGTAGAGCAGAGAAAGATCAGGACTAGCTGTGGCAGATGAAAACAGGAGAGAAGGTACTCATCGGACCCTTTGTCATTTTGGACACAAGTTCTTACTAACAGAAGACACTGATTTCCTTTATTATTTTTAATAATTGTTGCACTTCTACTGAAAATCATTTGATCACTTAGCGATTATCAGACGATGAGAAGGACAACCTGTTTTTGCCAAACAATTGTCTGAATTGATCACTTTGAAGAATGCAAAAAAAAAATAATATATAATGGTGTAATTTCAGTTAAATAATTAATGGACAGAACTTGAAATATAATGCAGGGTGCTTGCAAAAGTCTTAGGGAGGTAAAAAAAAAAAAATAGATGACAAAACAAAATAGCTTTTTTCTTGTTGTCCACTTTCAGACTTCTCCAGTCTCGTGTTGATTCTCTGTTCCTAAAAGCAAATGCGAGACTGTTTGGATGAGGCTGACCACGGAGAAAGTTCTGCTTCCTCTCTACACATCCACTTCATCACATCTTTTAGTCCAGTGACAAGCTGAAAAACAGTCATTTATTAAATCAGCAGCGTCCCACCGACACAAATGACAGAAAAATTGTTAACTGCAACTTACAGGCTTTTGTGTACACTCTAAAGTCTGAAATATTACTCACACAAGGTGACAGGGACACTGGATTTAAAAGAACTAGTGCAGTGCCTGTTCTAAACACTTGCTCCGGAGCTACTGTTGCAATGTTTTTGGAGCAAGTCCGTGAAACCTACTTGTTAAAAGATGCCTTGTCTTGTAGGTTCAGGATCAAACTGTCAGCATTAAGGTACACCTTGTTCTGCGATGTTGCCACCTGCAAAAACACACAACAGCCATTTACCTCATCATCACCATTGATTATTTTCTATGTAGCTGCTCATTCTGGAATCCTGTAATATTTACACAATTTAAATCTTGCACGTTTCATGCAGTATCATTGGGATCAGACAGAAATTATGTTGCAGGAGATGAAAAGTATTACTCACTGACTTAGCGATGCTCTGTGCTGCTCTAATTCTCCTCAGCTTCAGGTAACCCGGGTTCTTGGTCACTGCTTGTCCCAACTGACACACAAATAGACAGGAAAAATGATATGCAAAGTCAGCAATGGCATTGATCTAGACCAGTCATTCCCAAAGTGTGGGCCGTGAAGCCACTGCAGGTGGGCCGTGAGAAGTCATCGGAAAATAAATAGATACAAAAGTTTCAGATTTGTAAGTAAGCGTTGATTACCACTAAACATTTATAATAGATTTGTTTTAAAGTTATAATCACAGGTAATGAAACAGACACAAGATTTAAATTCCACGTTGTTCTTCTTTATCTGACCTATAGATCAGGTGTCGTTGTATTTCCTGACCGTCACATTAACACCTGAATACATCCTTAGGTGAGGGAGAACTTTGTTGTGTGCTGGGTCGAGCAAGATGGAGCTGAGGAAAGCTGCTAATGACGAAGGGGAATCAGAAAGTTCAACTGATTCATTCAAAACTAAAAAGAGGACTTGCGGAAAGGACTCAAGTGTGTACCTGTTGCAGGCCCAGAGGACAACCCCCAAGCCTGCGTGTGTGCTGTTCACAAGTAATGTGTAAACTGCGCCGCCACCATTTAGAAACTAAACAGGAACAATATTTATCCAAGCTTCGAGCATCTTATTAAAATACGCTGAGAGAGAATCGGAGCCAGCTCTCATCGAGTGAGTTACAGGTGACCCATTGTCACTTTACGCGATGTGTGATTCAAAATCAAGTATACCGAGATAAACTGGTTGAAGTGTCAGACTAGAGGAATTCCAGTGTTAATGTCAGTTTTTGGACACTTGATAGCGAGTTTTTTTTTGTGGGGGGTTGGGGGGATTAAACGCCTTAAGTATATTTGATTACGCCTCAAATGTGTTTGTCTTCTCCCGGATTTTCTTGTTGTGCTCGGTTATACAAACAATACGAATATATTTTTAACCATACACTTTATGTATTTTACATTGGTTGCTTTGCAAATTGTTACGCTTAAATGTTGATGATGTTGGATTTGCATTGCAAATGCCTGCGTTTATATACAATTATTTTTGCTATAAAATGAATAATATGTATGATTCTAGTTCTGTGTGTGGATCATATGGTTGTGATTAAAGGTGTGGGTGGGCCGCACACATTTTTTCAGTTTTCAAATTGGACCGCGGCATTCTTAAGTTTGATAATGGCTGATCTAGACTATTCAGTCTTCTTAGTATATATCAAGTCCTACCAGTCAACAATTGACTGCCAAACTCAAGTTTAGGTAAAAACAGAATGTGAGCACTGGTTCTGAACATCAGTGAACATCCAAGCAGAAAGCAATGTTCGAGGTGGAGCACTGCAGCTGTCACTGTAACTAGGAGAAGCAGGTTAGTCATGTGATCAATCAGTCACCATTTTGGCAGCTTCAGCCTCTCCCTCAGCCTGGATGATCTTCTGTCTCTGATCCTGTTTGGCTTTCTCCACATAGAACTGAGCTCTCTGGGCCTCTTGCTGGGCTAAACAAACAAGAACAGAATAACTGATACAATTCTATGTACAAACTGATTATTCATAAATGTGCAAAGCAAAGGGAAATTATTTCAGAGGCAAGAAACATTTTTATAAACAAATATTTGTTCTCAATTTATTTAGTGAATACTCTCATTCCTGCAAATACGGACTGCAGGTTACAGCCAGTGTAGCAGCTGTGGTGAGAAGAACCAGGCAAGCAGCAGCTGACATGATGTGAGGCCTTGTTCACACCTGGTATTAAAAGGGATAGTTTACCGAAAAATGTTCTGTGAACTATCACTTTAACCTCAGTTCTGAGAGCACTCCTCTCAACCGGACAGATCTAAGTCCGGTAGTTCATGCCTGGTGTTAGGAATGTGTCTTCTGTAACCAACATGATCAGAGCTCACTTCTCCATTTCTTTCTGTTCACAAAGACTACATGATGCTATTAGCCAGACTGGCTGTGTACATTGACAATGTGTTTGTGAGTCGTTGGTGTATGTGTGTGAGAAAGAGAGGCAAGGGGCTCTTTTTCATTCAAAATAGTAAAAAATAACACTAAATGCATTTGTGTTCACACGGTGATTGAATCTCAGGAATGGTAAATGGATTTGTATTTATATAGCGCTTTTCTAATCTTGATGACCACTCAAAGCGCTTTACACTACAGTTTCACATTCACTCAATCACACACACATTCATACAGTGCATCTTTCCCAGCACTTTGTTATTCTATGGGGGCCATTCAGGGTTCAGCATCTTGCCCAAGGACACTTCGGCATGCAGATTGTTCAGACTGGGGATCGAACCGCCGACCTTCAGGTTGGAGGACGACCACTCTACCCCTCAGCTACAGCCGCCCAGGAAGCGCTGATCACAGGAGTGAATTCCTTCAGACCTGCACTGACCACTTGTCATCGATCACTCGGATGTAAATATCGGGTCTGAATGAGATCACAGAATACCTCCCAATGTGGTCTGAGTAATCAGATCTCACATCAATCAATCAAATTAAATTTTATTTGTATAGCCCATATTCACAAATTACAATTCTTCTCATAAGGCTTTAACCGGATGTGACATCCTCTGTCCTTAACCCTCAGCAAGAGTAAAACTACAAAAAAAACTTTTAACAGGGTAAAAATACGTAGAAACCTCAGAGAGAGCCACATGTGAGGGATCCCTCTCACAGGACGGACAGAAGTGCAATAGATGCCACGTGTAGGAAAACATCATCCAGATTAAAGTTTTTAGCAGCATCGATGAGGGTAAACATCCTGAAGGACAACCCCAACAAGACATGCCAAGCAGTCCCGCTGCAATCACAGTCCACATGTGTCCTCAATGTGACTCGGATGGTTTTCCTTACTGAACTTAAGAGCTTTCTACTTTTGATCAAATCACCTCTATTTCGTTAATACCAGATGTAAACAGAGCTAAGTTCAGTTTCCTTGCTTTGTATTATGTCTTTCTAAACTAGCTCATTTAGAGAGCAAAGCATCAGTTAAAACTCCTCTGCACATTAAAACAGAACCTTTATTAAATTAAGTATATTGTGATGATCAGCAGCTTTCCTTGATATGCAATTAACATTTCTGAAATGTTGTATTTTCAACCGGATATACATTTTCTTTTTGTTTTCTTGAATAAAACGTCATCTGCAGACACACTTGCTCACAGTGAATCCTGCCATTTTCTCACATTGATCCTCCAAACCTTCTCCAGACTTTATACGAGCGGGCCAGATGGAGAAAGTCTACAGAAACTCTAGAGGTTCTCAGTCGGACATTTGCGTTCACACACTGGAAAAAATCCAGAAATCTCAGCGCATGTCTGAGAGCAACTCAAGACTAATAAGGCAGGTGAGCAACATTAAAACATGGCTGGCAACACGAGTGTGGTACGCTGAGCCTTACCAACTTGCTTTGCCTCCACAGCAGCAGTGTACTGGCTGCTGAAGCTCAGCTCAGTGATGGATACATCGTCAAGAATGATGTTGAAGTCTTTGGCTCTGTCATACAGCTCCCTGCGCACCAGCAGGGACACCTGGACAACACATTCACCAAGGGAAAAGTTAACTATAAATAGGATGAAACAATGTTACAGGCCAGCGTCATTGCAGCAGCTTAAAGAGATGTAAGGCTGTGGTAGCAACAGTACCTGTGCTCTCTGTGTGATGAGCTGTGAGGCGTTAAACTTTGCCACCACAGACTTCAGGACCTCGTTGACAATGGAGGGCAGGACTCGCTCGTCATAGTCTTTCCCCAACTGCTGGTACATGATCGGCAGGTTGGACGCCATGGGCCTGGACAACACACGCACTGCTATGCTGACCATCTGCAGATCTACAGAGACATACACAGATATTAGAAAAAACTGAGAATAATCTATTTTACAGAAAGTCTGCAAAAAGTATCTTTTATATTATATTAATTTGACATATTTAATATAATACGCTGACTTAAACATGAAAGCAGTTTATAAAGAATGTGCAACACATCCATTATGTCTGTTATTGTTCATTAATGTGTCTTGTGTGTTTGTTAAATTGCATGACTCCATTAGCTATTAGTGCCCTCTTCTGGTGAAAAAAGAATGCTTATATCTCATCTTATATTTTAGAGCTTTAAACGTTATGGCACTATATTACATGATTTATATAGCATTCAAGACCTTTACCGCCTTGTGGTGTGTAAATTACATTGGAGGGATGGTTAAATCGGATTATTGTATGTTGATGCATGAATTTAGTTTATCCTTGATTCCAAGTGGACTCTCTGTGCGTGTGTGTGTGTGTGTGTGTGTGTGTTTGCGTGTAAGTAATACCTTTGCTGCCAGTCAAAGAGGATATCTTCCTGGGTTTGGCTCTGATATCATAGATAATAGGGTACTGGAACCAGGGGATTCTGCAACAAAGGCATTGATTTCATGTTACCTGAAGTTACAGTAAAATTATCGGTTTCAGGTTTAGAGGATCCAATCACAGAAACATCTGGCTGTTCCAGCTGCTGACTGGATATAATATAAACTGAATGCCATGAATGCCAATGAAAAATAAGGTAAAAGGCCTATTTGAACATGGTGAGCTCATACCCCCTTCCACAGGGACATCGTTTGTCATTCAGGGTTAAGGAATGGCTGATAATTCAAACGATGACCTTTGAGTTTGAAAACATGATGCATTTATCCAGTATTTCTCTCCAAAAAAACACTTTGTTACTGAGAATCGCACCAGGAAACACTCAGAAAAATTATTTTAAATTATATAAATGACATATTTGATATTATATTAACGGTTAAATATGCATCCCATACTTTGGATTTCCCTTGTGTTGTCCTGGAGTTTCACTTCCCCCGATTTTCCTCTCATTATTAAATGTCCCCATTTTTTGTGCTCTAGGAGGAGATCTAAATGCAACAGAGTTTGTCAGGATTATCTGTCTTTTGATCAACCATTCTCTGGTGGGGTTTTGAAGTTAAAGATTGATTGTCACGAGTCTCATTTGAGTGATCTGTTCCACCAGTGAAGATTTAACAGTGCGACCACTATACCCACATTTGCAACTACAAACAGATGTGTGTAGATTAGGGGTGCAACGATTATTTGAAAAAAATAGCTGACGACGAATTTATTCGTCGATGATTCGTTGGTTACGTCATAGCGCGTGTTTTTCGTGCCGTGCAGCTTAACTAAATGTTGTTTTACCGAAGGTGCTGATGGAAGTATCTGAGGAGTTGAGCCATCTCGCTTCCTTCCTATCTCGGAAAGTCGCGTGTATGCAAAAGCGACAAAACATGAACCAATGTCGAGGTCAGTTGCAGCAGTATCACGTACCAGAAAGTCAATAGTTCGAGAGAATTACAACCTTAACATAGCCCGAAAAAAAAACACTGTGCAATATCTGTCGGGCGGACCTGCTCTCCATGGGAGTAGGACACGTGCATTTGAGGAGGAGGCACGTTTGACATCGTAACGTAACAGATGCAGACTCACTTTTGTAAGACAGCCTGTTAGCTAGCTTTCTATATAAACGTATATACCTATGCGCAGGATTTAAACTTTTTGTTAACGAGTTTAAAAGCGTAATGTTATCCTATTGCCTGAAAAATTAATTTTTTTATTACCATTATGCAGTCTGAAGAAGACTTTTCGTTTGTTGATGTTTTTATTGCTGCTACTTTCCCTGTCCTTTTTGTTAAAAGGAAATATGGATACTTGCTTTATATAAAAAATGTTGTATCAGCACTTGGCCTGTTCTTAGTTCACAGGAAAAAGCGAAAACCTGAATTTCGTTTTTTTTATTAGTACTTTGCCTGTCATTGGTTTTAAATGCACAAAAACTTGATCTTCCTTTGCTTTTGTGTCAACCGTAACCTTTTATGCACCAAAGTATATTAAAAGACATTTTAGTATCGATCTTTATTGTCTTTATTTTCAGTCATCACATGCCTCGAGCAACGTCAAACTAAAATTAAAAGCTGTTGGGAATTAAGAGCAATTGAGAATTTGTGTCATTCATAATACGATTAGTCGATTAATCGTTTCTATAATCTTTGACTAATCGACTATCAGAATAGTCGTTAGTTGCAGCCCTAGTGTAGATAATTTGAGTAAAGGTAAAAAGTTATCGATATTGATTTGAAGTCATATTGCCCAGCCCTAGTATCAAGTGAGTGAGTTTATCAACAGATCCTACCTGAAATGCAGCCCCTCAGCCAGAACAGTGTCCATCTGCATGCCTCCAACCCTGTTGAAGACGATGGCTCTGTGACCACCTTCCACTGTGTCCGCACACACAAACATACACACGTAAGAAATGGAACAGCACAACATTTTGCTGAGAATGTCAGCTATTATTTATAATCAAGATGAAACCAATTTTATTTTTGTGTCTGCCTCGTGACCTTAAAGATACTACCTCCTATTACAATTTGAGAATTATCTAATAAGGCCATGACTGAGAAGAGAATGTAAAAAACCCAGTGAGAAAGAAATACTCAGGTATGTGTTGGAAAATGGACAATGTTCAACATTCTGAGGAAAAAATGGCTTGGAAAGCGTCTTTATTTGCTTGTGTTTCTCTGTCGGCGGTGCAGTTCTTTATTTTGTGTGAGTATTGTCAACCAACTAACTTGTGTCTTAGTTTGCAGCTTTATAAAGCTAAAAAATGTCTCCAACTGCAGGCTGGAAATCTGACTCTGCACGAAGAAGCACATACAACAGCAAGTTGTATGTGCAACAGCAAGTTGTATGTGATGCTTTCTAGACATCCGCATCTCTTGGTGCCATCTGTGGGAATGACCTGCCACATGGTGAGAGCTTTATGGGAAAGTCCTGCAGAGTTGTGTTTACCTGTGTAGGTGGCTTCTTTGACGCCATATGCCAAAGCACCAGCTCCAAGCAGCAGCTTCAGTCCTAATCCTGCTCCTCGTCCACCAGTTGAAGACATCCGACCTGCCACATCCCTCAGCTGCTGGAATAAGCGCTGAAATGTACGCAAGACACACACTCCTTTAACTATCTTAAGTGGATAGTTCTGGTAAAATTATTTATTAAGTTTTGGGAAAATTAATTAAGTTAGCAC
The DNA here is from genome assembly GCF_949316205.1 of Platichthys flesus. Lineage (NCBI taxonomy): Eukaryota > Metazoa > Chordata > Actinopteri > Pleuronectiformes > Pleuronectidae > Platichthys > Platichthys flesus. The sequence continues at coordinate 25,770,663 of NC_084953.1, forward strand.
CTCATGGTTGGATCCTCTGCCAACATAACCTGAATATTTTAGTGCCTACTACAGGAAAATGTCACACACCAAACTGTGTGGTTGAATTAGGCAGCTATATTTTGGAACGCTGATGCATTTCGATTCTCTGCCCTAACACCAACCCCTACCAAGATAAATAATAAGACCTGCTCCCTGCGGTTGGAAACAATTCATATATAACCAATGAGAACCTCTGACTATGACACAAATACATGATAAACTAAAGACTGACCAGCAGGCACCGTTGTGTTGCTTGATTTGGTGTCAATAAGCTGTAGAGTTTTTGATATTTCTTTAAATTCACATATTGTGACATGAGGGGCGTTGTTTACCATTCTGCATTCATGGAGAATGGTAAATTCTCCATGAATGCATTCATCTTTAGATCAATGTCATAATTCTCGTGTGTAATATCAATTTTACTTTAAGATTTACACAATACATAACTCACCAATCGGGTTGAAAGTTATTGAATGGATACAAGATAAGGGTGTAAACGATTCGGGTTCATCGTTTCTAAATCTATATATTTGCTTTGAGTATTGAAAGAAGTATAATGTCCTAACAATTAAGATCTGTCGGTGGTGGCTGATAGGAAACTTGCTCAATATGACATCCATCAGCAGGCGGTGACAGGGAGCCCGTGGCCTGTAGACCACAGTGGAGCAGCACCTGTGCTGAGTAAACCTTATGTACCGGTGTAACAGAGAGAAGCCGCAAAATGCTCAGCCACTGACACCGATCACACTTATCACACCATCAGCTGATCTCGGAATCAGTTAGTTAAAACACGCACAGAGAGGGACACGACCTTTCAGATAAATGGACTCAAGGCGAACTCCACATTAACTCTGATGAAGCAAAGTGAATGGAGAAGAAAAGGTCACTGGAGCAGCTCCTAGCTCGTGGTGTGTTATCACAAGAGACTGTATATCGGCACATTACCCGTCTACAGTCACAGCTCAGCACACACGACCTTCCTAACAAGCACCGTGCCCGAGCAGCTAACTACTGCGCCATGCTAACTGACCTAACGTGAGTTCCAGACTCTTCTTCTGCTAACAGCTAGCTGGTTGACAGTGTTAACGAGAACTCACGACCACACCATTAATGCCTTTAAGGACAGATACACATATGCTACTCAGTCGGACGAACAGACTGGTGAATAAATGTAATTCAGCTTTTAAAACACTTACATTAGGCTCCTTGCTCGCCATGCTGCCGTACGTCAAACTACAAGGTCGACACTAAACTCCGCCCCTCATCAAGCGCAATGCACCTTGGGATATGTAGTCCTTATTTGGCCCACAGCCAGAGCAAATTACTCGTTCAGCATTTAAATGTTGGTGCGAGATCAATTCAGAATCCAAGCAAAAGGGATGAACTTTTCAACGGTTTTGTATTGTAGTGTTTTACTGTTACATTGGATTTATCAGGTTCGGTACTGGACATAAGAAAGGAAAGAACATGTGGCACCTTCCTTCCTCTGGGTTGTCTAATTTTTACAAAGTCACCAGTGACAAACACAAAGGTCGAATGACGCGCAGTTGTATGTCTCCGCCCACCAGTCTCGATGCAGTTTACATTCATGTTTGACTCATGTGAGCTAATGGTATTTGACTTTAAAATAATTAGCCTTTTGTTAGATGGAATTCGTCATAAAAATGAATGAACTACACCAAAATCTAGTTTACTTCTCTGTTGAGTCCAAGTAAACGGATGAGCCATATGAGAGAAAATTCTCTCAAAATGTCAATTTCAGGGGTTTCAAACCAGTTACTGTTTTTTATGTTGTAACTGATTGGTTTTGTTTATTTTACCAGACATCTGCTAACTTGTCTTAGAATCAACTGACTTCTGATGTCCGGATGTTCATGGGGAGCTCGTTCCACCATCTAGGAGCCAGGACAGCAAACGGTCGTGATTTTCATGAGTGTTTAGCTCGCAGCTGATAACAAAGGTAACTCTGAAAAATCAATGAATCAGCGTGCAGATGATAAATCTCTCCGATTTAAAGATCAGAAAACCCAAAGCAGTCACAAAATATTCCAATAAGGGCATCAGGTTTCTATCTAAAAATGATGAACTGTCACATCATGGTTATCAAGTTATGTACTGGATTTGCTACTTACAATGATCCAGTGAAAAATTCCCTTTAGGTTTGGGTATTTTAATTTAAAAACTTTTTTTAAAAGGAAATACATGTTCCTCAAGCTTGATATCGCACTTGAAACTCAAAGGAACTGGTATATGGTCCATATTTATATAAATATTTTCAAAGCATTGCAGATTTTGCCGTCATCTATTCTCTATGATATATTACTCACACACTGCCTACAGCCATCAGGGGCAACTTGGGGTTCAGTGTCTTGCCCAGGAGCACTTTGGCGCGTGGAATGGATGTTTAACAAGGGATCGTAATTGATGAGGTAGAGTTCAGATTATGAAGGCAGAGGGAAAATACTGACTTGTGCTGAAACAGCAAGAAATCAAATCTGTGCTTTTAAGTTTGAGTGAGGTTAAGTGAACAGTGAGTGTATGAGTTTTATTGCACACACGCAAGTTCCCATTTGTTTCTTTGAAAGACCATGTTAAAACCCGGGTGTGTGTTTATAATATGAATAACTTTATCCAGAGTATAGTCTGAGGGGATTCTGTGGGCAAGTGTAAATGTCTGAAACAAGCCATGTCTGTTTTTTTAACTTAAGAGAAAAAAAAATGTCATCTTAATATAGTAAACACCATTATTAGTAATTTCAGTATGCATACTTTACATGTCATTTAGCTGACGCTTTTGTCCAAAGCGACTAACATTTTTAGAACGCTCAGCATTTATGAGGGGCCATTTTAGGGGCTCGGTATCTTGCCAAGGACATAGGCATGCAGATGGGTATGAGTGGGATTCGAACCGGCAACCTTCTTGTTGCAGAACACCCGCTCTATCCCCTAGGCCACGCTCTCCCCATCTGTCCTCATTTACACTGTTCAATTCTTGCTAAATACATTTATAAGTATACTCTGGTCAAGTTATTCTATTGATTGTATGTCAGTGTCCTAAATGCTTGCATGAGCTACAGTTCATGTTACCTGCAGGTTATAGGTCAGGTCCAGGGTCCGACGAAGCTTGGAAAAAGACACCACTTCACTTACTGGGTTTTGATCAGTGTCCGGATACCTATGCAATCATGATTATAGAAACTCAGACAATTGAGCCAAGGTCGTCAAATGCTCTGCTTGACATAACTCCACAAACCTAATACACCAAAAAGGTCCGTGACAAGCATTTTGTGTACAGAGAACATTAAGGGTCATTGGTCATTGTCTAATGAACCACTTACATATTCATGTATTTCTATCTAAGTAGAGCTAGAAGATTGCTACCGAATCATACATTGTATTTGTTTCTAAATTAAAATCTTTAATGTGATGTTTTGTTGATCAGTATGTCAACTTTTGCTCGTCTTGCACTCTTGCAGGTGGTGCCACCTGTCCAAAAGGCAGGAACAGAAGCTCATCAGTGAAGTTGATGGCTGAGAGTACAGATCAGTTCAGCTGCAGTCTTGAGAATCACGCCAGAGCACCAGCAGAGCGGCGGATGCACAGACTCAGTCCAGGTCTTTTTCTTCTGTTAATTTCTGAATGTCTATTATATTATTTTAAGAACTGTTCACATTTGAGATTTTAGTCTGGTGAAATTAGAAAATAGGTCAAACACCATGTGATCCTCCTGCATCACTTGAACAGGCCTCACATTGTTTGTTCGAGAAATTGATTGATGAATGGACACATTATTCTTATATTTACTTTATATTGTATAGCATTAAGGTAATCAGTGGGAGACACAAAACAGTAGCAGATACTATTGCTTTCATTTAGGCTGATATATGTTTACTTTTAACAACATGGCTGAAGTCCAACATAAGGTCAAAGACTGTACTGACGTCCAGTTCTAAACACATTTCATATACATTTCTCACTTCTTTATACAGTAGGTGATCAGCATAAAGTGGGTATTAGATATATTTGGTATAAATTAATGAGATAAGAAAAAACATATCATTTCTATATTTATGTTAATTTGGAAAATTATACTTTGCATCAATCTTTATTCATCATTGCATCATATCATTACTGATACATTAACATGTGTAGGTGTTAGGGGCTAGCTGAGCTGAAACTAATTAAAATTTATTACAATGTTGAGTAGAAATATTTACATCACTGTGGCCGTTTCTGTTTTCTTAGTTCAAATCTTAATGTGTAAAAGAAACTAACTACAGCAGTCACATACTGTATATGCTGTTATGTTCTGTATATGCTGAATATGCTCAATATTCCCATCACCATTCCCATCATCATGGATTAAAAAGTAAAGGCTGCTCATAATGGATAGAAAAATAATGCTATCTTATAAAGAAAATGGTTAAACATATATGGGAAAGCTGGAGCAGAGTGACTATGGGATGCAGACTTGAGCTGTTGTCAAAGGCATGACAAAAAAGGTGATTAACAATGTTACCCTGATACATGTCAACAGATGTCAGTCATCATCTGTACAGATAAGCCTTCAAAATTCAGCTGAACCTAAAGATAATTCATGTTTACACACACTGCAACTGCATTTCAGTTCCTGAAGGTGGAAATTTCACTTAACCAGTGTCATAGACATACTAGCTGCTTCACTAATTAAATATTATATTATATTATATTACAATTTTAAGTGTTAAGAAGGCGGCAACACATGCTTTCAAATGAGGAGCATGTTACCTTATTTGAAAGAAATGCAATAAAGACCACACACGTTATTACAACATTGGATGACTTTAATTCACTACCCCTGTCATATTAAAACAAATCTATTTTACAAATCTTAGTTAGCAGCTAAAGTAAAAACAAACAATGACATGAATGCAGTGAAGTGGACAGGAACCTCGAAGTTCAAACCTTACCATGATGTACGGAGCAGAGCTGTGTTAAACACCATAAGCAGCTGTTAACCTCAGGGTCAAGCTCAGATTAAACTATAAAACAGGTGAACTACTGAGAACAAAGGATGCGACTCATTACGACTCTGTCAACACCTGATGATGATTTTAGTGGAAAGTTAAACAATTTAAGGAAGCAAGAAAGTAAAACAACCAGCACATAGATGTTCTCAGAGAAACCCCTTGTGTTGATGAATACTTTGTGTCATTGTGACAATGTGCAGGTTCTCAGTTCAAACCATGGTACAGTACAGACTAGAAGCAGTCCAGTTAAGCCAGTGGCTCCTTGTGCTGGACAGGAATAAGAACAGGTGCTTGGGCCTCCATTACTCTACACTGAAAACCACTGTTCTGCACTGTTTGGTGTGTACAGAACAAAGAACAGGTTTAGTTGTAGAAGCTGTGTCCGACTTCAGAGGCTGCCTTAAATTTGTGCCCTTCAGAATAAAGCTACATTCGCAGTTTCGGTACTTGGCCTCACAGAGACCGCCCTTAACAGTGCATTCAAACAGTTCTTATCAAGTTGAGGTGATGGCTGACAAAGCAATTATGGCCAAATACATCCACATAATTTCCGTTGCTCTGGTAACAGAATCATTTTCTGACTTGACAAGTTGATAAACTGACCGCAATATCTCTTTTTTTCTCATGTAAATGTTAACAAATGAAATCACATTCCACTGGGCTTTTAAGACGGAAAAGCCTTATTTTTACCCATGATTATATTCTCTGTCAGGAAATGAAAGGGTCACAGGAGGAAGCCTCTGGACTGGGACACAGCTAGAGGAAATTATGTCTGGGGTTCTATGATGAAGACTTGTTGGGCTCAGGTGAGACACTGAGCTTCATCGTCCCTCGAGTATGCAGCTCCTGTTTAAATGGATGACACAATGGCGAGCAGTATTTCCATGTTCAGACAGAAATAAGATCAGATCACAGAAGGTTACAAGTCTAATGTTCTGTTCCTGAGTAAATGCAACCTTGGAGAGGAAGGGTAGAATAGAAAAAAAAAAACACAAACACACACACAACTGTGTCATTTCAGAGTAGCTTCCCTGCTGATTTGAAATCAGTGGTGATGTATTTACAGTGGAACAGTCTGAGGAGGAGGGGGTGAAGAGAGAGATAATTTTGGAGCAAGGGGAACAACTGAGTCTTCTCTCCTCCTCTTCCCTCTCCGCCCAAGGTCTAAGAAGTTTTCAGGTAAACGCAAAACATGAAAATAACACAAAGCTCACTGCACTGACCGTGGGACCACAGCTGGGTTTCACCCAAATGTGCTGATCCAAATTCAGCAAGGATCGGTTTACTGGTGCAAATGTTGGGTAACCTCGGAAATGTATAGACCTTGGCAGGACGTCAGCATTTTGGAAGGTAGGTGGGTCAGTGGTCAGACGTAGAAAAGTCGTACCCTGGAGGTGCTGACATGGAGGTCGTCATCATAGAACTTAGTCTCGATGATCACATTACCACTGGAACACAGACACATAAACTTACGTTCTTCAGCTATAACAGTATATTTCTCTGTAAACAGCAAATTGCTGAAGTGAACTGATAACATGATGACGTTACTAAGGAAAGAGAAGTCCCATGACCAGACATGGCCATGGTCCGTCCTGGGAGAGGGATCCCTCACATGTGGCTCTCTCTGAGGTTTCTCCATATTTTTACCCTGTTAAAAGGGTTTTTTGTAGTTTTTCCTTACTCTTGCTGAGGGTTAAGGAAAGAGGATGTCACACCCTGTTAAAGCCCTATGAGATGAATTGTAATTTGTGAATATGGGCTATACAAATAAAATTTGATTGAATTTGATTGACATGTTCGAAACAAACCAACCTCATTTCTGGGTCAAACTGGCCGGTGGTCATGCTCCAGAGCTACCTCAGAATTATTCCTTGTGAATACTCCTCAAACAGTTCTACAAAACACTTCGTTATTGTTGGTGTCCTGGATATTGTGTGCAGAGCTTTAAATAAATAGTCTATGGTACTGAGTGAAGTTAGAGGTGTGTGGTTTATGTATAAGTTTGAATGATTTACTTAACTGATGTTAATTTTCTATAGATTGCATGTCAGCTATTTCAGAGTTCTGTTCAGCAGCCAAAACAATCTTCAGTTCACAACTTTTCAAAATAAAAGCTGCCCTGTTCAGCTTGATATAAAGCATTGAAACATTAAAATGAACTTTGTGCTTTTACTTTGAAGACAATTTGCTGATAAGGAAGTGATTCTATGAATGTTGCTGCTATGACTGAGATGAATATCTGTGACAATCTGACTCCAAACCCTCACCCATATACTGAATGTGTCAGCAGTATGGAAACATAAAATGCAGAAAAAATTAACACATCTTAGAGGAGACTCACGTTAAAACATTGGCCGGCATCATCTGGGACTCTGGAGCTGCTTCTATCAGAGACTGCCATGTGTTGGTGGAGTTGGGGATAACAAAGCCAAACTCAAAGAACCATTCTGGACAAAGACAAAAGAAGAGAAGAGATTTCAGTGCCATCTTCACAACATACATCATCATCATTGTTATTATCAAAAGTTCAAAGTTCAAAGTTTTTTTATTGTCACATGCACCAATGACAGCGTCAGCGGAGCAGTGAAATTCTTGTGACATGGCAGGCAACATCTACGCAGTAGACGACTTTACAAAATAGAAAAATAAAATACTATATAACATACAACATACAGTATAACATAACAACGTAACATAACATAGTCAAATGAAGCAGCAGTTAACAGGGTGAAGGAGTGGGGAATATTAAATTAAATAATATGAATATATGTATAACATAACATAGTCAAATGAAGCAGCAGTTTACAGGGTGAAGGAGTGGGGAATATTAAATCAAATAATATGAATATATGTGAAATAAGTGTATTTGAATGAGTGGGGGGGGGAGAATGTACATGGTGACTGTTCAGAGGGTCAGTGTTGATTGTTCAGAAGCCTTACGGCCTGGGGGAAGAAGCTGTTTGAGTCTGGTAGTGCTCCGGAAACGTCTGCCAGACGGCCGCAGTGTGGGAAGTCCACAGCCTGGGTGGCTGTGGTCCTTAATGATCTTCCGTGCTTTTCTCAGGCATCTTGTGTTGTACATGCCTTCCACGGAAGGGAGATGGCAGCCGATAATGAGCTCCGCTGTCTTCACAACCCTCTGCAGGGCCTTGCGGTCAGCAGCGGAGCAGCTACCATACCAGTCAGTAGTGCAGCCTGAGAGGATGCTCTAAATCAGGGGTCTCAAACTCGCGGCCCGTGGGCCAATTGCGGCCCTCGGGACGATATTTTGTGGCCCCCACCTTAATATGAAAGTTTAATGTTAGTGCGGCCCGCGAGTTTTATATTGTAGCGACCCCGCTGTTAGCTTCTGTGTGGGACAATGTTATGATGTTCTGGTTTCCTACTGTGTGCCTGTCCAGTGAATGCAGCATGCATGTGAGTGACATGGGGGGCGGGGTCGTGTGTGTGCGTGAGAGTGAGTGCGAGAGAGCCGGAAGAGCAGGAGGGTGAAATTCATAGTTTTCCGCCCTCTTTCGCGCAGGTCATGATCTATCCAGTGCTTCATTTGTAAATGACAAGGTGCCGGAACGCTAAGTACATGTGACAGCGCAGGTACGACGAGCACAGGTCCCGGAACGCACATAAAACGACGCTTAAAACAGCACACACATGCCACTTATTTAGGCTATACTGCAGTGACGGTATCAGTCTTTGTGTCAGTGATTAATAAAGTGGCATCTTGAGCAAAGGCGACTTCTGTGTCCAGCGGAGGAAACGAACGGAACACACACACACACACACACACACACACACACACACACACACACACACACACACACACACACACACACACACACACACACACACACACACACACACACACACACACACACACACACACACACACACACACACACACACACACACACACACACACACACACACTTTGTCAAATGAGGAATGAAGGCAAATTCAAGGGACACCACGGCTCCTTTACGCACACGCTGCGCTGTGAGGTTTTGGGAGCTTCTTTACGCAGACGGATTTTTCTAAACAGCAGCAGTTTATAACACGTCATTGAGCTAATATCTACACTTTACAGTCTGGGCTGTTTTACATTATTATTTACACCTGATATGTGTGGATGAATTTTAATGATTTAAATTCCCTCAATTTAAATCTGTGGCTGTGGTGACATTTACGCACCGAGCCACAGACTGTACATGAATTATTTTGGTTCATCTTAGAAGTCTGCATTCGTTATTATTTTATGAAATGTGATGCTGTTGTTAAGAAAGCTTTATATATAATTTATTAGATTATCTTGTTATTGCATGGCCACAAATTAGTAATTTATCCACTGATGTCAACAGGGGCTCCGTAATTTTCTAGTGATTACATTATATTGTTATATTTTATTTTAATTATTTCTTTAAAAACTTTATTTTCGATACGAGAGGTACCGGATCTGGCAGCAAAAAGTAGGCAAGAGAAAGCATGTTCAGAAGAACCGTTCATGTTCTTCAATATTCTATTCATGTTCAGAAGAACCCATTGAAGTTAAATAACTGTTAATAAGGACATTTGAGAAGTTTGGATTTTTTTAGCAAATTTTTTTTTGTGGAATACGTGATGCGGCCCAGCCTCACCCAGATACTGCCTCCAGTGGCCCCCGGGTAATTTGAGTTTGAGACCCCTGCTCTAAATAGTGCACCTGTAAAAGTTTGTTAAAGTTTTTGCAGCCATGCCAAACTTCTTGAGTCTCCTCAGGAAGTATAGGCGCTTTTGTGCAGTTTTTACCACAGAGTCCGCTTGTTTGGACCAGGTAAGCTCATGTGATGAACACACCGAGGAACTTGAACTCGGAGACTCTCTCCACTACAGCTCCATCGATGTGTATCGGACTGTGACCCCCCTCTGCAGCTTCCTGAAGTCCACGATCATCTCCTTGGTCTTGCAGACAAAGCCATTCCTGGCTTTGTTGTGCTCTTCTCTATTTTTCAATAAGGGGTTGATGCTCCAGGTAGACTAGAGGTACAGCAAGGAAGGTGCAGGTGCTGTTGTGCTTCTGGGAGATGAAAGAGGACTGATGAGGCCTCTGCCCAGCCCACATGTGTGTGTGTTTGGTGGGTGTGCATTATTACATGTCAGAGGAGCCTGATTATGAGGCCCAGTTAGATATGGAGCTTCTGGAAATAAGTTTGGCCTTTTTTTATTACACTTGGAAAACAGCTCCACCTATATTGTTCACACACATCCACAACCATAACACAGAGCCATCTGTAACCATCCACTTCCTCAGCTCTCCTTGGCCTGTCTCCACGACTGCAGGTTCCTAATTAAGTGAAATGACCCAGAAGAATCTAAGTGTCAGCCATGATAAGCACTGATCCAATTCTCTAAATGCTGAGGAAAGAAGCTTCAGTGTTTCCTTTCCTCTCTCCTATAGCATAGGATATATTGATACATATTTTAAATAAGGAAAGATAATCCCTTCCCGCAATTCATTGCAGCAACAACATTTAAACTACTAGACCATTATACATTTAGAAATAACAGAGCATCCTTTTTTTACTCTTCTGACATAGTCCAAAACTGATATAAATCCTCATGTTAGTTTACAAGCATATTCAACATATAGTTCACATTATAACATTATAACAAAATACATATATATATAAATGTTGGTTCCCTATATATCCCCTCCATTGTGAAAAGGCACCCAAACATTTATTTAAATGTTTAAAAGAGGTTTAAGTGCCCATGCAAGGAAACTCTATAAGTTTAAACATAATTTACTCAATTGAATTATTTTCAGTTAATCATTATTTATTTGGCTTATTTCTAAGAATGGACATTTCTCCCATGTTGTTTTATTATTTAAACATCTTAGTTTTGTTTTTGTTGCTTTACATTACTATATTCATTTTCTGTGTATTGATCCCTCTGTATAAATGTAAAACTTCCTTCCTTTACTTTTCTGAATCCATTTCCACCATCAGCTCATCCACCAGATAAACCACACCATTGTCAGATCATCTGCTCATATTCCTGCTTGTGTTTTCCGTGTGGTCCTGCTACCAGTGTGTTTTTTCCTGTTTCTTCTGCCTGCATGTCAGTTTGTTCACTCAACAACCTGTTAGCCACGCGGGTTACTGGACTGCAATGGAGCAAATACGTTTCCTCCTGTAGAAACCAGTGACATAAACATGTTGTGTAGGTGAGGATTGTGTTGTCCCCTGGGACTCTCTGTAGCCTCACCTCTGTACTGCAGCGCCCCTGGGACAACACTTCAAAACACACACACAACACAGGAGTGACAACACTGACAACATAAGATACACAGCTAACTGAGCTGCCTACTGAGGTGACTACAGTTGATGCTTCGCTCTGCACAGGGCAGCTCTGAAATATTACCAGGAGGACGGGATTTAGAAAATAACTGAGGGATGAATCTTGTGACATTTAAGGGTACCAAATATAAAATATCTTAAAAACACAACAACCCATGTTTCAGCCAAAATTGATTCATAAAAACACAGCTCTCAATCAGTACCAGTTTAGTGTATATTTAACAGTATTGACAAACTCAATAGCCATTCATCGCTATCCAGGTTTTCTTAACATTATTTCAGTGGAACAGACAACTTTCCCTTTAAAGTAGATGAGGGGATATGTTAGATAAGAGAAGCCAAGATTAACTCACTGTATTTGGAGTAGTTTTTAGATGCCTCACAGTATAAATGTCATTAGCAGTGACTGAAGAAGAGAAAGGTGATGGAAATGCAGGACAGCAGAACACCGGACAGAAAGACTAATTTTTGTTGTCTGCTCTGATCCTCCCTGCTCTGGTGGCCAGGTGACAGCTCTGTGTGACAAAGAGATGCTCTGTGCTGCCTTATCTGATCACTGACCAAGACTCAAACTGTCTGATGTTTGTACATCCTAGATGATGAACAAAGACTAAAACAGAGTATTTATGCGAACCATGAGTAATTTACAGGAAAAAAGTGTGAGGGGGGCAGCTCTGCAGCTGAGCTGACACTACCAGTCCTAACGTACACCCTGTGCCAAGCACAAGCTAAGCGTCACTTGAATTTCAGTGCGGTGCAGTGCAGTAATTATTTTCTTGTCCAGAATATACCCAACCTAGCATCCATGGGTCTGCTGAGCAGATAAAATGTTGGAGCCTTGTTATCTTGACAGTGCATTGTGAATGTGTGATGACTGACCAACAAAATCCTGGGCGGTGGTGGAATATTTCTGCCTTAAATTAAATAAATGAGTTTATATGGAAACTTCTTGTGAAGGGTTCCAAAATCGGCAGGTGCACGTCCAAGTGCTACACACACTTAGACGTGCAACAGTGTTGATGAATGAACATGTCTAATTATATGAATCAGGGATGTTGAAACAGATAAATTCCTCTGCCGAGAATCATTGTGACATTGTTGTCCACCATTAAAACTGCCAAAAGATAGTTTGGATTTTGACAGAATAAATGCCTGCTTTGTCTGCTTTCAATGATGTGTTTAGATTCCTCCAGGTTCTTGTCCCTGCAAGACAGCTTTTTGGAAATTACCTTCTAGACACTGCCCTTTGAAGAAGACTTTCTGCTCCAGCCTGAACTTCTCCAATTTCTCAGAGGAGGAAAAGTTCAGTTCTCTGGACACTGCTTTACACTTCAGGATCTTCTTTGGGACACGAGCTAGAGAGAGAATGGGAAATTTGTATTAACTGTGCTGAAAATGTGAAAAAAAGTGTAGAAAAGAGATTCATATATATATATATATATGAATATATATATTTTATATATATTATATAACATATATATATATATGTTTTTGTATGTGACAAATAAACCTTGAATCCTTCTGCGTGACATTAACAAATGTGGATAAAAGGTGACGGGGTGATAAAATTCTGGTTTATTTTAATTTCTAACAAACTGCAGTACACTGGATTCAGGTATACCAATGTGGCTCATATGGCTTCCGTGTTCACTGCGCTGTAAAGCTGTTTGTCACAACCACAGCTCTTTCTAATGTAACTGATAAGCAAACCTCAGGAATGAATGCTATCACTGTGAAACTATTGAAAATATCAGAAAATAACCGATCTCGTAATGTGAGGGAAATTAACCAAAACATTTTGGGATCAGTCTCATTCACCAAATCTGCACCAAACACTTTATGGGTTCTTCACTCACCCATGCCAGATCCCTCCACACAGGAAGGGATATGGCACAAGTCATGGTTGAAAACATAAACTCCTTGGTGGAGTTAAAAGGGCTAGAATAGTGAAAATAAAAGTTTAAAAATCCTTTAACCTGATTTGTGATCATACATGCAGTGCATTGTTATGCCAAGTTTGTGAATGTACCTTCATGTTCCACTCCTGGTACAGAGAGGTCTTCAGTCCCCTGCCACAGCACTTTGCCTGTTTCTGCATCTCTGAGATTCATCCAGTTTCTGTCAGGAAAAGGTTAAGTGACAACAACTAAAGAATGTACAAAGTGAACTGAAATATCCATAAACACCAGAGGGAATGGCAGGCTGATCTAGCCTCAACACAGTCTCAACAATCTTTAACACCTTTGACACTAAAGCCTGAAACATGCTTCTGCGTTTTCACGGGCCCGTAAGCGCAAGAGCCCCTCCGGGTCCCTAAAGCCTGAAACATGCTTCTGCGTTTTCACGGGCCCGTAAGCGCAAGAGCCCTTCCGGGTCCCTTACGTGCTTATGTATCCCTCCTTACGTGCTGACGGGTGTCGACCACCTTTTCTAAAATTTACGGCAAAGCTCCGCAAGCTCACTCAGCCCGCAAGGCTGTGATTGGTCTGCTCTACATCCCTTCTGGAGCTGCATTTCCGGTTTCATGCCCCATAATACAGGCAGAAACAACGGAAGATTTAAAAAAGAAGAATGGACAACCGCGAAGAACTCCTGTCGGAAGAGGTCCGAAAATATGAGTCCTTTATAACCCGTCGATGTCCGAGTACATTTAACCTACGCCTCTGTACAGACCACCTACGCCTCTGTCTCCTCTCCAGTCGCTTTTCATGATGACTAATTATAAGAAGTTGCTCTTCAATGTCCAGCAGCTCCATCTCAATCAATTGTTGTTCGGTTGGAATCGTGAATACACTCTCTGCCATGGTTCACCGTGTGTTTGTAATGGAGAACACGACTGGTAGAAAGTAAATAAACAGTCAACAACGATTGCCACACCCACAAAGAAGGCGTCTCTCAGGTCGTCTTCGGCAAAAAGCATTACTCCGCCTAGTGTTCTGGCGCGGAATTGCTTTGTGAGACGCGCAACGGTTGGGGAAGCATGAATGAAAAGGAGTCTTGCGCCACAGCGGCGTGAAAAGACGCAGATGCAGTCGCAGAAGCATGTTTCAGGCTTAAGACAACAAGGCTGTGGTGGACTATGGATCACCTCAGAGTGGATAGAACCTTTGTTCAGGTTAACAGGAAGAGGATGGAGATTAAGTCTAATAGTCACTCACCAATAACATACCAATATTCTCCCCATTTATAGAAACTGCATCACTAATCACTATACAAGTGATTCTGTAACATTTTACATATTGCATTTTTGTCATCTACAATTTCCAAAGCAGGAGTCAATCGTCTTTGCTGCACTATAATGCATAGGAAAAAAAAGGCTGCCACTAGATGCACTGTAGAATGTGTGTGTGAATTAGTGAAAGGCAAAAAAACCTCTCCTGTAAAGCACTTTGAGTGGTCATCGAGACTAGAAAAGCGCTATATAAATACAGACCATTTACCATGAGAGAAGTATTGCATTACCATACTACACAGCCTGATGACTACAACAACTTGAATGACTTTAATGACTAACCTCAAGTTTTAAAAACACAAAAAAAATGTACAGACTAGCATTCAACAGCGATCATATCCCCAATCACAAATCCGTGTCTCAGTGGGACTCAATTTTACATGCAATTGAGTGGCTACAGTTCCCTGTACAGACACTGCAGAGGGGCTGAAGAGCCTTATTCAGCTCCGAACCCTGTGTGGAACCAAATTTGTATGGTGTATTGGACGTTTTTGTGTCTCCTGTGGCAGCAGTGTCCATCACTTTTAGCTCTCCTGAGAAAACTCTTCCCTTGTGGTTTCTCCTCTATTTGCAGCGCGTTTCTCTATTTTTTCTGTAATGTGTTGTGTTGTGAAATTGATGAAGATGTTTTCTTACTTTGCTTGTGTTTTGTCAACTTGCATGTGTTTTCTTAAGTTGCTGTTCGTTGAGCTCTCAGGGCCACCGTAATAAGAGAGGGGAACACCTCTCAAACATAACAACTGTTAAAAACATCACCAAAAAAGTTCAAGTCCCTTGAACTGCTTCAGAAAATGGATCCTGTGTTTTAAAAAACCCTGGGAAACTGATTTTGCTGCTTTATTATTTTAATTCTACACTTGTCCTAATGGTGTTGTACTTTAAGATTAAAAGAAAACCACTATTATCAACCACTAGTATTTGACTAGAATTGCTTGAAGCCCAACATTGAGGTGTGGAAATGAGGAAGCTGAAGAAGGCTTTGTTTAGCTGGCTGTTAGCTGTCCCATCAGGCTGTCAGCTGGTCAGCTGTTCTTGACCTCCACTAACGCTACCAACACAATACAACCATCATTCACAGCCTGTGAGCACACAGTGGCTCCACTGTGCATTACAGCTCATGCATTATTTACCAACTGCTAACACACACACACACACTCTGTCCTGACCCTCGACAGGAGTGAGTAAAAAAAAAAAAAACTTTTAACAGGGGGAAAAACCATAGAACCTTCAGAGAGAGTCACATGTGAGGGACCCTTGTCTCACGACGGACAGAAATGCAAAATTAAAAAATTTCCAACATTGATAAGAACGAAAAGATTTAAGCATAATGGAAAGGGTGTCAATGTTTATACATAAGAAAAGGGAGCAGAAATGACTAATATGTTGCTGGTTTGTTTCTTTCAAATACAGAACAATACCTGTGTGCAGGCTCAACAGCCCAGCAATAGCATCAATCCATTGAAGCATGCCATCATCATCCTTCTGTTTTAGAAGATTCTCCCCTCAACGCCCTGTCACACTCAGACACTACTTAGTGTCACACACACACAGTCAACTCCGTACCATCTGTGAAGCCCTTCATCCCACCACAGCCGTCTCACACAGCTTCTACAGCACCACGTCTCTCACCTTCCATGGCAGCAAAAATACTGTTTCACATGTGAGCTGCATTCACATTACTGACAGAGTAAACTACACCCTTTCTCCTGCACATATTACTGAGAAGGCGCATTATTGCCAATGTAAGGACGACCAGTTTCCTAACCTAAGTTTGTTATGGTAAATGGTAAATAGTTTGGTATTTATATAGCGCTTTTCTAGTATTGATGTCTCAAAGCTGTTTACAGTACAGTTTTACATTCACCCATTCACACACACATTCATACATTGCATCTATTAGCAGCACTGTGTTTTATGAGGGAGAATACAAGGTTCAGCATCTTGTCCAAGGGGGAAGACTGGGGATCGAACTGCCGACCTTCAGGTTGGAGGACGACCACTTTACCCTCAGCCACAGCCGCTTATGCAGGTTATTCATTGGGTAAAGATGTGTTTTTCATTTTCCTGCATTTTTTCTTTGTGTGTAGTTGTTTGTTTTCAAAATTAATCTGACTTGTGAAACAGAATCTCAAAATACTCCTCACAGATTTCTTTCAGGTCCATTAATCAGTTGATTTTTCTTTTATTCAAATCACTGTTCTATTATCTCCACATTAATTTAAATTTCTAATTAAAGCAACGTTTTATGCAATCATAATTTGATGACCAATTTGAAAATATTCATATTGTATACTACTCATCTGATATTACCTGCAAGACAATTCAGTCCATGTTTATTGGGGTTGTACTGGCCTTCAGAGACCTGTAAAGGTCACAGACCTCCACCATTTCCAACAACCCCTACCTCTTCCACTGGCTCTTCAGTAAAGTGTGCTAAATTCAATTTCTCGGTTTGTCTAATCCTCTCAAGTATAAGTAAATCCAATCTCCCACATCAAACTCATAATCCACCACATCTTCAACAATAATCCAGGCCTGGCTATAAAGTCATTCTCATTGATGCTCTTTTACCAGGTTTCACTGTAGTTTCTAAACATAGTAAAATAAAGCACACGTTATTTCAGTAAAGACTATGACGAGACAGTGGCCTAACAAGTGGGCAGCCTGTTCAGCTAGAAAACACACACACTGATGGTGTAAACCCCCAGATCACACACTCACAAACAAAAGGAATATAATTTCAGCACTGGAGCTGCAACCACATCATACATGATACTATTGTTTCCCCAGGGCTATCTGCAGGCGGTGGCAAGTGTGTGCGTAAACCACCAGGGTGTCAGCGCACACACACACACACACACACACACACACAAATGAGCCCCCAGTGAAAAGCTGCTGTCAGTGTTTAGTCTGCATTTATTTTTAAAGATGCTTTAATAGCTCAAACTACTCCTCACCACGACCTTCAATCAACCCAACAGCAGACAACACATCTACACGACTGATACAACATCTCAATTCAGTCTATTCATACTTCAACAACTAAGCAAGACTTGGTCCATAAACTCAGCGAGCATCTATACACTCCTCCATTATTCATATGGTTTCCCAACCTTCACTATAATGAAATCATGAGGTGGTAAAGGATTTTTTGTTCTCATGGTAGAAATATACAAGAAAAAAGGAAGCTGTTTGATAACCTATTATTTATTTGTCATTAAAAATAGTGAAAAGAAAGTGATAAGCTTAGTCAGAGGTCACATTTAGTAGTTTTTGTGTAAATCCTGAACGTCAAAACCAACCAAGAACAGACACAGGTGAAGACATAAGCTCCTTGGCAGAGTAAAAAAGAAGGCTGGGGAGAAGATGAACACAAACCAGTCTGATCACCAACAAACATTGTTTCCATATTTTCACTTTTACAGGTCTTCACCATTTCCTTTGCCATGAAAGTTATATTTCACCACTGTTCATTTACTTGTTTATTTGTAAGCAAGATTCTACAAAAACAACAGAACAGATTCACATGAAAATGGTTCCAGATCAGGGGTCAGATCCAAGAACCTTAAAAAACCTTTCGCGCAGAGAATAATGCAGATATCTTGATGGCGGGAAAAGAATCAGACACATTAAGGGGAATGATATCTATGAGAGTGTAAAATTGGGGGAATCTTGATCGAATATTAATGAACTGCAGGGGTTGGTCAGTATGTGTGTCATATACTTAGAATCATTAAAGTTTGAAGAGTGACCATTCTCAAATCCTCAGTTCAGTACATACCCTGATTTTTTAACCATGGGATATTTTATTGCTATCCATCATTTGCCAATCAAAACTGTTATTGTAGTCTTGATCACTTGTTCATGACTGATGGATAAAATAGGTGTAATGTGTAATATTCAAAACTTGCTAAGAGTTAAAGAAAATAAGGAGAATTTTGTGATTTACTTGTGTTGAAATTTGAATTGGGAAATAAAAAAAAACTGTTACATTAGTAAAGTGTTCCACAGGCTGTACCTGCAGTGGCATCAGATTTAGGTGTCTTGGTTCACTTGTGCTGTATCATGATACCAGATTGTTTGTATTTACGTTTTCAGTCTTGCTTTAAGATTCAATTCATACCTTTAGTATTACTAAACTGCTGCTCATGTTAAACTACAATGTAAATGGTCAATGGTTTTGTACTTATATAGCGCTTTTCTAGTCTTGATGACCACTCATAGCTCTTTACAGTACAGTTTTGCATTCACCCATTCACACACACATTCATACAGTGGCAGCACTTTGTTATTCTATATCAGCATTTTGCCCAAGGACACTTCTGCACGCAGATGGTTTAGACTGGGGATCGAACTGCCGTCCTTCAGGTTGGAGGACGACCACTCTACCCCTCAGCCACAGCCACCCTGTCTTAACAAAAACACTTTTTCAAGTAATAAAACTATCTATATGCAAATGACCACACTGTTTCAGAAGTGATATGAAATGTTTGGTGTTTGCACTTGATAAATGATTCATAAATAACTCATTACTCCCCAGTCTGTTCATTACTCAGTTAGCTGACCAGTCGACCAGTAACATTAGTTATCCTTAAGTAGAAGTCTAACAACTGTCATTTTATATTAGACACTATTTTAAGACAACACATTTCTTTTTTGTAAATTATGTTATGTATTTAATTTAAAGCTAATAAATGAGGAAAAACAATTCAGACTGGTAAATGTTTTGGGCAAATGTATAATTAAATTAATTATTGTATATATGAAAAAAACACAGACCCAGTGAATGCTTTACACAAATAAGTTATAGAGGTCCCTAGTGAACCTGCTTCTTGGAGCAAGCACCTGGGAAGGCACTTGTTCACACTCTATAGCTTGATGTAGCATTATTTCCATTGTCATTTTGTTTAAAAAAAAAATAATGAAAAATGGTCATACTTAAGATGACTAAGCATGCTATTGATAAGAAAACATTGTAGAAATTCCAGACAAAAGATACTGGTCAACAATTTTTTTCACAGTTGCATTGAATTTGTGGTAGCAAAGGAGCCCTGGGTGGGTATTTTTCATTTTTCATTTTGTTTGGAGGGGTGTGTACACCTCAATACTTTTTTCTTCTATCTGTCTAAGAATGATGATAAATTCAGCCAAACTTTGACTGAGAATATTTATCAGTAGCCTAGTAGCTACAGAGAATATGTCAGTAGCCTAGTAGCAAGGGCTTTTGTTTGAAATGCTCTCCATGTGCTACTCTTGACACACACTCCCCAACAAAGTGAGACAGCTCCCTTTTGCTTTAGGTTGTAGAAAGGTCCAGATTCACACTTTTATTTATTAGTATTTCCGAGGTTAATGTTGTACCTTAACAGTCTAGAAAAGCTAGCTTCTGTGTTGGCTTTAATAAGGCTCTATGGACAGAAGGTAGTAAATCCCTGCCCCACTAGATCATGGATTTAGGCATTACCACACTACAGCCAGAGGGTTGTCCTTACCAGGAAACACACACAAACATTCATACATTCACCTTTTGTATTGATTGGGATAAGAGAGGGGGCCAAATTTCACACCAATA
The DNA here is from genome assembly GCF_949316205.1 of Platichthys flesus. Classification (NCBI taxonomy): domain Eukaryota; kingdom Metazoa; phylum Chordata; class Actinopteri; order Pleuronectiformes; family Pleuronectidae; genus Platichthys; species Platichthys flesus. The sequence continues at coordinate 25,790,832 of NC_084953.1, forward strand.
AATCAAATGAAAGGTTTTTTGTTTCACCTACACAAGTTATACACTCATGTTTTCCTGGTGTGTTGCGACTACAAAACTGCAGCGCTCTACTGCTTGTTCTAGAAGGTATTACTGGGGATAAGTATTCAGTCCTACGTGGTCAAGTGAAGTTCAGGCAGTAATATGATAAGCATCGACTTGCCATGTTGGCTCCACCAAGACCATCTCATTCTATATATATATATAGCTCCAGTTTGCTTTTATACATGGTTTACAGATTAATGGCAAATTAATAATGTGGAAATTGAAGTCACTATGGGAAAATGAAACTGTGAAACACGTTTGATGTAAACTTCTAATGAACAACAAGAAAAAACTATGACAAAACACATTTTTGAGTAGCCAACTCGAATCTTAGAACTACTGGCCTCAGGTTACATTTACATATGCGAGTATCAGTCACAGGACTCCTGAATTACAACGAGGTTGAGGTGAACTCAGAATTTAACTGGTATAAAACTATATTTTTAGGCGTGATTAGTGCTTCGAACTATCAATAGATCACGTCTGTATCCTCCTGCTTAAATGTTCAGATCAGGTGAATCAGCTTTAAGGGCCTGATTACAATCCAAAGCGGACACAGGCACTGACTACCTTTAGCTGACTCAATGAACAGATGCGTTCACATGTGCTTGTTGCCACATGTGGTCTGCATGTTCATAAATTTCGAACATGCACAGATGGACACATGTTACCGCACAGAAAGTATAATAAGGGCAAATGTGTGTTACAACTGCTCTCCAGGTTCTGGGACCTTGGCACTTCAGACTACTGATCGAATTTGTTGTAATGAAATTGGTTGTCCTTTTAGGAAGCTTAGCAGTCAATTTCGCATTTTAGCTTTGAATTTCCCCTATTTCTGTGAGTTTACAAAGAGGTACAGCACAGTCACTACTAATGAGGTTTTTACTGATGCTGAAAGAAGGGCTGACCCTAAGAATGAAAGTGGCTTAAGCCTCTATTCTATTTTATTGATTTACTATATTTTTTATTCTATAGGTAGCTTCAACCTGAATAAAGAGCAGTACAAGAGGCGAGGATCAGATCACTGTAAACACAAGGGCCAGGGTGTTCTGGTGACCTAGTGCTCTGGGATGCTTACTGTACCACCACAACATCACAGCTTTCATTCACACCTGGGACCTTTCTTATATAAGCAGCAACACTCAGTGTGACCTCACTCACTGTTGGTATCAAACTAATACAGGTGAAGGTGTCCATGGCACAACACACATCCTGAATCTAACAACCACCACAGTCCCGTGCCCCGACACTTCATAGGATATTTAGCAACCGTCCGTAGTTAGCCAGCAAGTGAGCCACAGACAGATGCCACTTCTTCCAGCTACCAGGCCGCCCCTCTCATGTCAGCTAGCTAGCTCTGTCAACACAGGAACGTTATCACTTAGTCACATCACATAAGAACCAATATGAGCCATGTAGCCGACGTTCTCAAATACGCGGGGAGACAAGCAAGTTAGCTAAAGCAGCAGCTAGCGTCCCTGCACAACAGCCGTTCCAATGTGAGAAGACGTTATCTAGAATTAAACAAGACGCCCATTAAGCTGTGAGTCTGACCTTCGCAGGATATCACCAACAAAGCAGCAGAAAGGATACAGTTTGAAGCCCTTCAAAATTTCCTTGGCCCTGTCTTCGTCGGAAGACATTTCGAAATTCGTCTGTGTTGGCTCCTTTCAGAAAACCCAGGATGTGCTAGAAAAACAGAGCTGCTACTGGTGTTAGCTTCACCAGTTAGCTAACTACGCTGCAACTGTTGTTTGCCTGAAAACAGCGTAAACTATATGTACTTAACTCTATAACGTTGGACTACAGGTTCAATCTGATCCGATAATACAATCAGCTAAATATACCAAGCTAACTAGCTGACAGCCGCCTGGGCGAATCGGAGGCAAGGCGTTCCTCCCAACAGCCAATCACAGGGTGAGAACGGGAGGCATGGGTGGGTCTAAAATAGATAGAGACGCGTCACCAGGGGCAACGCCACACCACAGTGAAGGGTGTTCGGGCCACGGCGGGGCGGTCCGTGCGCGTACCACTCTTCTTATTTAAAAAGTACACGTTTATATTCTATTGCAAGAATTTCTCTTCTTCAACCATAGTACTTATCAGATATTCTTATTCTTATTTTTGATGTTGTTGTTGTTGTTATTATTATCAGGAACACCTGGACATCTACTTTAAATGGTAAATGGTTTGCATTTATATAGCACTTTTCTAGTCTTGTAAATACAGAAGATGCGCACAATTTATATTATTTATTTAAGACATAATTACTATTAGAGATCAGGGCCGGGTCTTGACAGGCATGTATGAGGGGGCAGCCACAAATCTTGAGGGGGCATTGTGCTCCAGCACCTTTTACCATGTCTAATCGACAAATTCACTCACTAGGATGCGGGTACACTGAACAAGTGCCTTGTAAAGTACTGTGGTCTCAAATGCTTGGCACACTTATTTCATTGTAGTTATTGTTGTTAGACTAACCATATATGAACTTGGGTAGTTAGTTGTATGTCCTACCCTTAACCTAAACTGACTGCACTTTGTCAGGCCTCTACCCTAAGACCTGCCCAACTTGGGTGTCCCTATGAAGACTAGCTTCTGTTGGTATAGCTGTTAGGGTCACTGAGGCACTCAAACCTCCTGACCGCGATAAGGTGGCAATCCCTCAGGAGGATGTCTTTGTATTTTTTTTGTATTTTTTTTGTATTTTTTTATTTTTATAATACCCTCAGGAGGATGTTTTTGTATTTTTTTGTATTTTTTTATTTTTATAACACCCTTAGGAGGATGTTTTTGTTTAGTTTTTTAAATAAAAATTAAAGAAATAAAACAAAGGCTATTAGCCTAGAAAAAACAAACAACGTTGGCTAACTACAGCATTTTTGCTGGCCACTAATTTTAGTTAAGTTCTCCTAGGTCTCTAGGTCAACGTCAGCCTCCTGTTTCCCTTGGCAAACTCCCTCACAAATTCGTCCATGTCCAGCTTGTATGTAATTGACTTTTCATGGGCCAAGATAACCAGATTCCTCTTTCTGTGATGCAGCATAGTTCTGCGAAAGGGTGTTAAGACACAGGACAGTGTGGAGAAAGAGCTCTCACATGCAGCTGAAGAAACCCCAATGATCAGTGCTGTAATGTATAACTTGTACAACAAGGGAAATGCTGCCTTGTAGTGCTGTAGGGTTTTGCACACTGTAGACAGATCTGGTTCATTGGGGCATTCCTTAAGCAACATGGGCTTTGCCACCAGGATTTCATTATTCAGACATCCTGCATCAGTGCCAGCCAGCTCAACCAAAGGATGCAACAGAGCTCCATGGAGGAATGTGCCAGATGTAGGCACAAGGCTGGACGTGGCCTTCATCAGCTCCAAATTCTTCTGGCAGAATCTTGTCTCCAACTCGGTAATTGCCCGGTCCAGAATGTTTAGTAGAGGTCTTTTAAGTGTCTTATGGGGGGGAACACTGTCATCTGCGTCTGTGTGGCCCACTGTTGTAATTACAACACTGTCACTGAGGTGCCTATTCATTGTTCTCCTTCTCTTTGCTGGAATGTCATCCCCAGCTCCTGTGTGATCTCCCTCTCCCCACTCATCGCTGTGATCCCTCATGGCCCTCAAAGAATCCAGTGCTGTACCAACCTCGTTTGAGGCTCTGCACATATCCACAGACTGAGACAGTAGTATGGCATTTGCTGGTTTCGGTAGACCAAGCACTTGCAGCAGAAACTTGACAATTTTAAAGAAGTGCTGCCTCTTAATCTGGCAGAGCAGGCCTGATGCTTCAGTGCACAGATCCACTGCAGCATCATCATCCGTTGCCACCTCAGACAGAACAGTGATTATTTGATCTTCATTCTCAGTAATGCAACATGTCACCTCATAGTGGCTAGTCCATCGGATTTGAATTAGCCACCTAAGATTAGGAGCATCATATTTTCTAGTGATGTAGTGGTGCTGAAAAAAGTTGTACAAGGAAGAAGACAGATAAAAAATCTTTTAGTACATTGTTCGCTTTGCATGGCATGCACAACTACCAGGTGCAGTTGGTGGTTGTAGCAGTGAATGTAGGGTATATACTTTCCCAGCTTCTGTTGGAGCAGAGCTTGAACACCACCTCTCACCCCACTCATCACTGAAGCTCCGTCATAACACTGGCTCAGAATGTTGTCAGCACTGTAACCAGCATCAGAGAGGCACTTCAGGATCTCAGAGGTTATGTACTGTGCATCTAGTTGGTCGAGGTCAAGCAACCCAATGAGATGCTCCTCGGGTAGGGAAGCACTGACAAACCTAATCATAACTGACAGGTTTTCGACATTACACCTGTCCCTTTTCCCATCACTCTTGAGGCAAAAACCCACAGCATCAGCCTTTTCATATTTTTTTTTATCTCTCCGAGCACCATGTTTGCCAGTGTGTCAATAATTTCATTTTGCATGTGATTTGATGTATATGATGCATTCCTTGGGATACCCTTGGCGATGCTGGCTAGTTTTTCATCTCTCTCAAGGGTATATTCCATTAACTTAAGAAAAAGCCCAGAAGCAATATCATCATCATCATGACCAGCAGCATCACGCCTGTGTTCCGTTGTTCCACGTAGACTCAACTCATTGACACAGAGGAACTTCAAAGCGTTGCCCACACTCTTAACATAGTACCGGTTTTTCTCTACCTCAATCAATCAATCAAATTTTATTTGTATAGCCCATATTCACAAATTACAATTCATCTCATAGGGCTTTAACAGGGTGTGACATCCTCTGTCCTTAACCCTCAGCAAGAGTAAGGAAAAACTACAAAAAACCCTTTTAACAGGGTAAAAATATGTAGAAACCTCAGAGAGAGCCACATGTGAGGGATCCCTCTCCCAGGACGGACAGAAGTGCAATAGATGCCACGTGCAGGAGAACATCATCAATAATCAAAGTCTCTAGCAGCAATGATGAAGCACAGTCCATGCTCAGCAACCATCTAGACCACGATCCACCATCCAGACCAGACGCCACTTCAGTCCTCAGTCACCGTCCACCGCCGCCCACCAGGAGGACCCATCACAAGCCACCACTGCGGTCCTGGTCCACCGCCCGTGCCCAATGCCAACGCGACACAGGGTCCGCCACCAGCACCACGATCAGCCCACATGACTCAGAATCCGCCACACTGGATCCAACACCGCGACCCCCGGTGCGCGATCCACAAACCGTAATCCATGGTGCGGCCACAGAGGCCCTGGATCTGCGGGTGATAAAGCAAAGGGATTCCGGGGAAGGGGGATAGGGATGGAGAAGAGGAAGGAGAAGCTGGAAAGAGAAGCTCCGTGTGTCATGTGTCATAAAATAGAACAAGTAACGTTCTGGCGCACTAATTAGCTCTAACTATAAGCTTTATCAAAAAGGAAGGTTTTGAGCCTACTTTTAAACGAACAGATTGTGACTGCCTCCCGAACTGAAAGTGGTAGATTATTCCACAGCCGATTATGGAATAATCATTATTGGTTGGCAAGACCTGTGTCTTGCCAACCAATAATGTGTCAACATTTCCCCGAGTAGCCTCTCTCTTCTGGTGCTCAGCCCAGAGAGTAGAAGCATGCACATGGTTGTGGGAGGACACATGCCTCTGCAGCCCTTTGTCACTTTCCAGTGCAACTTTCCAGTTGTTGAAACCAGTCAGAGTGAACACAACATCCCTCTCATTCACAGTACTGTATTTGCGACAGGGAAAGCAGAAACATGCATCCCGTTCAGCAGAGTATTCAAGCCATGGTCGTGTGCGGTACCAGGCAGGATTGAACGACCTCAGTTTTTTGCTAAATGCACGTTTTGGGTAGCTACTTAATAATAGCTGAGATGGTGCAATGGTGGTTAAGTCACTGGGTAACATGGGAAGTTTGGGGTTAACTGTAAGAACAGCTGGGAAAGGAGGAGGTAGAAGTAGTGCTTGCTGGTGTTATGCTAGCTACTGCTGGAGTGATGCAGGCTGCAGAACCACTACTAACGTTAGCTGATGCGCTGCTAGCTACAACACTGGTAGGGGTAGGTGCAGCGCTAGCTGCTGAGGTGCTAGCTAGAGCATTGCCACCATGATCTCCATTGGTAGGGGCAGGAGGAGTATGTTTTTTAAAAGCTCTGAAAAACTGATGCATTGTATATGTAACCTCAGAATGATCAGCAGAATGGAATGCAAGCAATCTCTACACTAGTGTTGTATGTCACTTGTTTACAAGGCTGAGTCCCTGAGGAGAATGAGATATACAAGGTTGGGACAAGTCTGCTGAAAGTTTTACAGGAGTTGAAAAGTGAAGATGGGATTGTAAAATAGCAGCCAGATTGCAGAAGTTGGGTGGGGGCGGGGCTTTCTTTAGGGGTCTGCACGCACAGATCATTTGTGCTCAGTCTGTGGCAGGGAGCGGACAGTGCTCTCTCCCCGTGCTGTGACACATGACAGGGACTGTGGGCCCACACATCCTGATCTAGGAGAATAGGCTACAGCTTAGCTACACCAAGAATTTGGTTATGTGGTTTTGGTTGTTGTTGTTGACTGAGCAAATAAAGATTTTCAAGAAAAATATCAACTCTTGTTTTTATTATGTTATTAGCAATTAAGTATGTCACTACACAAAACACTATGACCAAATTTAACAGAGCTCCTTTGCTTCGCAGTTTACTGCTGCAAGCTGCTATTAGAAACCTGACACTAGCTCATTTGCATACTAAAGGGTGATTGGAAGTTGGGCAGACAGCTATCCCTCACAGTGAACCGGCAGCAGCCTCTAGGTGGCTCTTGTGTATATTATTGTGTATATTATACTCGTGCAACACGAGTATAATTCGGCCTTAAAGCCTGAAACATGCTTCTGCGTTTTCACAGGCCCGTAAGCGCAAGAGCCCTTCCGGGTCCCTTACGTGCTTATGTATCCCTCCTTACGTGCTGACGGGTGTCGACCACCTTTTCTAAAATTTACGGCAAAGCTCAGCAAGCTCACTCAGCCCGCAAGGCTGTGATTGGTCTGCTCTACATCCCTTCTGGAGCTGCATTTCCGGTTTCATGCCCCATAATACCGGCAGAAATCACGGAAGATTTAGAAGAACGAATATGGACCAAATAGAAGAGCACTTGGCAGAAGATATCCGATAGTATGATCACTTGTATAACCTGTCACTGACTGGCGGATTTGTCCGCCAGAAAAAGGCTACGAGGAGCCGCAGTGGCTATGTAAATAAACAATCGACGAAGAAGAAACAAGGCGTCTCTATGGTCGTCTTCGACAAAAAGCATTACTCTGCCTAGTGTTCTGGTGCGGAATGGCTTTGTAAGACGCGCAACGGTTGGGGAAGCATGAATGAAAACGAGTCTTGCGCCACAGCGGCGTGAAAAGACGCAGACGCAGTCGCAGAAGCATGTTTCAGGCTTTAGGCCAAATTATAGTCGGGTTGCACGCACGCACACATGCACGCAAGACACGCAACACGCCCCTTTCGAGCCCTCTGGCGGATTGTGTTCGTCCGCCAATTTTTCTAAATATACGACAAAACGACGCGAGCCTCACGCAGCCCGCAAGGCTTGTGATTGGTCGGCTTACTACATCCCGTCCGGAGTCTAGTTTCCGGTGTCATGCCCAACAATACGCGGAAATCACGGAAGATTTAGAAGAACGAATATGGACCAAATAGAAGAGCACTTGGCAGAAGAGATCCGAAAGTATGACCACTTGTATAACCCGTCACTGACTGGCCCATTTGTCCGCCAGAAATAGGCTATGAGGAGCCGGAGTGGCGATGTAAATAAACAGTCTAATTATAAGAAGTTGCTCTTCAATGTCCAGCAGCTCCATCTCAATCAATTGTTGTTCGGTTGGAATCGTGAATACACTCTCTGCCATGGTTCACCGTGTGTTTGTAATGGAGAACACGACTGGTAGAAGGTAAATAAACAGTCAACAACGATTTCCACACCTACAAAGATTATTACTCCGCCTAATGTTCTGGCGCGGAATTGCTTTGAAAGACGCGCAACGGTTGGGGAAGCATGAATGAAAACGAGTCTTGCGCCACAGCGGCGTGAAAAGACGTAGACGCAGTCGCAGAAGCATGTTTCAGGCTTTAAGCCTGAAGGCCAAATTATAGCCGACAATTTTTTTAACTACACGACAAAGCGACGCGAGCCTCGCGCAGCCCGCAAGGCTTGTGATTGGTCGGCTTACTACATCCCGTCCGGAGTCTAGTTTCCGGTTTCATGCCCCACAATACGCGGAAATCACGGAAGATTTAGAAGAACGAATATGGACCAAATAGAAGAGCACTTGGCAGAAGAGATCTGAAAGTATGACCACTTGTATAACCCGTCACTGACTGGCCGATTTGTCCGCCAGAAATAGGCTATGAGGAGCCGGAGTGGCAATGTAAATAAACATTCGACGAAGAAGAAGACGTCTCTTCTTTGTGTGTTCTGGCGGTGAATTGCGATGCAACACGCGCAACACGTTTAGGAAGCATAAACCAAAACGGATCCGTCGATGCAGCTGCGTGGCCTTCCGCGGTTGCAGTCGCAGGACTATAATTAGGCCTTGAAACTTGCTTCTGCGTTTTCACGGGCCCGTAATCGCAAGAGCCCTTCTGGGTCCCTTACGTGCTTATGTATCCCTTCTTACATGCTTACGGGCTTTGTAAGACACGCAACGGTTGGGGAAGCATGAATGACAACGAGTCTTGCGCCACAGCGGCGTGAAAAGACGCAGACGCAGTTGCAGAAGCATGTTTCAGTCAGTGCAGCAAATAGAGAAGAAACGACAACGGAAGTGTTTCCAGAGGACAGCTTAAAGTGATGGACACTGCTGCCACAGCAGACACAAAAACGTCTAATACACCATACAAATTCGGCTCCACACAGGGGTCGGCCACCAGCGGCTCTGGAGCCGAATGCGGCTCTTCAGCCCCTCTGCAGTAAAGTGCTGTGCATATGTTTTGCGAACGCTGAACTTAACAAATCAGTTTTCATATTATTAACGAGAACGTCATGTTAATCATCGTATCAGGCCATAATGAAATACCAGGAGCGGGCGAGTGTGTGCGTGTGTGTGTGTGTGTATGTAGCGTGCGTGTGTTTGTGTGTCCCGGGGCTCCGACCCCGCCCAATCCGTCTGAGAGAGCCAGTGTTGCCAATTTAGTGACTTTGTCGCTAAATCTGGCGACTTTCCAAACCCTCACGGCTTTTTTTGTCAAAAGATACTAGCGACAAATCTAGTGACTTTTTTTGGTGATATTGGAGACTTTCTGGTGTTTTGGAGACTGATGTGAGAGCGTATCGTTCTGCAGTTACTGTCCTCAACTAGCAGCGGGTGCTGCCGTGAGCCCCTCCGCCGTCCCAACGCACTCACAGGTCAGAGCAGAGGGGAGACCCACGTCCCGCGTCCTCAAGACTGCAAATGAATTGCGCATGCGCAAACCCACCGCTGATCCTGCCCTGTCTTACATAGAGGGATGTAAGTGTCAATGTATCTTCACTGTCACTGGAAAATATCAGTCATGAGTCTAGATCCGTCTCTTCATCGATGTAGAGTCCACATCTCCCTGAACATCATCCTGGGGCGCACATCGGCGCACATATGATGTGCAGTGATGATGTGAGCCGCAGGATGATGTGTGCCGCACAATGATGTGCGGTGATGATGTGCGCTGCAGGATGATGTGCGCTGAAGGATGATGTGCGCCGCACGATGAAGTGCACTGCAGGACGATGTGAGCCAAAAGACGATGTGCGCCCCAGGATGATGTGCGCTGCAGGACAATGTGTGCAGCAGGGCTATGTGCGCCGATGTGCGCCCCAGGATGATGTGCGCTGCAGGATGATGTGCGCCGCAGGATGATGTGCGCTGCAGGATGAAGTGCGCCACAGGCCGATGTGCATGTTGATGTGCGCCACATCAGCACATCATCCTGCAGTCTGTGGCGCACATCATCCTGGGGCGCACATCGGCGTACATCATCTTGCAGCGCACATCATCCTGCAGCGCACATTATCCTGGGGCGCACATCATCCTGCAGCGCACATCATCCTACAGCGCACATCTTCCTGTAGCGCACATTATCCTGGGGCGCACATCGGCTCACATCTTCCTGCTGCGCACATCGACCTGCAGCGCACATCATCCTGCAGAGCACATCGTCCTGTGGCGCACATCATCCTGCAGCGCCACAGGATGATGGGGCGCTGCAGTACGATCGCAGGATGATGTGCCGCAGGAAGAGCACATCGTCCTGCGGCGCACATCATCATGCGGCACACATCATCCTGCAGCGCACATCATCGTGCAGCGCACATCATCGTGCAGCGCACTTCATCCTGTGGCGCACATCATCATGCAGCGCACATCGTCCTGCAGCGCACATCATCTTGCAGAGCACATGGTCCTGTGGCGCACATCATCCTCATTGCACATCATTGTGTGCTCACAGCACATTATCGCACATCATCCTGTGGCACACATCGTCCTGTGGCGCACATCATTGTGTGCTCACATCATCACCGCACATCATCGTGCAGCGCACATCGTCCTACCCCACATAACAGCCTTTTGATTAAATTTGATATTCTAACATTTAACAATACAGGACACAATCGATTTATGTGTGTGGGTCTAGATACAGCATTAAAGTCATGAAGTTGAGAAGTGATGGCCTATTTCAATGGCAAGATAAAAAAAAAAAAGAATTAACAGGAGAATACGGAACATATTGCATTGACTTTTGTATTTAATTTTTTGGGGCATTTGTAAGTGAATGTAATACGCTTCTGTAGAAGAAAGCTAATTTTTAAATTCTTAACAGTGTTTTTTTCTCACCCTTCTGTACGTCTTATAGCACCATTACATTATGAAAATTAGTCGATGACGTCACTTAGTGACATCTAGCAACTTTTAGGACAGCCAATAGCTACTTTCCTTACTGAGGAGTTGGCAACACTGGAGAGAGCCACAGTGAGCCCCGAGCACGGAAGATGGTCTGAGCTATACAGGCCGTCTTCTCCTGTTAAACTCAATAAACAGCGCTAACAAGCAAGCCCCTGTTTGTGAGGCAATGTATTGTCCATAGCGTGCAGGGGTAGGAAACCTTTACTATCAAAAGAGACATTTTGCCCCCTCTTCTGAGAGAGTAGGCGGGGTCGGAGCCCAGGGGCCGGTGCGCTCGCACACACACACACACACACACACACACACACACACACACAAACACACACACACACACACACACACACACACACACACACAGAGGGGCTGAAGAGACTTATTCGGCTCCAGAGCTGCAGGTGGCAGACCCCTGTGTGGAACCGAATTTGTATGATGTATTTGACGTTTTTGTGTCTCCTGTGGCAGCAGTGTCCATCACTTTAAGCTGTCCTCTGGAAACACTTCCGTTGTCGTTTCTTCTCTATTTGCAGCGCGTTTCACTATTTGCAGAGCGTTTGTCTATTTGCTGAGCGTTTCTGTAATGTGTTGTGTTGTGAACTTGATGAAGATGTTTTCTTACTTTGCATGTGTTTTCTAACTTGCATGTGTTTTCTTAAGTTGCTGTTTGTTGAGCTCTCAGGGCCACCGAGTTTATATTCTGAATGAGTCAAAGTGGGTTGTAATCATTTCCCTGGTCCGTCCAGTGTCTCCACTGACCATGGTTCGTCAGCCAATTGGGCCTTATGGTCTGTCTGTGGTCAGCAGATGTCAGTAAATCACAAGGATAATTGCCAGAACCATGGTCATCAGTGGACAGCACATGCAGCCCATTGATATGGCTGCTACTGCTGCTGCTCAAAATGGCGCAAAATGAAAAACAAAATAATCGAATGAAAGTGGTCCGAGAAACATCTTGGCGAGAACAACATGACCAACCTTGATATAGATGGTTTTACATGTAAAAGTCATCTGACAACTTCTGATACAATATCAAATTGCATCATGACTAGATGAAGTAACTTGTATCTCTGTTTCAATACTGGACTGCATCCCTACTTTATTACTTTATCACACTATCATTTAATTTGTGGTGGTTCATGAAAATACTTAAAAAGCTCTAAATATCAGTAGAATATACAGGGGACTTTTTGTGATTAAATGGTCCTTGTCTATAGATGTTCATCTTAAACCATAACTTATTCTCAAACTATCATTATACCTGTGGTGGTATACAAACAAAAACAAGGTCTAGTTCTAATACAAGGATAATGAATGTCTACAGCACAAGAACACTGGCGTTATGCCTCCATCCTTGGGGCAGCTGTAGATGAAGGCATAATGTCATGAATGTGATATCTCTGGAATGTCTTGAGAGCTTTTTTTCATATTCACTTGAACCTAAAGATGTAAATTATTAGTTGTCACTCTGATGATCATGACAACATTTCAGAGAAATTTCTAATGAGATTATATGACAGAGTGGCATATTATGTTCAGAGGTCAAAGGTTAATTTAACGAAGTGTTCGATAAAATCTCTTTCTTGGCCATTATTTAACACAAAACAGGAATAGAATTGGGAGATTGTGATAAAATATTTACTTCGTCATTATTTGCTGACCAGTTAAATACAAGGCAGTTATTCTTGTTCCTAACGTATGCATCATTACACTTTATCCCCAGTCTGAAACTTAAACACACTACATAGTTTTCATTTAAATGTTTGACAGTATGATATTTCCAACCACCCTACTTGGCCTTTACTTTATCCTCACTTTATTAAACAGTTAAAAATTGGCAGAAAAGCAGATAGTGGGGTTCCGTGTATAGGCAATATGTCATTTTCATTTCAAATTGATGCAAAAGTTTCGATTTCACTTCTAAGTTGTTTGTAAGGGTCTATAGAACAATTTTGGTCCGAGGGCCAGACATGCCGGTCAAAAAATTGCCCTCTAGGGGGCGTTGTTGGCTCCGAACCTACCACCAGCCTTAATAAAATATGGTAGCTGTTATAATTCTTGATCAGATTATCTGATCTGAACATAATAAGTATGTATTGATTCAGGATCAGGAGTAACAACTGACTCAAATTTGTATGAAAAAATATTTTTTGCGCTGTTCCTTGTTCGATCTCCAATAGCCTTTGCAAAGCTTCAAGCACTGAACCTTTCCTCAAGAGGCTGAGTTTTGACTCGCATGTTAGAATTAAAAGTTGATACCGGTTTTCAGATGATATTCAGTTTTCCCATTAATACGTCTTTTACACTGAAATTAGCAGTAATCAATCAATCAATTAAAAAAAATCAATCAATAAAACTTTATTTGTATAGCTCTTATTCACAAATCACATGCTTGATCTTAACCCTCAACAGTATTAAGGAAAGGTATTTCTTTTCCTGAATTGATCAAAGGAATGAACAAAGGATCAAAGGAGCAAAGGACGTGACTATGATCTTTGTTAATGTTAAAGATCAAAGTTGCACTTTCTGGATCTATAAAGGTGCAGAAAACGTCATCATTCTGTGTCTACAATCTTGAAGAGAGCCGAAGCATTTTGAACTCTCCACGATCCTCAGACGAACTTGAGTCCACGTTTCTGTCTGTGCTTCATCGGAAGTAGATCTGCTCCGTTTGGCGAACATGCAACTCCAAGACATCGTGCCGAGCTTCCGAGCCAAACTGCTCCGAGCCATAAGTCAGATTGAGGCTCTCAACGAGGGAAACTCAACTCTAAAGGAGCTGGTCGAGCAGCTCCAGGAGCAGGTGAAAGTAGGAGAAGTTCTCTTACAAAAAGAGAAGAAGAAACAACGTCGTCGCTTCAGGGCCTACATATACTGCAGGGAAGACCTCAGTGTGTGTCAGGCCAAGTGTGAGACCTTGGAGGCCAGTCTGCCCCAGGAGCCGGCTCAGCCTGAAAGAAGCCGAAGCAGGGAGGTGGAGGTTGACCAGGAAAAGCAGGCTCTGAAGGAGGTCAAACTGCACAGACTGTACAGAGGAATCTTGAAGATGAGCTGAAGAAGAAGGACAAGCTTCTTCAAATCACCCCCTACCTTAACTGCCCGGCCACACTGACTCTGACTGAGGGAGTGAGCAGCAGGAAGGTGGAGGCCGTTGAAAAAGAAAACCAGACTCTGAAGAAGCAAGTTGACAATCTAAAAGATGAACAGAAAACTCTCCAGGACGAGGTCAAACGTAAGGAGGAGCTGGTGAAAAAGGAAATCAGGAAACGACAAGCTTCTACCAGGTCGTACCTAGACTGCCTGCACAAGCTCAGTGACCTGGAGAACAAGCTGGAGAACGTAGAGAGGATTTATGGACAGAAATGTCGGGCAGGTTGAGGCGCTGAAGGTGGAGGACTAAGATGAACTCCTGAACCAGGAGACGGATCAAACTCCAAAGATGATAGGAATGATAGGACGTTTGCCCTGAAACCACTCACCCTTTTCCTTCACACCTTCTTACCCCACCCACTACCTACTCCTCCCCTCCTCCCCCTGCCCACCTTCCACTCCCACCCCTTTCTCTCCCACCCCTCACCCCTTTCCTATTCCCCAAAACAAACCCCTCAATGGCAACCTCTAACCAATAATGTATATAATAACAGATGTATAACATCTACCTGTGTGTATTTTTCTGTATATAAAATAAAAAATTCATAGTTCTAATCAATTATTACATTGTTTTTTTCTTTCTGTATTTAAATATGTCACAAGATGACAATAAAAGTTCACCTATCGTTAATTAGTGTGTGAATCACTGTGGTGATGAGTTGAGTCTTCTTAAAGAGCACTCGGTCCACACCAGTGCTCCCTTCACATACATTGTTATCATTTACTATTAATTTATTTAAAAAAAGGTATGAAAATTGGTAGCCACCTTATGTTTTTGCTATACCATAATTTTCATAACTTCCACATTTGAGCAAAAGTTCATTCCCATCATAGTACTGACTTGCAATAGCAATAAAAAATATAATATCATAGCAAATGTAAGAAAATTAAGACCTTTTAAAAATATATATATTTCAGATTTTTGCCATTTTAGAAAATGGGCCCAAAACCAATTTTTTTTTATGTGGTTTCTTGGCCCTCAGACCAAAATTGTTTCATAGACCATTATGTTCAATTAAGAAAACAAAACAAAACTTTTGCATCAATTTGAAATGACTGACTGCCTAGGCATCCCACTAAGAGGCTGTGTATTCATTCCTGTACCTTCTATGCTGTTATGGGTAGTTACGTTTAAATAGTTTATCCTTACCATCAGGCAGTACTCAAAACAGAACAGAAAAAAATGAATGAAAAGATGTAATACCACCAACCTTTCTGAAATCCTTCAGCCGTGTTTCAGTTGTCTTTGTGTATTTTCTATAATCTGTCCTCTTTTTAATTTTTTGCCTATGATCTTTGTTTTTCCATCCAAAGGTTTCTTTTTTCATTCTGCGTTTGCAGAATGTACTTCTTTCATTTCTTTTTTTGTAACGGCCCAAACCAAAAACATCATTGTGTCTATATAATGTTCATATTTCACACGTTTGACATTCCTGCTTATGCACAAAAATACCACAGAAAGTTCCTTGTATATGTAAACCCACTTGGAAATTTATTTGACTCTTTTTTTTTCCATTGCCAGTTAGGGTCAGGAAGAGAGTGACATTTGATGTGAAATATAGTGTAGGAAGGTAAAAAATAAAGTGAGGATTCTTGGGTGCCATTACTACCTTTTGTTTCTCAGTTATTTTCATCAGTTAATCAATTAGTATTTGATGTGAGAACCCCTTCCTGCAGCACCAGTTCTCCTCCATACACATATAGTAGTTTCTCAGCAGGGAGGTTGTTCTAAGTATCTTGGAGAACCTGCCACAGTTGTTCTGTGGATTCAATCTGTCTCCTCTTTTGACCCCAGACAGACTCCATGTTGCAGAGACACAGTCTCTGAGGGGTCCAGACCATCTGCTGCAGGACACCTTATTCTTCTTCTTTCTGAAAATATTCTTTGTGACTCTATCTGAGGGTTTTTACTGATAGTGAGAGTGCTTGACTTGGCACTGTCAGCCACAGCAGACCGAGTTCTCCCTGGAATCAAATGGAAGACAATGGTAACAAGTGAGTGGCATACTATCTGGAGATACAGGCTGGACTTGAGTAGTCATACAATCAACTGTAAGAAATACACAATGGGGCAATGGTTAGCACTGGACCCACAGCATGAAGGTTGCAGGTTTGAATCCCTGTGTCTGGGTCGGTTTTCTCCAGGTACATGCAGAGACTCTAAATTGACCGTAGGGGTGAATGTGAAGGTGAATCGTTGTTTGCCTCTTTTTGATGGCCCTGTGATGAACTGGCATGCTCGCTGAACTCCGCCTCTCGCTCAATCTCACTGGGATTGGGCCCAGCCCCCCTTCGCGACCTTGAGAAGGATAAGCGGTATAGATAATGGATGGATGGATGTTATAAATGATTTTGTGATGTCAATGACAGGAGCAGCACAAACTGTTTATTATACAGTGTTTTATCCAATATTATTGATAGTTATTGTCATATTAATCACGGGCTCTAGGAGTTCTGCTAAAAAAGCTGATTTACATATTGTATGTTAGGTGTTGACTTCACCGGTATCTCCACCCTTGTGCAGGGTTACTACTGTTGGGCTCTCATGTGAATCTGGAATTATTCCTGTGTGGACAGACAGAAACAAAGCGAGTTAAGGATCTTCAACTGTGGTTTGACATTGCAGCAACCTCATCAGAGCTCAGTGATGGTCTGCAGTGGTTACCAAAGTAGAGGAGGCAACTGGAACTCCCTCTGCTGGACAGACAACAAAACTGTCTACAATTGACTGCAGACAGGTGGCGTATATACCAGTTTGCCCTTAAAGGTTTCTGCCAGAGAATTTGCATGTGTTTAACATTGGGAAAGAGTAAATTTTCCACCAAAGCCCAATATTACACTGAAGCTGTAACCAAGTAATTTTGTTGCCGAAACATTACTGAACTAAGACTGAAAAGATGTCAGGAAGGCCTTTCGGCAAACTTCTCCCATGCAGCACATCATTAATTAAAGTAGCACAGGAGAGAAAAGGACTAAAAGCTGTGACCATGGTTCTCAACAGATTTTACACCTTTCGAAATTGTAGAGAAGTTGTTTTGAATAGACAAGAGAGCAAAAGGTAAAAACTAATTTGTGCCACTGAGGAACAAATTCTTGCCATAGTGGGGTCATTGAGAATAGATAGACTTTAACAAACTGTGAGGAGTGAAGGAGTGAAGGAGTTTGAATTCTTAGTGAATGAACTGTAACCTGATCTAAGATCTTTATTCATTTATCTCAGCTCTTAAAGGTTTTTAATAGTCACTTGACTGTAAGTGTAAATCCATTGATTTGCTTCAACAGAATATCTGAGCAGGATTGTGTCATACCACATATGTAATTTGTACTTGTGTGAATACCCATGTGTCTATGCTCAGGTCTAATAAACGTCCACACTGCTGCGGTATAAGCACGTATAGAGCCTGTGCAGCAGAAATACAGAGATGAGCAAAAATACATCACACAAGCTGTTGACTCCTCCCTGATGCTGCAGGTGTGGGTTCCCCACACAAGTTGATTAATAGGTTAGCGGATGTGAAATAACCTTAAGACTTCTGTGGAGCAAACAATTACTACTACTACTCTGGGGTCTAGCAAATCATCATTCAGTGGGGAAAAAAGCAAACCAAATCAAAGCTTCTTCTGTCTGTGTTTTTCATAATGTATAGAATCTGCTCTGTACACCCTGTTTTAGGTCTGATTAATAATATTGAGAGACGGCCAAGATTTTAAGTTCATCAACAAACTACTTCCTTTCAATGTCTGTGTATTGGAGTCATGCCAGCTCATCCATTGTTGTGGAGCGGACTTGATGCGAGTGAGCTCACTGGACCCAAACTTAGAAACTGTCAAAGATCCTTTAAAATGTCAATCTTGCTTTGTTCCACAATAATGATTACAAGGTTGACAGGACCTGGGTATAGCAGACTCTAGGACCCCCAGTTTTCCCGAGGAACCTGAATCAAACGCCGCTGAGGATTTGTTTATAGATTACACCCGCCGCACTAAGGTCTTATGTCTGTTATTTATGACACTGACAAAAGGTAAGAAGTTCTCTTAAAAAAATTAAAACCACCTGGGAGCAGGATCTTAATTCTTCAATATTGGATGACGTATATTACAGTCCTCAAACTGGTTAATTCAACATCCCTTGTGCCTGTCACTGGCTACTACAGTTTAACCGGGTGAACAAGGCCCACATGTCCAAAGCCAAATTGTCTCTTTTCTACCCAGACGGAACCCTTACTGTGAAAGATGCAAAACAGGTGAGGCCTCCCATATAAACATATTGGACTTGTCCCAGACAAGGAAAATATTAGAGGGACATCTTCCAAACTGTCCATAATCATCTGGTCACACTATTCATCCCCACTGGAGAGGTTGACACGTCTGACTCCAACCAAGGCTCACAGTCCTTTGCCTCCATGTTTGCCAGGTGGGTGATAATTCTTAGGTGGGATAGATGTTAAAAAATAAAAATGCATCTATAAACATACATCAAAAGATCCATAGCAGGCTACATATCCCTTACTTACACATACTATGTAATGCACTACTGTAATGAAACATATTAGAACTTTTATCGCATCTCAGCGTCCCACTCATATTGCCGTGATTCATGCTTGTGTTCCGAAGTATGTTTACAGCTTATACAAAAATGATGCCTAACATCAACTTAAAATGGAGCAGAGTTGGATCTTATATGAATGGACCATGAGAACCACACCTAAACTCCAATTTCGCGTAAATAAAAGACAAATAACCCACGAGTCCGACTTTAGTTTATCAAACGTTTATTAGAATGACGGATTAGTCCTTCTTGGCAGCAGCCTTTCTCATGGCAGCCAGCACGTTGCTCAGCTCCTCTCTCTTTCTCTTGGCGCGAATGTGAGTTCCAATCTGAGGAGGAAACACAGCAGCATTAGACAAACTCAATTCAGCAATGTTTAGACTGAGCTTTCTCTCGTAGCAGTACTCGATGTGAAAGCATTGAAAACGATACTCAAAAAAACCTGCCAGGCTCAGATAGCTGATGCACAATCTGCACTTGAAAAAAGTGAATAGTTGAGTATACAGCATATACGACTCAAATTGTGTACATATGAACAAGTCTATTTTCCAGTCCCATGGTTAACAAATGAGGGGAACACCACTGTGTCAGTTGAGATGCAAGTTCTGATATAAATCAAATACACTCACCCTCTTCTTGATAAACTTGAGAGCTCTCTTGTCCTTGGACACCTTCAGCAGCTCCATGGCTCTCCTCTCGTAGGGAGCAAAACCACACACCTCGCGGATCATGTCACGAACAAACTTGCTGTGTTTGGTCAGACGCTGCACAGGAAAGACAAATTTATAACATAGCTTACAAACATAGTAACCGTGTCCGAGACGCCTCAGCCGTTTATTCTTTGATAATAGAAATTCTGGTCATTGTGATGACCTTGCCCAAACTTTTTAACTTTTATAACAGTCCTGACAACAGATTTGAAACAAAACTCAACTTTGATATGTGAAAGTTCTCACATGACACAATGACTGACATGATCATTCAGGCATAAAAGAAATTAGGCTTATGTTGTAGCTGTTCAAAGTTTGTACCATGTTCTACATCATATAATGAATCACATGACTACAAGTTGGTTGTGTGTCAAACCAATTTTTTAATAAGACAAATTAGATGATACTGAAACATGTAAACAATATTTGTGGTATTAGGCTATAGGTAAACAAACAATATTAACTGACTTAATACTTCAGAAACATATTCCATGGTTGCACTACACTTCCTTTCACTGTGGTCACCCAATGGCAGGTACTCACCCCACGCCGGCGGCTGTGCTTGGGAGCAGTTACATTCTTGGTAACTGGGTGGCCTTTGTTCAGGCCAACGGCCATAGGGTAGCGAATAGCCATGTCTGTTAAAGAGCACACACAAATTCGTTCAAGAGTCGACAGATGTTATAATTTAGCAGCTTAACCAGATGCAGTGGGGACTTCCCACCTCCCTACCAAGTTATCAGACAGGTTTAAACTACTCATTTACAAACACAACCCCTTGATAGGAAAGTTGTGCCTGGAAGGGCAGGTTTAACTGGACCACTGTGAGACTTTTACTTTTTAGACAAACCTGTCACTATTATTGAACAATTCATTTCATGGTCACATTTTGCTCAGTGTTAAGTAGTTCTCTTGGAACCCTGACTGTGACAAAGCCCGTTTTGCTTCCAACCAGTAAATTAGTCTTGTGGGTTTACCAGGAGACATCCATTGGCAGTGCTCATTCCACTGAATTGTAAAAAGGCGTGATGATGTTCACCAATGACCTCGTCAACGCTACACTGAGCTACTTTGGTCCCACCAACAACGTAGGATAGAGAAGTTGCAGCTGGTGGTAATTATTCAGGAAAAGACTAGTAGAGACCGAGATCTCGTACAGTGTTTCCGTAAATCTATGGCTGCCGACAGCGTCCAGCATCTAGCTTCTGGCTTAGCTTCATGCTACATGCAAAACCAGTGATGCTACACAGACTAAAGCTCTGGTTCATGTAATCAACATTACAGAATCAACTGCTCTCTGTGACTAAGTGAAGACCGGAACAAATTCCAGCTGATAATAACTGAAGCAGCGTTATACAGACGAACAGACCCAGGTACTGGTTAGCCACCAATGCAGCTACATGTTTTCATTTATTATGTTACCTTATGTGCCACAATACTGGAGGTATACGTTTGGCGAACTTAACAGGCTGCGATACATTCAGTTTAATAAGAAGAAAGTAACGGATGGCAGAGATTAAAGATGGGTTTGTGCAAATAGTTCTCGACACTACAATCCTACCTGCTGTCTGTGATGGCGGTCAGGCCGGAAGGACTGTAGAACGAGCGAGGCGGGGTAATACACGAGCTGACCCGGAAGACTTTTCTGCAAAATATATACAACAGTGTGCCCTGCTGGCGAGGAGGAAGTACTTTTGGTTCATTACGGATAAAAGCACGATTTTTGTAAAAATAATGTACCAAGTCGAATGCTGTTTTTAAATCCAAATGGTATGTCCAACTTATTTAAAACAATAAAAGGAAAAAGAAAGTAGTCTTACAATCTGCACCGAAATCTTCGAAGCATGTGTTATTCTTACATAAAGGTCCAAATGTTATTTAATGAAGTTAATGACTTGGTCGAAATGTGCCCTTCTTCACAATGTTAAGGAGAATGATAAAAACCTTCCAGATTCCCACCTGTTGCCAGTTCCCAACCAAAAGTTGATCGGCCTACCTATGTGACCCCATCCACTCAACAGGTTCAGTGAGAATTTGCTCAGTACTTTAGGCACAATTCTGCTGTCAAATAAACAAAGAAACTAACAAACTGACTCAGGTGATAATGTTAATTCGTGGTGCAGGTAACAAAACTTAAAAGATGAATCTTCAAGATGAACTGATGACACCAAAAGCAACACTAAAAAGCTAAAGCAACTTTTTACATCCTTGGTTAATGCACTGTTGTCAGCTCATCTCTGATAATTCTTAACATATTTACCTGAAGCTCATAAATTCAACCACAGAAACAACCACTGCAACAAAAGTCAGCACACCCTTCATTATTGAGCTGTGTTGGGATTTTAAATTTTAGCTTCTCTCTGTTTCTGTGTCTGTGAAGATGTTTATGGAACCTGCTTGGTGTTAATCATTAATCTTTAACTTGTTCTCATCTCTTTTTATATAAGGCATTTCAAGAGTTCAAGCAGCTGTCCCAGGTTCTGGGGGACAGACAGAGTGACGTTGTTTTGTTTAGTTGTTTTGAATGTTTACACAAACAAAACATACAGTCAATAAAGCAGGAACACAATATTCTTTACTCCAATGGACAACAACAGCGACCTACAAAGCATTGGCTGTGTCAAGGCTGGTCAAGAAGTGAACATTTTGCCTAGCAACTATCAGAGGAGGAATGAGATTGGGAGCTGCTGCTCGTCATATCCTTATTCCAAAGCCTAAAGGTTGGACTACGCCTGCGCACTATCGAAAAAGAACCAGGGAAGACCTTCCCTCATTATTGACCAATCCTGTTCTACCTACTGTTAAAAAATATTACAGACAGCGTCTGTTTGATGCGAATGGTTACTTTCCAGTGCTACTAGAGTGCCGGGGTTTGCTTAGGGTGCCCATTTTTTTGCTGTAACTTTCATACCTTTTCATTGCTTCTTAATAAATACTTAAATTAGACCGGACCGTCTCTTCTCATTTTCAGGATAAACGAACAAGCAATAACAGCTGTCCTATAAAAAACATTTCTGTTTATTTTTTTCCTGTAACATAAAACACAGTAAGAAAAGGTAAAAGAAACACACAGACAAGACAATAAGATAAAAACAAATAGTAGGTTAAAGATTGGACAATGAAAACAAAAAGAGAAGCCAAAACCGAATAGGATAGTTAAAACATGACAACAACATTTACAGAACAAAATAATTATTAAAGGCCTGAAATGTGAGTCAATTCCAATAAAAAAACCTTCAATTGAAAGAACAAAACATTTTTATTTGACACCATTTGTTTTGTATTTGTTACATTGTGTAAGTGGTGAGTTCTAATTATTGGACAGATGTAATTAATGGCACAGAGAGAATGACCTCTAAACAGATTGACAGACATTAAACCAGTGGTTCCTAAACTTTCCGCACGATGACCTCCAAAACAAATGCACCACTGACTTGTGACTCCTTCTATAACTGGCTGTGGTGGAGGCACATACAGGAAGTAGTTAACAAACAACGAAAGGAACAATGTCTCAGTATTTCCTGTAGGGCTGTAAATGAGGCTGTTAAGTAGGCCTGTCTAAAATGATGCTGTCTCTAATCTGTTTTAAGCATCTTAGAGGTTGTGTGGGGACAAAGAAAATCGGAGGTAAGATTATTACAGAATTTCTCATTTGTTTTAAATATTTTTGGTGATCCTCTCACCTTTACTCAACTCTTCTTTTGGGAAGTGCAGGGGAAAAGAGAATGATTGGCATGAGACTTAACCTCTGTGTTCCTCCTCACTGAGTCAGTTTTGTGTGTTTACTGTTGATTTGTTTAGTGTCCTGCTTGCCTGTCTCAATTCTTGCTTATCCACCTGAAAGCCTGCTTTTGTTCATTTACTGAAGTATCTCCACTCCATTATCCTCTGTGTCTCTGTGTTTCTGCCTATGTTGCTTCAAACAACTACAAACAACTTAGACTTAGAGATATCATTATTATTGTCAGATGGTATATCGAATCATTTAAGTTGTTATTGAGGTTGAAGAAGGGTGTATACTCAGTTCTCTTCTAAATTTTAAGTGTGACAGGACCTTATTTTTTTTACTTTCTTGGCTACACCTTCTATTACCAAAACCCAAAACATGAACCCAAAACTATGTCCTGTATCAGAGATTGTGAGAAATTAAGTTTTGTTGCTCTATTAACAAGTTTGCCAGTCTATGATAAATAAATGATCAGTACTATAAAGGGTGCAGACTATTGTCTGCACCCTTTATAGTACTGCTTGTTGACAATAACCATTTACGTCATTCTATATGTTTATGTCACTAATAATGGGCAAAAAATATGATAATATATTGTTAAATAAGATCAAACTTAAAATTTGATATCGACATTTCCCTATAAAAGTTGTGATATTAAATCTGGATGGATCATTTGACATGTGGCCTGCAGTGTTAAATAAACATAGCCTGTTCCTGTTTATATACATGTAAACGGTATTGTTTTTAATAAGTATTTTGTTCCAGTGCCAAGTGTATCACATGGAACAGGAAACACACAGGACCGGTGGCTCGATTTTTCAAAGAGGTCCGTCTCCCTTGCTCCCCATTCTCCCACAAGCCATTGCGAGTCAGGAAGCGTTCTGTGCTTTTGGCGCGGTCTTGATAGCGGTGTCGGCCATATTGGAATCACCACCTTGTTTCATGCAACTGTCTGAGGCGTTGCATGGTCCAACGACTCATTGAAAGACACCGTCAGTTTAGGATATACGCCGTTTATTTGTTTGCATTCAACGAAACCCGCGGATAAGCTTATTTTCTAATTACGCTTTTAGCGGTGAAGCAAACTCGGAATTATCGAAAGAACCATTATGGCGACTGCAACTCCAAGTCGTGAAGCTGGCCGGTCGACGGCCTCTACTCCTCTCTCCCCGACCCGGATCTCTCGATTGCAGGAGAAACAAGACCTTCAGCATCTGAACGACAGACTTGCGGTCTACATCGACCGTGTCCGGTCATTGGAGCTGGAGAATGACCGGCTGATCGTCAAAGTGTCCGAGAAAGAGGATGTGATTACTAGAGAGGTGAGTCCAACCAAAATAGTAGAAAGTGTTCCCCCTGTTCCTCGCGCAGCGGTCAGGACACCAAGCGCAGCAGTAACAGTGACCATGTCTGAACAACACACCCACGTTCAGTTACCGACCCGAAGGTATAAAAAGTTACATTAATTAGAAGTAACAACTGGGCATAAACATGTGAAGTGACTGAAAGTTCGTCTGGAAATGGTCGGTGTTCACAGATACGCTCCAGTCTGAGTAGAACTGCGTTGATACACAGCATTGATCGTATTGCTCGTGTGCGGGGCAGTCGTTTGCACTGAGTTGTGATTCGCGCCTATTAACAAATGTTACCTATCATTTTCCTACTGTGCTTCATAAAGACACCATCCAACGTGGACTAGCGACATTAACTTAAATTTACATCGTGTTTCAGTTACTTTAAATACGAGCTGGATATTGTTAAAGTTAGGGAGTGTGCGCGCGCGCGGGTGAGTAAAAATGAATTGAACCAAGGTAGTAGGAGGGGCTGATCCCGCCCAAGTGTTTTAATCGTCAAAATATATAATGTTTTTTTTTTTAACATGATCTCATGCTGATTTTGTCTTGGTTATTTTCTTTAAATTATTGTAGTACAAACTATTGATTTCACCCACAATTATAGTGGTTTTTGAACAGCCATCTTGCTCACACTTTCAATGAAGAATACATTTGTCCGGCTTGCAAACTTGCTTAATCTCACAAGTTGATACACTATCATAGTTATGGCATAAACATGTGGTGTTTACATACAGTCTGTATTACGAAGCCAAATTTGCTCTTATCAGGGTGATTTCAGGTTTAGTTCGAGTTTTCCGATCCTGCGAATCTTGCTCACTTCTTATCAGGGGGAAATCGCCTAGGTAAAAAATAACCAATTTGACTCGCAGGAGCAATATACTGAAGCTAATGAAATGTAACTGCATCTGTAAGTAGGAGGAGGATATCAGCGGACATTTAGGCTAAAAACGAACAAACCCACTTCTTAGTACAAGTCCTCTGGGTTCAGACATTGTTGTTTGCTCTCCTTATATCTGCTCACATGTTATGTGAGTCAGTAAAAGGAAAGCCTAAGTTCAAGCTCACAGGGGACAGAAAGTAAAAGCTGAACCCTTCAAATAACACCCTGGATCTTTCCCTGTGATTTAAGATTCTAATGTCACGTATTACAACACAAATAACTACAAATGTCAGTTTTATTCTCATTTCCTCTGACATGCTGGAGCAACAGCTGTGTTTTGATGCCCTTAGGAAAACAAAAGCACAGCTTCTCTTTAGGAGAATCCTTTTCAGTTATGATATAAGCTCATTGAGGCAGGACAACTGGGAAATGGTCCTGAGCAACACATTGCTCCGGAAATGATCTAGTTTTTTGTACACAAGTATAGGTACCATTGGAGAACATAACTATCCAGAGTTGAGTACCTTCATTACATGTTTATGACTGAGATCTTTCTTTGGGTGTGAGAAATCCTTCCCTGTAATTTAAAGTTAAAACACAGTTTGGGACCTATGGAAAATCCAACTCCACACCTTTTTGAGTCTTGATAAAATGTTAGTATATGACATATTGTTTAACATCCTAATGTAAATTCAACCAAACTAATCTTTTTCACTCATAATAGCCATTAAGTGATGATATGTTTGTGTCCTCCTTCTCTGTAGGTGTCAGGTCTGAAGTCTCTGTATGAGGCAGAGTTAGCTGATGCACGACGTGTTCTGGACGACACTGCTAAAGAGAGAGCCAGGCTCCAGATAGACTTGGGCAAGGCTCAGGCTGACCTGGAAGAAGCCACGCGCAGGTAATGTGATACAGTACACACAGGTCACATCGTTAGTCATCTGTCTGGGGACCAACCATGTCAGAATTTGTTAACCGGGTCACTTTTGGGGCAGTGTCCAGTTAGAGGTGATAACTTTCTTCTCCCTCTGACTGTGCGGTCCAGTGTCAAGAAGAAGGATGGAGATCTTGCTGCAGCACTGTCCAGGGCCAGTGGTTTGGAGGGCCAGCTTCACAAGAGTGAAGCAGCTCTTTCTACAGCTGTAAGCCAGAATGCTGCGCTGACATCTGAGCTGGCAGATGTCAAGAGCCTGCTGGCTAAGGTGTGTACTGCACTATGTACCTAGGAAAAAAAGTGATGTTAGACAGATTGAAACAGTCTGTTAAATCTTTGAGTGTTTGAACAGGGAGGTGGTAAGCGCTTCACTACATTTCAGAAGATCTAGAAATTTAACTAACAACTGCTCTGACGTCAGAGCTTAAGGACAAAGCTCTTGTATTGCATCTAATGCTACAACTCACATCTACAAATGAACAAGACCAACCAAATAAACAGGAAACCACATTTCAATGTCTCTCTCTCACACAGACACCAATATGATGGAAGTAAAAATAATAATTTTTTATTCAATGACGTAAACCTATCAGAAAACCTTAAAAGGCTGCATTTCCCAACACAAGAACATTGCAGATAAACACAACCTAATGATGGCATGTGCTATCGTGTCCATCTGTTTACATGGTATTAGTACGATACTAAACTATACATTAAACTTGATTTGATGTATTCATGTGCTAATATTTCCTATGCCATTGTGTGGCATTTAGGCAGAGGACAGCCATGCTGTTGCTAAGCGCCAGCTGGAGGCAGAGACACTGATGCGTGTAGACTCGGAGAACCGTTGTCAATCACTGAGTGAGGAGCTGGAGTTCAGGAAGAGCATGTTTGAAGAGGTAAGAAGGGTTTGTAACTACCACTACTTTTATTTTCTAATAATGAATCCATGAGCTTAAATAACTGTTAATGCAGGAATGAAAGAATCCTTCTCAAAAGAAAAAACTCTGAATAGTCACCATTACAGTAACAATTTCCTGCTGTTTGTCTTTGTGTTCAGGAGGTGCGTGACTCAAGGAGTCGACAGGAGCAGAGAATCGTGGAGGTGGATTCTGGAGTCAGACAGGACTATGAGTTCAAACTGGCGCAAGCTTTACAGGTATGTTGGGGGATGAGTTTAGAGAAGCAGCTGTTGTCATGTTTGTGGTAAAAGTTAAAGTGTAATACTATGACCCTTTGGGAGTATTGCAACATGAGAAACACTGAAAGAATTCCCTGTCTGAATGGTATCTCCTGCTGTCAACACACATCCAATAAATGAATACATCAACAAAATAACCGATTGAATAAAGGAAACAGTTTGTAGCATAATGGAAATTAAATTAATTTAGGAGTTATTGTCAATAATGGTAGAGTATGTGAGTAGGCACATTGTATATCAAGCAGATATTCATTGACAGGGTTTTCCATCTATGAATCATTGTGGAAGAAGAGAAAATAGAGACAAATCTGGCTCTGCATCCTCCTGAGTAAATTCAACTGTGCGATCTACTAGTTATCATGTTTGTTGATTTATATAAAAATAATTTTGATGTTTATTGGGGGGGGGGTGGCTGGGAGAGTACCCTCACCTGCACCACAGAGGATCTATCAGCGCAGGTGAGAGCTGTTAGCTGATTGGTCCTAACACTAAAAAGGCAGCGTCCTCGCTGCCTAAGGGCGCCTCAGAGACTTGAGAGATTGGAGAGAAGCCGGACTAGGCTGGAAAGCTAGTCACTTTGTGTTTTTGTTAAGTTTGTTTGTTCACATGTGTGTGGTGTACAATAAATCATGTTCAAAAGAAGCCCTTCCGTCTCTGGCTGTGTGTGGGAGAGCCCCGTGGCAAGCACCACTGCCACACTGGCGCCCAACACGTAAACAAACAAACAAACTTTACACAAACACAAAGTGACTAGCTTTCCAGCTTAGTGCGGCTTCTCTCCAGTTTCTCCAGTCTCTGAGGCAGAGAAGACTGCCTTTTAAGTGTGAGGGCCAATCAGCTAACAGCTCTCACCTGCGCTGACCACAGTATTTATGATAATCCAAGAATCTGAGGAATCTCTCGCTCTCGCTATCTCAGACCCGACTGAAGTCTCTTACTCTGTACAGATTTTTAATGTTGATTTATTTGAAATGTAGAGTTGTGGAAGTTTCTGGATTCTTAGATGCATGGTTTCTACTACCTTCTTTGTTTTAGCTTTTTTTTACCGCTGAATAATTAAGGACCAGGACAGCAAGAAACTACAACCATTTCTGACATTTACTTTGTGTTTGTTTGATTCGCTCTAGAGATTAAAACTCACGTTAAACCTGCAACACGAGACGTGACTCATGATGCCACATCCTTGATTAATAAATAAATACATGTGTTACGGTTGTGTGTGAAGAGCGACAGAGACGAGAAGAAACACAAATAAAAACTCCTGCAGACAGAACTTCCTCCAGCAGATTTATTGTTGCAGATTTTATTAACTGATGAATAGCAGCCATATGCACTTACGTATATAGAAAGTATGTATGTGATACATTGAAATGCATCGATTTTTATCCAGAATCAGTGACTGCTGAATCGTAAACGAATAGTGAGGCTAGTGAAGATGAACACCTATTGAAATGATGCCACAATATTAACACTGATCATAACATAACGATCTATACTTTTCTTAATGAGTTAAATCTTTCCCACCAGGACTTAAGGAAGCAACATGACGAGCAAGTTTTTCTCTATAAGGAAGAACTGGAGCACACCTTCCAGGCCAAGGTGAGTAATCATTTTATAATAATATAATTTCCCTTTATGTTTTGATGCTCTGACTATCACACATAGTCTGTCTTGGCCTGTCTTTAGTTGGATAATGCCAAGGTGTCCTCAGAGATGAATGACAGGGCAGTAAGCACAGCCAGGGAGGAGGTGCAGGAGTCCCGTATGAGAATAGAGAGCCTTGGATATCAGCTGAGTGCCCTGCAGAAACAGGTACTGTAAACACATAACGTACATTACTGGATTTTTAGCTTCAAGCGTTACACTGCCAGATTGCTTCAGCAGTTGATGATTATGTTGGTTGTTGATATATATGTGTGTTTGTAGGTGGCTGCCTCAGAGGATCGTATCAGAGAGCTAGAAGAAATTCTGTCAGCAGAGCGTGACAAGCACCGTTATGCCATCGAAGCAAAAGAACAGGAGATGAGTGAACTGAGAGAGAGGATGAACACTCAGCTCAGTGAATATCAGGAGCTGCTGGATGTGAAGCTTGCTCTTGATATGGAGATCAATGCATACAGGAAACTGCTGGAGGGAGAGGAGCACAGGTACAACACATAAGATTACATACTGAAGCAGTTTTTAGACATGAATTCTGGAGAATGTCCAAACAATTGGATCCGGCCTTTCTTCAGGGTTTGCCTTTCACATATGACGAGTTGAGCAGGTTAGGCATGTTCACAAATACACAGATATCTGTTGAGTGGGTCCGGTAGTGCAGGAGGCAAGACGTTGCTTATTAATTATGCATTGGTGATGCCAGATTTGTTTTTTTTGCACTTGACAAACAGTTCTCAAATGTTTCTGTTTTATTAAGTTGAAATCTTTGTCCAAGTCTTCTATCTGTATAACATCTATTTTTCATACTAAGATGTTTGTATTATTTTTGTTGTTTACATTTTTTAAATTTTATTAATTTGAATCATGCAGAACAGACAAGTTATTGGTACAATCAGTCATTTAAAAGGTGGCTGTTCTCAATTTGTCTTTTGAATGGCGGTAGGTTTCTGTCCTTTCTGCTATCATTTGTTAACATTAATTTACCCGTGACTGCTGTGCTTCTTTCAGACTGAGGCTCTCCCCCAGCCCATCAGCTCGAGTCACTGTTTCCAGGAAGACAGGATCTTCTTCCTCGCACTCATCCAAGAGGAAGAGAGTGGATGGTAATGAAGTGCCCGATGTGGCAAGAGGAGAGGACCAGCTGCTAGTGTCAGAAGAGGCCACAGCTAGTGGAGCAGTCACCATATCACCCACTGACATGGATGGAAATGCAGTCACACTGACTAATAATACTGAGCAGGTATAAAAGACTGGATGATTGCTAGTCTATGCAGATGATGTGTGTGTTAGTGTATTCAGCAATTGCTTTCAAGTTGTGAAGATTCAAGCTTGGTTGTGTTTTATAGGACCAGCCTTTGGGCAACTGGAGGTTGAAGAGACAAGTTGACGATGGTGACGAGATTGTCTACAAGTTCTCCCCAAAGTTTATCCTAAAGGCTGGACAGTCAGTCACGGTGAGAAATCTAAAGTACAAAGCAGTGTGTGTGTGTGTCTTGGCAATAGTGTTGTCGAGGTTAATGCACTTATTGTATGCAGATGAAGCTGTGCAGTCTTGTCATAGAGTTTCACCAAGTGTAACAATGGTCTTTTATAGACTGTAGCATTAGGCTAGCGATCGTTTTCAAGACTGTCTTTAGGTTTCTATATTGTAAAGTGTTGGTGTGTCTAGTTTAACCTGCAGGGGTTTAAAGGCTGATGTAACGCGTTCTGCTGTCAGAGAAGGAATAGGAAACTGGAAACAAAGAGTCCTAAGTGTCTCCTGATGTCTTTACTGCAGAAATGCATCAAGAAGCAAATAGGAGTATTTTAGCTAAGAATTCTTTCTCTCATATATCATTAGCTCGATACAGGTGTCTCTGAGAGGAAAATGCAGCAGATCCAACTCCAGAGATTTCATAGTGTTTGGTGTTAAGCTGCCAAACACTGGGAAAGAGAGGGAGAAAATCTATTCACTCTTCCATGTTCTATCAATATATTTTTTTTTGTACTCACTTCAGTAGTGAGCATTTGTCTGAGGGTGTTTATAAAAACTGTAATGGCAATAGTTGTTTGAAGCCAAATAACATCAAACCTTTTTAGGGGTGAGGTTGTAAGTTCTTCAGTCTGGGCACTTTTGACCACATGATGTATTTAACCACACTATGTATGCAGGTATGGTCTGTTGATGCCGGCGTGGCACACAGTCCCCCATCTGACTTGCTGTGGAAGAGCCAAGCTTCCTGGGGCACAGGAGATGACATACTGACTTCTTTGATCAACACCGATGGCGAGGTAAAGTGATCAGTGCATGAAATTCATGTGTCCTTGATTTGGTTCACAAAGCACCTCGCTATATTAATAACGATTGTTGTGTTTTTTTATGTTCATTTAGTTATACTTTTTTGTATATATATTTGTATATTTAGATTTAAATGTATATATCGTAGTTAAATGTTTAGCCTAAAAGTTCCTGCTTTGTTCTCCTTGCTTTTTTGTATTTCTTTGTATGTCATGGAGAGCAACGGAAAAAACAGTCAAATTACTCCTTGTCTGTCATGCAGGAGGTGGCCAGGAGGAGTGTAATTAAGACTCAGCTGGAGGTAGAGAATGGAGAGGAGGAGGAGGAGGAGGAAGAAGAACAGACAGTAAGTATACTTTTCTTGTTTGTGCGCATTTCTTATTAACATTTAAAAAAAAGGTTATTGACATCTTTCTCTGTTCATGCAGAATGCATAGATCATGTTCAAAGTCACAGATATAAAGCTAATACCATTTTAATTTGAGACAGTCCTCTGTCCTGATTGTAACAAGGTAAGTTGGTGCACAGAGCCTACACTGCCATCCTTCTCACCACCTCATCAACTTAACTAACTGTTCTTTTTCAATACACTTTTAATCCTCAAATATAGGGTCATACTCTGAGCTCAGGACTGTATTTGTCATATATATTCAACTTCAATCAGTTCCATTGATTATACATTATCTATTAAATTGTTTCTATAGTTATTACACACCTGTAAGTCATAGGAATAGAGAAATCAACCTGACCTGGCTGTAACTCTTTTCCAGCCACATGATTGGTTCTCGTGGCACCATTATAATTGGCTGTTTGTCGACCATGCCTTATATTTCTATAATGAATTTATATTTTATTTAATTCTCTTTTTATCATATAGTTTATTGTTAGTTACCCCTTTTTAACAATAATCTCATCCTGCCTCTTCATACCCACTGAGTTGCCAGTTTATTATGCTAGCCTGCTAGCTGTGGATTTGGAAAGAAAGTCTCCGAGCTCGGCCAGCGAGCGAGTGAGTTCCTGTGCACGGCCTTTTCAAGTTAAAAACAAAAATAGTCTCTATCAAAGTAAGATCAGACTTAAGATAAAAGAAAATGAAAGAAATGAAAGAAAATAACTCTGGTTGCCCCCTTTAGCAACTAAATCATCTGGAAAGACCCGGAGGGGTCTGTTGACGTCTTCAGAGCAGGGAAAATGGCAGCGATTATTGATGTCTCAGTGGTTTTGTTCTACCTGAGAGGTCCTGCCTCCTTGAGGTGCTGGTCATGGGATGATGCTGGCTTTTAGCCAATTGAGTGTCAGAGGTCAAGGGAGAGTGGGAGCGGCCAGGAGCAGAGCAGGGGTTTCTGGGGAGACCCCAGGGATTAAGTTAACACCAGAAGATACAATCTCCGTGCTGGATCTTAGAGGGAGACTTTAGCTGGCTTCATCTTGGCTCAAAGGCCACGCTTTTACAACCCATTGTGTGTGGATCCTACCACATGGTTAGTTCTGTAGGGACTCTTGCCCAACAATGTTGAAAATGAGACAGGAAGACTGTGCCTTCACCGAACATGTCCCAGAAATGGCTGGGATAACAAGTTCCCAGCTCTATTTTTATTATTTTTTGGAAATTTTCTTTAGCAACCCCCGAATTGTTCACTAATTTTAGAGCCTTTTTATAGAGTCCCCCCATGATACCTTTTTTTCGTTTATGAGATGTTGTATTGGGAATATAAAGGAGGCTACTTCAAATTGCCATTGTTGTACATTAATATATTTTGATGAAAAGTATTTTATAGGGCATATTATATCGGGTACAATTTACCCGACGTTCGTGATGGTGTAACTCATTCTATGTTAGTGTTCTAGGCTTAAGAATATTAAAAGCTTGGTTTGTGTTAAACTTTTTTACTTTTTCCTCCAGGGCAAGGTGTCATCCAGAGAGTGCGCCATCATGTGAAGCCTTCCTGCTCTGCTGATTGCTTTGACTCCCCCAATCTATCAGATCCTGTCTAGTGCTTCATCATTTGGTGTTTTTATTGTCCAAGACAATGTAAGACACTTTTGGACAAATAGGCTCCCTTTTTACTGCTCTCTATATTTTGGGCCTGCTTTAATATGAATAATTTCCCTAAATGTAACTTCACAATGCCATCATGTGGGCGCCAAGCAGAGATGACGGATCCAAACTGTCAGACTGTGGTGTTACAGCAGAATATTCACACTCCTGCGAATAGTACTCTACATGTTCAGATTTATTTCATTCATCATTGCAAACATTTCAGTTTGCGTTATGATCAACTAAAAATAACCTTTTGTTGTTAAGATAAGGACCTACTATCTATAGCCATGAAGATGGAACGAATGAATAACTTAAGTGTTAAACATGTCATGGGAAAAATGTCTTCTCCCTGCAAAATCAAAACATTTTATTCAACAACAGTTCTTGTATTGTTTCCCATATATAATGAGCATGTGTGGTTACCAAGATAAACATTCCGCACATTCGACTTACATATTTTCATTCATCCTCATTTGAAGATGAGTAGAAATACAGTTATAACCGGGGTTTTATTCATTCGTTTTTCAAAGCCATTTGAAATTCAGCTCTCTTTTGTAATTGTGCTAAAAACATAATTCCCCTGAAGAAAACTTTGCATGTGTTTGACTGCTGTAGAAAACCACTAAGAATATACAATCCAAATCTTTATCACATGACCTGCTCTCAGAATCCTGAGCACACTCCTGAAGCAGGTTTACATGCCAGCCTTCTGCTGTCTCTGTCTCCTGTTGCTTCACTCTGCTTTACCTCTGGAAAGAAAGCAGTGAAACTTGATTGTTCATCTGATCAGCCTTACTTGGCAGAACTGAATAAAACTAGAGACAAACATCTGATACATAATGGAAAGGTTTGGAGTCATGGGATATCTTCCACTTAAACTGTTGCTATTAGCTGGAGGGGCTCCCTACAGCATGGCCTTTTCTTAAGCAGAAACACTACATTTATCTTGACTAACAACCTTTGACGTCTGAAGCAATTATACACTCATTAGCCATTACAACCCTTTACTGGTATAAAAGGCTGATCACTGTATGTCTGGCCTGTTTGAAAGGCATTCTGAATAATCAGAAACATGATTTGAAACTCAGTTTGTAGTTGAATTTATTAGCCCTTGGTGGCATGTTTGATTCGGTGCAAATACACTGATCACCTACAACATGAAAACACTTTGTAATGTGTTAATGTTGTGGCTGATCTCTACTGCCTTTTGTGGTCTGGTCTGTGTCCTGGCAGTGACCTCAGTGACTCCAGCCCGTTGAGCCCAGTTTTTGAAGATGTGTTGTGCTACCTGGGAGCCCTTTTGTCTTCCTCCTGCTTGCCTGGTGACATTATGGACAAATCCAATAACTCATACAAATATTTTGGGATGAAACCCTCAAACGTGCAGAATCTAAAGACCTGCAACATAGAACGTAAATAAATTCAGAGAGATGACACTGAACAGACTCTGGGGATCACCACATGTAACTTAGCAGTGCCAAGGGTAGTCTCAGTTAAACCAGAGACATGTACTGTATGATAAGTCGGCATGTTTGCGGCCATTTAATTTGTTTACCCATGATGTGTTCAGGCGTTTCTCGGACACGCCAACTCTGTTGATACCAGGTTAGGACAGAGTGGCTGATTTGGCCCTCCTGGCAGGTGTTAGAGTGGATGTGGGTTTGGTGTTTGACCCCCTGTCGTAATGCTGAAAGGCTTTGTCCATCGCAAATGTTAAACTGACAACATTTAATTTTTTTATAATGCATGAGGTGGCACAGTGGTTTCATCTCTGTTCTCATGAGTTATTTTTAATTGAAGAACATTGTACAAGTTGCTCTCACACCTTGTGTACCATCTTGGGAAACTCAGTTTTTATTATTATTTGTGTGTGTTTGTATGCTGTGTTTTACAATGCTAGTTATTTCTATATAGCTTTGTTGTCTTTGTAATCAGTTTATTTACATATAATGTTTCATTTATTTTGTATTTCGGATTTTTCTGGGTGAATAATAGGCCTGTAGCTCATGACTAAACTCCCTCTTCGGCTCTGGTATATTTCAGATTTGTTGTTATGTGAGTTTAAAGTATTTTACTGAAGGATATGAAAACGATTTAATAAGTTTCATGTTGACAGATTCAATCACTTCCTGTATAAGACCTGATTAGTGACCAACTTTGAACATGCATACAATATAGGTGAAGTCTGGCATTGTAAGACGGACTGACTTTGGAGATAATACGGATCTGACTTCAATAGCTCTAAAAATTGGTGCTACTTTACAGTACCAATCACTGCATTTTTAAAGATATATATTTATAATTTAATTTAATGTACACCATTTATCACAAACCAAAGCCAAACAATTAAATTTCAATGTAAACAATTATTTCCTTAACAAAGATTGAAGAGTTATTTTATTTTGGTACGCTGTCATTGCATATCAGTGAGCAGGATTACCAGTGTGTTGGTTGAACAGTCAATTTCAGCAGCTGATTTCTAAACATTAAACATAAGTTTGAGTTTTTAACCGGTCATACCCTGGAGGGACTGTGTGATGTCTTCTGTCCGACTAGTTCTGCTCCACTATGTGTAGATGTGACTGTGATAGCTCATGAACTGTAAACATCAGGTTTTAATCAGTAAAGCAGAGACCTGGTGTTCATGTAGGGGAGGGAGGGATGGAGGGCGGGAGCATGCTAAAATGTCAGTTTTCATTCATGTTTAACTGTTGTTGAACTACTTTTTGTACACACAATAAATGTTTTACATATACTTGTGGTTTCAATGCTGGTTATTGCTATAAACAAGTCAAGTCCCCACCTCACACGTTATTTACACATTTCTGTTACTGTTGAGATGAATTGATCAACAACTGGCATTTACAAAGTGATAATTTTTACTATCATGGAAACTGATGATCAATCCAGATAGATACAAAATGTATATAAGTGCAGCAAGTAGTGTGTCAGTGTTTAAAGAACCTTTGATTCATGCTAGTTCTATGTATATATTAAATGGTGTATAAATTGAAACCTGAGGGATGTTAACCCCATTTATCAACCATGCACACTCTTCTGTTAGCTGTTTCTGAACACTGTTTCTGAAAATCTGATGTCACTTTCCCATCACCTAAGTCTGGAAGTACCAGGAACAACAACGAAATTCCAGGGGGGAAATAACTTTTCATTTAAGTATGTGTTTAAAAATGTTTTTAATTTTGCTGGATAATCATGTACTATTTAGGGAAACTGTATACAAATCTAAGTATAAATTTGAACATCAGTTTTAAGAAGAAAGCTGTAACCAGCTATTGACCAATTATTTCAGAAAACCTCTGCCACAGCTGTCCATCTGAGTATTAGTATGTGTTAATCTGTCTGTATGTCTGTGTCGTGTGTTTCAGTTTGAAAAAGAAAGGACAAACCATAGAGTATAAGGTATATAAAGACAACAAACATTTAGAACCGCAGTCACATCCTTACCTAAAGGTGGCAGTAGCGTGCTGTGGAGGCAGATCCACAGCGGAGAAGAAGAGAAATGAGCCGTTAAGCAGGAAAGTGAAATAGGGGACGAACATAGCTAGGGACGAAGAGGAAGACACCAACGAAGAAGAAAAAGGACTCAAGTAATTTTCCGGCTGTTTGTTGGTGCTGAGTTTGGACCAGCACGCTGAGCAGAATGCTGCTGGTTCTGTCTGACGAGCATAAAGAACATCTTTCCTTCTTGCCGAGGGTCGACACTGCAGGTAACGTCCCTCAGTGTCGAGAGAGAGAGAGAGAGAGAGAGAGAGAGAGAGAGAGAGAGAGAGAGAGAGAGAGAGAGAGAGAGAGAGAGAGAGAGAGAGAGAGAGAGAGAGAGAGAGAGAGAGAGAGAGAGAGAGAGAGAGAGAGAGAGAGAGAGAGAGAGAGAGAGAGAGAGAGAGAGAGAGAGAGAGAGAGAGCTGAACGTCTCATGACTGCCAAACATTGAAAATACCTCATGCTCTAAACTGTATGTCAATATGTACATTTTGTGTGAATGTGGACATTATCCTGTAATATATGGTAGTGGAAGAACACAATCAAAAAAGAATACTCTTACATTATGTAACTTGTTTTTACATATATAATTTTTATTAGTGCGTGTGTCATGTACTAATAAAACCCCAGTTATAACTGTATTTCTACTCATCTTCATATGAGGATGATTTTATTGTCACAGAGATGTTTCTTGTGTCACAGCTGCTTGTACCACATCATATTCAAACAAGAACTGAAGATATGACTTTTAAAACATGCTCAATTACATTAAATTTACATTGTATGATAGGGAAAGATTTCTGTTCAACATAAGGTTGGAATATGTTGGAAAATGTTGGTGTCCACCAAGACCAGCTCCAGAAGTTCATCAACTGGAGAAAACCTCCCAAGTAATATTACCAGTTTAGTCTGTTGCTGGTTGGTTTTATGCACACGCACACACACACAGTCATTCTGCACACAGAGAGACGTTTGTGGAACTAGGTAGATGACATGAATGTTTCTTGCCCTGTGGTAACCAGTATTCAATAGTCTACTGTCTCCGTACAAAATATGGCAGGTGTAAAAACGGAGCTGATCGAGTAAGGAAATGAGGGAATCAAGAAACACATTGGAAAGAATCTGATTAACTATTCATTCAAACCATTTATGACAACATAGCCGCCCTGTGCCAATGGCTCATACCATGGCCCCCATTTGAAAAAGGTTTGAAACATCTGTGGTTTTCACTCTTTGAAGACCTGCCTTTGACACAGTACAACCTCCTGTATAGAACAAAAGAGTTACTGACTACATACAGTCATAACCCCAAATATCAATTGAACACGTTGGTGCATTTTAGATTTGAAGAATTGAGCATACATGTCTGTTTTTTTTCCTCAGTGGTTGCTGAGTTTGGTCGCATAGCACTGGAGTTCCTGAGGAGGGGAAGCAGCCCGAAGATCTATGAGGCAGCAGCCAGTAAGACTCTGCCCCTTCATTACATGCTGCGTACTGATACACCAGACCTGAGCT
Organism: Platichthys flesus; assembly: GCF_949316205.1. NCBI lineage: Eukaryota > Metazoa > Chordata > Actinopteri > Pleuronectiformes > Pleuronectidae > Platichthys > Platichthys flesus. The sequence goes on from NC_084953.1 coordinate 25,829,299, forward strand.
TGATGCAGTTAATATAAGCTGCATTGCGTTTGGGTCACCGTGTCTCCCATTCAAATGGTTACTGCTTGATTTCCTTGATTAAAGACATGTGCGGTGTTAAAAATCAGGGGGCACCTCACCACTACATGTACCTTCAAGACGTTCACCCATCCTGCTCTCTGATTGGCTGGAGTTGGCAATGTCTCTGAATAGATTTCCAGAAGGTTGGAAATATGATTGGAGTCTACCACCCACTGGGGACATGTTGAAGAGTTCACACACTGATCAACGGCTTGCAAAACAAAAATTGGAAAATTGGGCTGAAAATGTTAAACTGGGCTTTACCAAGCAAATGTCTACTCTACAGTCCTAGAAACACAAGTCAACACAACAAAATATAGCATCACATCTCTGATGTTCATATGGAAAAGCTCACACTGTAAATAAAGTAGTTGTTAAGGTTTGTAGTATTGCAGTATTATTCAGAAATGTGTTTAATTGTCATATTATTAAGTACACCTTGCTGCAGTTTATCCAGTCTGGCACAATAATAATGTGTAAAACATGTAGTTTACCTTAAGTTGATATTACTGGACAAGCTATGAGAAACACATTTCTGAGTTAAAACAGGAAATCAGAACAGCAGCACAACTTACAAACTGACACACACTTAACAACAGTTTCGACAAACCCTGAACATCAGAAGGTTCATGAAAGCAGAAGTTGAAGCTCTTGTAGACTGAACATGCCAGGTGGACCTAATAGAGGAACCTAATAGAGTAGATATTCAAACCAATAAAAAGCCAATTAGATTTCAGCATTAAAAGAGACCTTCACCCACCCAGTCTTTAGTTTGTCTGTCTTTTACATACAGTTCAAAGCAAAAGGTTTGGCCACCTCTAGCTAAATTCCCAATTATGATGATTCATGAAGTTAAAGGAAATACAACCCATGCAACAGACATTAAAAACTTTTATATATTCCATTTTTACAACCAGGGTGACTTTTTTTTTCCTCAGACCTCTTTCACCAACAAAAATTCTGCTCACTGGATGGATGTTGGTCGTTTTGTCACCATTAGAGAACTTTAGAGACTGTTGTGTGTCAAAATCGTATGGTATAAACTGTGTCAGAAATACACAAACCAAAAATCTTTTGAACATTTTCTTCATCCAGATTTTTTATTTGAACTTTGACTGAAGCTCCTGATCTATATCAGCTGGGTTTTCTACACTTCACTGCTGCCACTTGATTGGCTAAGTAGTTGTTCAAGTGTTGCTTATAGTACTTGTTGAATGTTTGTCAAAGACAAAATGCACACGCTAATACTAATGTTTTACATAAATCATTATTGGCGCTAAACAGAAATGAATAAATAATGTGGTATGTATTTTTTTATGTGGCTTTGACAAACACACAGGGATGTTTGTCACGTGCCAGGACTGCAAGTTAATCTATAATACTCTGCTGCATGCAGGAAAGCTCTGTGTTCCTGTGGATATGGTGCAGCACGGAGTGGAAGGCCTGATGTTCCTAATGACAGAGAGCTCCAAACATATGGTGACTCACACACACTCCTCATTCTTTCTGTTTTGAAATGCTTAAGGTTTATAAAGACACTGTCTAAGTTACACTCTGACTTCTGTCAGGGAAATATAACATGTGACCACAATATGATCATGTTCATTTCCCCTTAGATTGATCATGATTGAATCTCATACAATGCAACCTTGATCATGTTGTATCCTGTACCACTGAATGAATCTTGGCCTGTTTGCTTTAACTAGGCATTGCTATTTTCATGTGATCAGAAGATCCCAACCTTTGACTTTGTAACAACCACAACCAGAGTGGGAGGGGTTAGCCAAATGTATAAAGACAAAGAACTGTTTCCCAACGTGGTGCATATTACAAACTAAACTTTGTCGTATGCAAAGGTAACAATACTGTATGAGAATTGTGTCTGTCTCTCCTCGTTGTTAAGGTAGGATTGTAGAAATTGCCAAGACACTTCAGAGATCCAAGCAACAGATCAGTGTGACTTTCACTTTTACTTTCATTCTCCACACTCATAGCAATTTATTCAGACTCTCATTGTGTAAAAAATGTAGGAAGATGAATAGTGATAGAGAAAAATAGTGAGTATAACCATGAACTGAGACTCTCTATCTCTAATAATTTGAATATCATGAAAAAGTTAAACATTTTTATAATTTAAATTAAAGAGTGAAATTAAAATTGATTCTAGATTCATTATAGATATAATGTCAAATAATTTGAGCTTTTTGCCCGTTCTCTGTTGATTCCAATAAATACAGCTGACAGCTAATGGAAATCAAAAATCTTATTTCTCAAAATGTTCAAAAATTCCCTAGGATTTATAATAAAAAAAAGTACCATACAAAACTTTCTGACCTCTGAAAAGAATGTTCATTTATGCATCAATGTAGCATTGTAGGTGATCAGCTCATGACACCAGCCCAGGTTGCTTTGATAGTGTCCCTCAGCTATTCTGTAGTGTTGGGTCAAGTGTGTTTCTTGACTTTCTGTGGCTTACACTCCTTGTAGGTGGCGATTATAGTCTTCTGGAACTTTGTCAAGTCAACTGTGAAGCCTTTCCCTTGATTGTCTTAATAAATGTTAAATTGTTTCAAGATATTCACATTTTTTGAAATGCACCTCTATGTACAGGTAACAGAGGTGTCACTTTTATAACATCATTAATGAAAACTTTGTTCCGTTTAGTACAGGAACATCATGAAAGAGAAACAGAATGCACCAGGGACTTGAGTGTTATAAATATAGCTGTCCTATGTCTGTTAGTAAAGATTAATAATGAATGCCTGAACAATAACGGTTCCTATGGCCACTCTGCATGTGTAGATCACTGAAGTGGATTTCCTGGACTCTGTGTTAGATTTGGGGTTTGGTGATGAGCTACACCAGATCCTTGTACAGGTGAGATGACTTAAAATGAGTTTCAGTCAATATGATTGAGTTCACTGCACCCCAACTGAGCGTGAGTGTGTTGTTGCAGCTCTACCTGCAGCACCAACGTCCGATCCGCAGCATCCTGAGTCAGCTGCCCTCTACTCTACCTGCCTACCACAACCTGGAGTGGAGACTGGATGTGCAGGTGTGTGTGTGCGTGCTACATGATTTAAAATCTGTTATTTATCGGCTGTGATTTCAACTGGATAAATAAATGTTGTAGATGTTGTATCCTTCTGTGAAATGATGTTGGCTAATATATTATGAGTTAGTGTTCGTATGGTGTTTTCTGCATGATACCTGATACATGATGAAGACATATTTTGAGGGAAGTAATCAGTCAATATCTTTATAGCATACCCTCTGATTCCACTTGTCTGGACTAAAGCTTTTAGATTTAGGTTATCACACTCAGAATTTTTAATTCAGATTTGATTTTGATTTCATCCCTTTCTTTCCCTTTTTTTCGGTTACGGTCACTACTTTCTGCCAGTTGGCCAGTCGCTCGATCCGTCAGCAGGTCATTCCCACGCTGACGATGCGCCTGCTCCTAACAAGAGGCTATGACGGTGGCAGCAACAGGGTTCTCCAGACAGTCCCCAGCACCCGGGTTCTCCAGACAGACCCCAGCACCCTCCTGCACCTCATCTCCACACTGGAGGTCGCTCTGGCTGCCATGAAAACAAGCCACTCTCGACGCATATTACGCAATATCAAATAACCGCCCAGGTGGTGTTCGGTTTGGTTTGTGTGCCTCTTGCCACCTGTAAAATACCACATTACTGCCTTTATACACAGAAATATGAGAAACACATTTCTCAGTGTCTCTTTATTCTTCAGACTAAGAAATTATCATAATTCATAAAAAATCTTTTTTTTACCCTATGACCCAAATGGTATTGCCTGTAATGTACATAATGTTTCTACAGTGCTGCTGATGTTCCATTTAAGTGTAAGATACAGATACACCATTCTTGTGGTTTGTAAAAGCAGAGAAAACAAGCCTACCAACGTCTGACTTGAACAGAGTGTTAATCACATGATGCTGATGTGATTTACACTCTGTGTTAAATCTACAGCAGAAGACGAGACAGTCATTGCTGTTTCCTTTGACGTTTTTTGAGTTCATGCGTGTATGCTGCTATTGTGTACTCAGTGTGTTGGTGAATCCTGAGCCCTATTATGTAAAGTAAAATATGTAGAGAAACCTTTGACCACAGTCAGAAGGAATAAGGGGCCCCCTTTATTAGTTGTGTGTGTAACCTGTGCAAAAGAAGGTGTCCATGCATAGATGAATGGGATCATATGTGAGCGTGTCTGTAAATTTAGAAGCACTCCTGACCATGTAGGGAATGTTATTACAATGAGACTATGTTGTAGTAGCTTAAGTCTGATTAGTAATTTTCCGGACTCGTGACTTGAACTGGATTTGACTGCATTTTGTTGAAGACTGTTTTTAGTTTTTTTTGTAATACGTCATAACCGTGGTAGCTAATAAGATATTGATAGCTCTATGAACAATGTAACATTATTGGATTTTTTACAAGGGCAGGCGTGTGTGCTCACCTGGATTCATGCTTATACGCCGTGTAACAGGCCCTGCATATATTCTTAAGTGATACTCCAAATTTGACATTTAGTAGACCTGAAGAAAGCATGACCTGAATGAGTGAAAATCTTCAGAAACTGCTGCAAAAATTTTGCTCTCCAATGTCTAGCCCTTTGAATAGGGAAATAGAAGCCTACTTCTGCCTGATCATCTACTGTTTGTTTAAAACTGGCTGTAGTGAAAGAGGGGAGAACACAGTGCAGTTTCAGACCCAGTTTGCTTGTTGATGATTGTTGCACATTACTACACAGTGTAGAATTTATGGCATTAGATATGATTATATCAGTATTTTCAATAAAACCCAGTTATCTGCTTTCTCTGCAAATTTACTTCTCCACTTGGCATGACTAAGTGTATATACTTTATATATATACATATTTTTTTTATATGTGGGGATATGTCATACAGTATATTTGTGTTTTCATTACATCTTTTCTTATGTTAGCAGGATTGTTTTTCAGAAAACTCTGATTTTGTTGACCCTGATTTCATTTAACCCTTCAGTTACTGTTGTAACTTATTCTGTGAACATAATATGCGCCAGAAGAGAGGTGAGAAAAGATAGACATCCTAGTTGTTAGGGTATTTTGTTGCCCAAGTTCTATCTAGACTGCTGTTAGCACCTTCATGATTAACCATTCATCTCAATCAGGACAGACAGTCATATATATTTATTAGGATAACTGTCTGGTCGCCAATGTGACATGTTAACGCTACATTACTGTAATCATCACTTTAGGTACCTATATGTGGGGTTAAAGATATTGATGTATGTTGAAAATACATGAATGGACAAGCTGAATACATGTAACAGTTTCGAATTATTTACATTATTTCAGCTCACTGCTGCTGCAGTTTTTTAAAAAGACAAATCTGTATTTTCGCATGATTATTTTTATTCTACTGGATTAAGATGGCAGCCTTGCGCTTTATTTACCCGTTGCCATGGTGAATTTTATCCTTAGCTAATGAGCCTTTCTTCATTCACCACTAGGGTTGCCAGCCGTCCCTTGAAAAACAGAATCGTCCCGTATTTAGAAACAAAAGCACCCGTCCAATATTGAGCTAAAAGGGGACGGTCTTTGTCCCGTATTACTTACGGGACAAAGACCGTTTTTTCTGTGTGACTAAATCTATTTTAAGTTTCGTCGCATCTAAGAATCGAGACATTTCCAGAACTCTAGTATGGAACGTGGTGAAACTGAACCCTTTCAGGACCCTGAAAAAAAAGAAAAGAAAACTTGCTCTGCCAGAGTGTCTCTTTTGGCTCATTTTGCTGGTCCAAGCCCGGATAAAGGAGGAGGGTTGGGCGTAGAGCTAGTAATGCCGCCCCACTTAACAGTGCACCGCACATCATCCTGCGGCGCATATCATCATCACCGCACATCATCTTGCGGCGCACATCATCCTGCGGCTCACATCATCCTGCGGCTCACATCTTCCTGCAGCGCACTTCATCACCGCATATCATCATCACCGCACATCATCCTGCGGCTCACATCATCTTGCGGAGCACATCATCCTGCAACGCAGATGTGCGCACATCCTGCGGCGCACATCTTCTGCAGCTCATATCTCTTGCAGCAGACATCTCCTGGAGCAGATGTGTGCACATCCTGCCATGCAAATCTCCTGCGGCGCACATCTCCTGCGGTGCACATCTCCTGCGGTGCACATTTCCTGCAGAGCTTATCTCCTGCAGTGCAGATGTGCGCACATCCTCCAGCGCACATCCTACGGCGCACATCTCCTGCAGCGCAGACGTGCAAACATCCTGCGGTGCACATCTCCTGCAGCTCTGCGGCGCACATCTCCTGCAGCGCAGATGTGCGCACATCCTCCTGCAGGCAGATGTGCGCACATCCTGCTGCGCACATCCTGCAGATGTTTGCACATCTCCTGTGGCGCACATCCTGCAGCGCACTTAATTAAAAATATATTTAAAATATATATATATTTTTTTAAAATCAAATTAATAAAAAAACTGCGGGCACACCTACTGCAGCGCAAATCTCCTGTGGGACTTATCTCCTGCTGCGCAGATTGCACATCCTGCAGCACACATGTCCTGCAGCACAGATGTGCGCACATCCTGCGGCTCTCATCTCCTGCAGCGCACATATCCTGCAGCGCACATCCTGTGGCACACATCTCCTGCGGCGCACATTCTGCAGCGCACATCCTGTGGCGCACATCTCCAGCAGCGCACATATCCTGCAGCGCACATCATCCTGCGGCGCATATCATCACCACCGCACATCATCGTGTGGCGCACATCATCGTGCAGCGCACAATATCCTTAAGCGCACATCATCCTGTGGTGCACCTCATCGTGTGCGCACATCATCCTGCAGCGCACATCATCCTGCGGCTCACATCATCACCGCACATCATTGTGTGGCACACATCATGTACGGCAGACATCATACTATGGCGCACATCACCATGCGGCAGACATCATCCTGCGGCGAACATCATCCTGCAGCGCACATCATCTTGCGGCGCACATCATCCTGCGGCAGACATCATCCTGCGGCGCACATCATCTTGCAGCAGACATCATCCTGCGGCGCACATCACCCACATCATGCACATCACATTATCCTGGGGCACATCGTTGCACATCATCGTGCGGCGCACTTCATCCTGCGGTGCACATCATCTAGGGGTGCACATCATCTTGCAGCCCACATCATTGTGCAGTGCACTTCATCCTGTGGCGCACTTCATCCTGCGGCACACTTCATCCTGCGGCGCACATCGTCCTGCTACGGAGGAGGGTTGGACCTAGAGCTAGAAGTTCCACCCCACATAACAGCCTTTTGATTAAATTAGATATTCTAGCATTTAACAATACAGGACGAAAAAGATTTATGTATGTGGGTCTAGATACAGCATTAAAGTCATCACCACCGCACATCATCCTGCAGCACACATCATCCTGTGGCGCTCATTATCCTGCAGCGCACATCATCCTGCGGCGCACTTCATCGTGCGGCGCACCTCATCGTGTGTGTACATCATCCTGCGTTCACATCATCCTGCGGCTCACATCATCACCGCACATCATTGTGTGGCTCACATCATCCTGCGGTGAACATCGTCCTGCAGCGCACTTCATCTCGCGGCAGACATCATCCTGCTGCGCACATCACCCACATCATAGTGCAGCGCACATCACATCATCCTGGGGCACATCGGCACATCATCGTGCGGTGCACTTCATCCTGCAGTGCACATCATCTTGCGGTGCACATCATCTTGCAGCCCACATCATCGTGCGGCACACTTCATCGTGCGACGCACATCATCCTGCAGCGCACTTCATCCTGTGGCGCACATCATCCTGTGGCGCACATTGTCTGCAGCGGAGGAGGGTTGGACCTAGAGCTAGTAGTTCCACCCCACATAACAGCCTTTTGATTAATTTGATATTCTATCATTTAACAATACAGGACGAAATTGATTTTTGTATGCGGGTCTAGATACAGCATTAAAGTCATGAAGTTATTTTGAGAAGTGATGGCCTATTTCAATGGCAAGATAAAAAAAAAAGAATCAACAGAAGAATACAGGGCATTTATCTCGGAATATCAGAGATAATTATCCTAGAAAAACAGAATAATTTTTTGTGAAGTAAATGTAATACGCTTCTGTAGAAGAAAGCTTATTTTAAGCTCTAAACATATTTAGGGTGTTTTTTTCTCACTTTCTGTGCGTCCTATAGCGACCATTACATTAAGCAAATTAGGCGATGACGTCATTTATCAACATCTAGCCACTTTTAGGACAGCCAATAGCTACTTTCCTTACTGAGGAGTTGGCAACACTGACAGTGACATCAGAGCTCGTTCATGTGAAGCAGCTGCTCACTAACTCACCGGCTGCTTTTTAACAGTGGAAACAGTGAAAAAACAGAGTTTCTCTGGTCTCAGCTGCTCAGAGATCAGTGCCGCAGCTTCTTGATCAGAGCAGAAGCTGCAGGTTTCTACCGAGCTTCAGTATCTGTGTTCGCCTCCAGTCTGACCAGCTCTCACTTTTTTTATTCACATTCCCCAACGAAAATATATACGATTGCATGTTTGTTGTTTTTATTTATTTCAAAATAGGGTACTTCTTATTTCATACATTTCAAATATGGGGAGGACTCAAATAGCCCTACATAGTTCTGTGTTTAATTTATTTCAAAGTAGGCCGATACTTGCCTCTGTATTTTCTTCTCCTCTTCATAAGCGTTTGGTGTTTTCCTTTGTTGGAACTGGTAAAAATAGCAATAAAATGTCAACAGTTTTCTTTATTGTCGTTCTATAATTTCATAAATGCAACAAACTATAGTTTAGTATAGTATAACTTTGAAGCGTATATAAAACTTTATTAGCTTTGTTATCAAATATGTTTTGCAGCTCCAGACAAATTTTATTTGGGGGAAGAGAGGGCAAATGGCTCTTTTGATAGTAAAGGTTGCCGACCCCTGCTATAGACCTATGCTAGGTGGGATATCTAATGGACAACCTAAGTACTGCAAGCTAGACTAAAACTAAGAAGGATAAAAATGACTAAATGTGACTAAAACTAATATGCATTTTAGTCTAAAGACTAAGACTAAGACTAAATCAAAAATAGCTGCCAAAATTAACACAGCTTCATATGAAAATTTACGGTAAACTTGTTCCCAGGCAATGTCATGCTCTGGGATCAATGAGCTGACAGCATATTCAAACACGAGTATGATGATACAGAATACGTTGATCCCATTGGTCAAGGAGGTACTGTTGCTCGCGGAGAAGATTTTTTTTCTTCCTGTATTACTACAACTGTAGCCTACAGTCATGGCCTTTGAGGCACAAATATGTTTACAATTTTTCTACAGACATTCTGTTTGCACTTTTGTTATTGCACTAAAAATATGCACTATTTCAGGATGGATGTTCTGCTTTCTATCTATTGTTTTATATTAATGTATACAGTTTTAAGTTAAGCAAGGCAGGTTTCTGTTTAAGAAAGATTCTTATTTTATTCAGTTAATGAATTAGTTTATTATAAAAGTGTATTGCTGGATAATAATTTGTTTTCCACATGTTCATGTCACTCAAAAATATGCATCTAATTCAATTCAGGGTCAAATAGTTAAAAAATCGTTTCACTCACAAAAAAGGGGCTAAAGTAATTCACCAGGCCAGGAAGGGTGAAGCCAATGAGGTGTCCCTTATTTATTTTAAAGGGAGTTGGCAACCCTATTCACCACGCAAACTGAACAAAGCTGATTGGACTAACTCAGATTAGCTGATCTGGAACCAACAACTGTGACGTTCTCGTCTCAGGGTTCATCAAGTCAGAGTTCAGGGTTAGTTTATTTTATTTTATTATTTTATTACACCTGCTCTCTGACACAAGCCCGACGTCAACGCCACTACCTTTTGGAACGGAAATGGAAGTGTGTACCCCGCCTCGGTGTCAGATCAATCCTCTGGCTCCCATCCACTCCCATGTTAAATCGTTGTGCTGAACACACCGGACGCTGAAGCACTGCGCTGCGCCGCGGCTGCCTCGCGCCGTGCAGCGATTGTTTCGGCCTCGAATCTGTTTTTTCCGCTTGACGCGAGCGTATCGCACCAGGAAACACACTGAAAAACGATTTTAAACGATATTGACGACATATTTTATATGATATAAATTATCAAATATGCATCCCATACTTTGTATTCACCCTCTGTTGTCCTGGAGTTTTAATTTTACCACTTTTACCGACCACATTATTAAATGTCCCCCTCTGCCCATCCACTACAGCCACACAAGCAGTGATACAGATAAAAAGAGAGAGAGAGAGAGGGGGCTACGTATTCTCCACATAGGCTTGAGTGGAAAATACGTAATTTACCCCCGACCCCCGATTTTTTACGGAGCAAACAGCGAAGTTCTTCAACATGGATGACATTAAATTAATAATTGAAGTGGAGAAATGCAGTGAGTTGTATGATCCTCGGAACATGTTGTATAAAGACAAGACCAAATAGGACACATGTTGGGACGCTGATGCAGTTAATTTTGGAGCAACAAGTAAGTATATGCTTGAAAAAAAATATGAAATGCCGTTTTTACTGCAGGCTGATAACAGCGGCGCTTCTCCAACGTGGAACGCCCTCTCCGGGCCTCTCCGCGGCTCCTCGGAGAGCTTTTCGTGCAGCTCTACACGTCGAAATGGCGGAGAGCCCACGGATAGCCCTTGGCTGTGATTGGTCCGCTAACGCCAGCCTTTCGGAATGGAAACTTCCTGTTCCATTCCCTACATCACAATAAACCAAAATCACAACTACGACTCTATGATTAATGTGACAAGTGTGTTAAGCCAGCGGCGTTGTCCGGCTGACGGTGGCTGGTTAGAGCACTTACGGCAGGTGTGTACGGTCACATATGGTTATAACGAACTTTCATAACGGGGCTAGCGGGCTAGCCATCATGCTAACTGCGGTGGGAACAGCGCAAAAAACCGCTGACTTTAATCCCACGGCTGTCATGACACTGTTTCTCAAACACCGACAGGTTAGACGCAAACACTTGGTAGTAGTTAGTATCGGGTGTCCCTGCTGACTGTGTGTGGAAGCTGGGGGAAGCTAGCTGCCTCCGTGTAGCTTCAAGCTGTTGCAGCTGTTGAATTAGCAACGCAGTTTGGAAACAAGACCGGGGAACCGCTGCGTTAAGACACAATAACATAAGCATTATGACCCGCTGGGTGTCACTTTATTTCAGCAAAAACTGTCGCGTCATCAACATCCTTTTTCTGTTAGTTACCATCGTATACTGTGTGTGAGGAGCCGGGAGGACGTAAATAAACCAGCGTGGACTTCTTCTATATACCTCATGACGTAGGCTTCTCTAAGATCGACTTGCGCCATCTACTGTTCTGGCGGTGAATTGTTTTCACAACAAAAAGGCTCGTAGAACTATAGATCAAAAAGGGTCCGTCCGATCCGTCCGTCCGTCAGTCCGCAACGGACTCGGAGAAGCATACTTCGGCGTCGCTTCCGCGTCCGGTGTGAACCCGGCAAAGGCGCTGTCAGGCGTCACCTGACTGTCTTAGCGCTACACAGGAAGTGGGTTGGCGAATTCAACATGGCTGTTGTCTGCAAATAGAGAAGGACTTGCCATTAGCAATGAAATAGTCCAGATCTACTACATTATAGGACAACTGACTAGTGCTGTTTGTAAGCTGCTGCTGACGCTGCTCCGACATGGCGCAATGTGTTCAATCTGTGCAGGAGTTCGTCCAGGACTCGTTTGTCCCGATGGTGGCCGCCCTATGCAGCGAAGAAGCGGAGAGAGTGACTCGCAAAAACAATCTGAATTTCGCCGAGTTGCTGAGGCCTTTCTGCAGACTGACGTCCGAAGGTAAGGACCGCTGTTTAGGACCCACTCTGTCCGTGGTCTGTCGCCCTTGCGCTGTCACAAACCGAGCTGCATCCGATAACTAGCATCTTTAGCCTGATGTCACATCGACGTTAGCTCTTCGCTAACAGACTGCTAGCAGACTGGACTGTGACTAAGCAGCTGTGTGTTGACAGGAGGAGAAATAAAGTCAACACAAGACACCAGCGAAGACCGAGGGACCCCTGACAGTCTCTGAAAGCTCACCTGTAGGATAACGTTCAGACGGACAGCTAATTCTTCTGTTGCTGTTCCATCGTTTGCTGGGGTAGTGAGCAAGCTAATTGGCTAATGGGCTTTAGTTACTGTCCACACACACTTAACAAACTGTTATCAATGTAAAAGGTTCTAATTTTGTCTACTTATGTTTTAGAGAGTTTGATATGAATAAGGTTTACACTGATATAAACTTAAATATCCTCCTTCATTGAGGTCAGAATTCACTTCACTGTCAGCCATGTAAATGAAATTAGCACAACTCTAAATAATCATCAAGTTCTCATATAAATCCTTTTCACAGCAGCCATTTGACGTGAAATATTAGATCAACACAGGTCTTGCTTAAACCTGAATTTGACGAGTTACAGATCTGTTTATCTAGTATTTAATGGCAAAAACTTGTTCAGAGGGACCGAAAGGACGAGATCGCGGGTACAAGCGGCCGAGATGAGTTTTCTCAGAAAGGTGGCTGGCGTCTCCCTTAGGGATAGGGTGAGAAGCTCAGTCATCCGTGAGGAACTCGGATTAGAGCCGCTGCTCCTTTACTTAGAAAGGAGTCAGCTGAGGTGGTTCGGGCATCTGGTAAGGATGCCCACTGGGCGCCTCCCTTGGGAGGTTTTTCAGGCACGTCCAGTGTGGAGGAGACCTCGGGGAAGACCCAGGAGTAGGTGGAGAGATTATATCTCAACACTGGCCTGGGAACGCCTCGGGATCCCCCCGTCAGAGCTGGTCAATGTGGCCCGGGAAAGGGAAGTCTGGGGCCCCCTGCTTGAGCTGCTCCCCCCGCGACCCGACCCCGGATAAGCGGATGACGATGATGATGATGTTCAGAGGGGCGACAAATTAAAGAAATATTGAATCAAGGAATAGAATAACAAAATGTAATTGATCCATAGGACACAGGGAGTCCTTTACTGGTTTAATGAGTAGGGAAATTATGTGAATCATTTGCCACAGCCGATACGAGACGTTGGACAGCTCTCTCCACCACCTGTGACCGTGATGAAACACCAAGTGATGAACTTTGTTTTGGAAGAATGGTCTTCATCCCTTCAGTACACTTCCACACTTCAAAATTAATGTCAAGGAGCATTGTAACTCTTCTGGTGGCCCAACACCTTACTGAGACACTTTATGTTGTTTATTCCTTTATTTTGCCACAATACCTCCCCTACTCCTAAGCATGAGCTTTGATTCTCACCAGGGACACAGCCGACTGTTGCTTGTTCGCCTGTGGATATTATTAAAGACTTCCTGCAGCCTGTGGGGAGATTTGCTGCATTAGATTTAAAACTTCATCACATTATTATCTGCAGGTCATAACTTGTTTCTGCCATTGTCACTATAGCTCTCAAATAAGCTTTACATAGGATAGGATAACACAAGGAAAACATCTAACTCTTTAAAACAAATAAAAGAACATGCTTATAATGTAGAATAAGAGAATGAAAACATGAGGTAGGGTTAAGCTGGGGAAGGCAAGTCTGAAGAGGTGGGTTTTGAGGGCCTTTTAAAATAATAACAGTGTGGGGGCGGAGACCGAAAACTCCCTGTCACTTACCAGGTTTGGCACTTGGTCCTAGGGACCTGAAGGAGGTTGGCCTCAGCAGATCTAATTATGATCCGGTCTATAATTTAAATTCTAATTTACTTGATGAATCATTAATTAATCCCCACATTCTACTTGTTGGCAAAATATTTAAGTTGCTTCATTAGGGAAGAGAATAAAGCAAAACTATCAATCAGTCAATCAAATTGTATTTTTATAGCCACCATTCATGAATCACAATTTGTCTCATCGGGCTTATTAAAGCGAAGGAGAGTAAGGGAAAACTACAAAAAAACTAAAGAGAGGAAAAATCGTAGAAACCTCCATAGAGAGCCACATGTGAAAGATCCCCCAAGACAGACTGAAGTACAATCGGTGGCACATATAGCTGAAGACTCTGCCACAGGCAAAGTGGAGCAAAGTTATATATAATACTCCACCTAACATACATAATAATATTCCTAAAGAAGAATTGCCACACCCAACTCGGTATTATTGGCTTTTATTCCCAGGTTACTAGTGAGAAAGATGATGCCACACAGTAATGCACACAGTTGTCTGCCACACGACATCAACATCACATCAGTAACGATGAGTCCACAAATTATGGGTCTGCGTTGAACAGTAGACCAGATATTTATTTTTTACAGCCATAAATCATCCGCACTAGTTTTTCATTTTCTTGCTCTCCCAATCACAGAAATATATGCATTCTGTGTGTCTCAGTATTGGCTGGTCCTTTAAAAAAAAAGAAATGATCCTTCAAGCGAGTCCTTCTTTGTCTCATACTGGCAACATGTCATTAATAGAAGAATATGCAGCAAGAGTCACAACAACAGCTTCACTGCCTTAATGTGTCTGTGGGACTGTAGCACAGCGCAACTTATTATCCCTGGGGAGGAAACAACATGTTGACAAAAAATCAAAACAGACCACAGATCTTTGACAAATTTGTTCACTTATAAAACCTTCTCATATAAATCAAAACAATTATTTATATGACGTAATCCAACGAAACTCCAATAAAAGAAGGTCAGGGACCCTCTTAAGGTAGACCAGACAGAAGGTGCCAGCATGATGCATGGCAATGAATCAAATTTGCCTTAAAGAAACCATTATGACAATTTGAAGTAAAAACATAACTGTAAATGTAAAAGTGGGATGTTATTTTATAGGCTCTCTCATGGACCTTCGTTAGTCTCTATTGGTGAGTTGTAGGCTTCCAACCTCCGATTGTCAGTGTCTCTTCATTATCTTTTTTCTGTAATTTAAGAGTTAACTATGATTTAACCTCATCAATCACTCTGGACAGTCTATTGGATTTAAAATATTTAACAGTAGTGCTGTTTACTCCTTGAATTTGAATAATTTATTTTACCTTCAACAGCAACATTTAGGGGCAATAATCATGTACAAAGCTATTAATTTTAGGGTATAAAATACTATTTTGTTAAACAAAAGCTAACTATTATTAACGTTTTTGACAAATCAAGTGTTAATCATGATATCTGTCTTAGGCTGTTGAGTGTGTGCCTGTTCTCCCCTTGGATGCATGGCTTTCAATCATCAAAGTACAAATACTTAAAATGTACTGCAGTCATTCTCAAAGACTAGAGATAATATCTGTGATTGGAAAGAGATCCATGAATGTATTTAGCCAGCAATATGATAAAGTTCATCAAATTCATCCTTAATGGAGAAATCTCTCTGACAAATGTTCATCTGATTGACTTCAAACTTGGCAGGTGTATATCTGAGGACCACAGGAAGTGCAGTGGCAACTGAAGGTTTGAGCTTTGGGTTGGTGTTGGCACCTTGACAAGAACTTGCCACATTAGCAGGTGTAATAATGTTCATTTTAAATTACACTTGATGAGGTTGCAAGCACAGTTTAAAATGAAGGAAAGGTTAGAGTTAGTTTGAGTTTGGGGGGGGGGGGGGGGTTACAAACATGAAAAAAAACGGGGGTGGTGGTACATAGCTGGAGATTGAATGTCTGAAGGGGTACGGGACTGTAAAAAGTTTGGGAACCACTGCAGTAGTAGAATTGTGACCACAAGAAGACCAACGTCACAACAGAAATACACAATATATTTGGGAGGCTGTGGCTTAGTGGTAAAGCGATCTAACAGAAGTTTAACAGTTCGATCCCTAGTCTTCCCCATCGGCTTGCCAAAGTCTCCTTGGGCAAGATGCTGAACCCCGAATTGCCCGTCGTAGAAAGAAAAAGTGATGCTAATAGATGCACTTTATGAATGTGTGTGTGTGTGTGAACGGCCAATATACTGTAAAGCGCTTTGAGTGGTCATCAAGAAGAAAAGTACTCTTTTTTTTTTTTTTAATACTGTGTGATGCAGTGATTTACTCTCCTGAGTGACTGAACAAAGTATTTGTCTCCTCTAGGTCACATCCGGGACCCCAATAACCAGTTGCAGGTCGTGAAAAACGTGCGTATCTGCATCAATAATGTGGTGACGAGCCCAAACACAGCATCTGCTGCCCTAAGCCCCACTCAGCGCCGGCTGCTCAATGAAGTGGTGTTAGCTTGTCAGCCGCAAGAGGGCGCTGTGACCAATGCCATCACAGCAGGAGATTATGACCTCAACTTCAGTGGTAAGGACAAGAGCTTGTAAAAGTTAATTATATTGTATATATCAGCCAATTGTCATCACCAAAACACATTACATAAACAAACTATTGTGTGCAGTTAATGATTTATTTTTGAGTTATGTACCGAGGGACAATATGCAGTTGAAAAGCTCTATCACCAACTATTGCACTGGAATTATTATTATTGGTAATTGTGTTAAAAAGGTGACTCCTTCATAGGCAAAAAGAAAATACACCGTAGTTACTAATTAACAAACTAATCCAATTGTTTGTGTTGTCTAGCCGCCCATCCCACTCTGAACACTATATATCAGTGCTTCTCTGGGGGAGATCCTTCATTCCTCTTTGGCACAAATATTGATAGACTCAAGATTGAACTGATGAGATTTTAATGAGCAAAAGTCAGAGGTCAAGGTCAATGTGACCTAATTAGTCAAACGTTTGGCCATAACTAAATAATTAAAATGCTAATTATGATCAACTGCATTTCATAAATCCAGAGTCAACTGTATCTATCTGTCTATCAATCTATATTTGATATATCTTTCATATATTAGATTCTGGACAGACATAAATGTAAACTGCAACATGGGCCTATAATCACAAAGCTTTAACACTGTTTATAGTAGAACTCACTGTTTTTGTGTGTTTATGGCCTGTGCCCACTTCAAGTTAAGGACCTCCCTAAAAGAGTTACAGAAATGTATCTGTATACATTTGACAGGCTACTGCCAAAGTCAATAAGATTCAGTAAGTTACAAGTGGTATAATGCTTATCATCTACCACTCATTTGGCTATCTTCCCCTTTACTGAAAAACTATGCCTTTAGCATTTACAGTCTGGTCTTGACTGTATGAAATAATTGGAAAGAAGTAAAATAAGAGAACTGTCAATTTATTTGAGAATTACTGACACTTTTGAGTCTGATCTGTACTATTATAATGACACCATTAGCATTTTTAGAAGTTAAACTTAAATGATATGACAAAAGCCTTTGGGACTTCAATAATGACTTGTCCAACCTCTACTATGACTCTTCTCCCTGGTTTTTCCGTTGATCATCTGTAAACTGATTTAGAATGAATGGACCTTGAAGGAAATGGGATGTAACTAACATTAGCCCTGGCTCTCTGCTTCCACCTATCAGATCACTCTCTTAAAGCTAGCCTCCCATGGTACAGTGTCTGGAGAGAAACACTGTTGGAAGTCAGCACCTCAGAGCACTGCACAGGTATCACTGTCTCATGGCTCATGTGTGGATAGTCGAACTCCACACCTGCCTTCCTCCTCTCCCTCTAGTTTCCAATAGCTGCAGTGAATTTTGGGTGTCTCTGCTTCATACACAGTGGCGGAGGTTTTTTGAGATGTGACACATCTTATTATAACTTGTCTTGTAACTATTAGAAGATACCAATGCATACACACAAAGCCAGGCACCTGCCATCTTCCACACACAAACTGGTATTTATACAAGAAGAATGTACACTTCTCTCATACGTAGAGCAGTGCACACACTGTTCTACAATACACGGTGATCTTATCTTATGGAACTTTTTCTTGTGTTTCCTTGCTTGTATTATCTAAACAAATTTCTATTATAGGCTGATTTTATAAGAATTAACTCAAAATTCCTGTTAATGAGTTATGACTGATATCATTCTTTTTATTAACATTGCAGCCATGAATGGTTTATTTACTGAAGTATGTTTTACTTTGAGAGATATATAGGCGTTATAAATTTGTTTTTAACGTTTTTTACGTGTGGAATAAATAATATTGACATGTCATTGCGGGTGATGGTTTACAGGTCCTCATGTAATTATTTTTAAAACTGTAACATGTTATATCAATATATAAAAAGGGTGCTGCAATTTACATTTGTGTTGTAATTGTTCCTGTGTTGGAGCACCTCATCAATGCAAGGCAATCATTGAAATTTCACTTGTTCCTTTTGACAGGTCTGAAGAGTCAAAGAATGGTATCAGTTTGCAAATATAGGTTAGAGGGCACATATATAGCTTACTGGATGGAAAAATGGGACATTGGAGGAAAAACATATACATGTGCACCCAGTTCCACTATGTCATCTTTATTTAAAAATATATTTTTGTGACATGGGACATGCTTATTAGCTTACTTTGTCCAAAATCAATCAGGTGCAGTATTGGTGCTGGGTTTATTCAATTTTTATAAAGCCATACCCCTGTTTTTACAGAGGATAGGTGGCAGTTTAAGAAATCTGCAAACACAACTAAATCCCAACCAAAATGAGTGGGCCCTTCACCAATTTTCTCTGTGCTTGTTTGGTATAGCAACTCATAAAAAGCTATGACATATTAAGGCTTAAAGATGAAAACGCAACTTATCACTTGTCAGTGCAAGTTTTTTTACCTTGATGAATATGGGATACAGCTACTTTAGTAATAGGCACGTAGCAAGGATTGTTTTACTTATCAGCTAGACACCAAAAGCTATGTAAGTATTAAACAATGGATGTATATAATCTCTCACTTTATATTTGTGTTTCTAGCAACAACGCCCTGGTTTGAAACCTACAGAGAGAACTTCCTACAATCAATGCCTGCCTCTGACCACGAGTTCCTCAATCACTACCTCGCCTGTATCCTTCAATCAGGATACAAAACTGGGTCATCAAGAGTCAACATGCTCTGGTCAGGTCAATCTTTAGAATTATAATAAGATTTAGCTTTGTTTGGGCTCAGAGTTGCAATACCATTTTGGACTTCTCACTTATTTTTAGAAGAACGTGACACAGTCTGTTAATTTAAATCAGTTTGGTAATATTTTAAAACAAATGTCGGATATTAGGGAAACTGTCATGGTCTTGGAAGGTTCTGATCCTGGACCTTTGGCATTCTGGGTCGATACGCTTGTCTAGTCAGTGTATATAGGATCATCATATGAATACCAGGAGTTTGTCATTATCATCTATAATAGGTTATTGAATATATCACAGACCATGATTGCATTTGAATATAACTCAAGTATGCAACTATTTCATTTCCTCAAAAAATGTATCAATAATTTATTTTTTGATGATATTTGCAATAGAAGCTGAAGTTGCAATATCAATTGGGAAAGATAGATCAATTACATAGTATTTTAACTCTTTTGTAACTAGATTAAAATTTATCACTACCACAAATGCTGTTATCTATTAATCATTCAATCAAATTGTATTTGTATAACCCATATTCACAAGTCAAAATTTGTCTACCAGGGCTTAACAAGGTGTTACCTCCTCTGCCCTTAACCCTCAGCAACAGTAAGGTAAAACTACCAAAAATTGCCCATTAGCAGGGGGAATGTAGAAACCTCACCGAATGCAATAGATTGCACTTGTTACAGAGTACATCCACAAAATAACTATTTACAACATTGATGAGAAAAGAAAGTGTCTGACGTAAGTTAGAGAGGTATATTAATGTTTCAAGTATAGCAGTATTGCCAAAAATGGTTGTCTATTTAATTAGGCATATTGTATATCTATTCAGTCTAGTCAAAATAATAATCCACTCTACTTTTGGAGACTTTAGGTACGACAAGTAAGCCTGAATTCTGGGAGCTCGGTGCTCTAGTTGTGTGGTTATGGTACAATGAGCTCTTCAAGGGGTGATTGTGCCATGTTATCAAAGGCTTTGCAGATGAGGATTTTAAATGTTGTTCTAAATTTAACGGGAAGCCAGTGTAGTGAAGCTATTATAGGAGAAATGTGATCTCTTTTCCCGGTTCTTGTAGGTACAAGTGCTTCAGCAATTTGGTTAAACTGTAGAGTATTATAAGACTTACGTGTGGAGCCTGATAATATGGAACTACAATATTCAAGTCAGGAAGTAACGAAGGTGTGGACTTATGTTTCTGCATCTTTCTGAGACAGGAGGTGCCTGATTTTTGCAATGATATGTTGGTGAAAAAGTCCTTGAAATTTGGTTTGAATGTGAGTCAAAGGACAAATTGCGATCAAAGTTAACTCCCAAATTCCAACCAGTGTCAAAGGAAGTAAGGGCAATGCCATTTAGAGTATTCATAGCATTAGATGATGCTGTTACTGTATTATATGATAAATCCATGAAACTGTACTCGGTACAATGAAATGGTTACTTACGATACATAGTTTAAGTATTTCTAACAGTAGTCTTCTGCTCCAATAGACCTTCATAGTTGGTTGTATCTGCCATTCTCTGATTGCTCTTGATGATCAACGGAAAAATGGTTTAGTGTTGTGTCCTTGACATCCTGATTGTGACAGGCCTACTGGTGGTGTCCTCCACTGAGGCAGTTCCTGTGGAGCAGTTCCTCAAGCTTTCCCAGGAGCAGCACAGGATTCAGCACAGTGGAGAATACACTAACCCCAAGTGGTTCATCCCCAACACGCTCAAGTACTACGTTTTACTTCATGACATGAGTGAGGGGGATGAACAGAGGTATTGAAAGAAGCTTAAGTACTCACATTTATAGATTGTCAGTCTTGATGTTCCATTTTTTTATGGAATATCATTCACCATATTTTGGCATTGGTAAGAGTAAGTGTTCCCTTTTTCCTCTCCAGGGCAGAAACGGTGTATGAGGATATGAAACAGAGGTATGGTCCTCAGGGCTGCTATCTGTTGAAGATGAATTCTCGTACCTTGTCGACTGAAGAAGACGAACAGATTCCAGACCCCTGGAGTCAATACCTACACAGGAATAATCTGCACAACCAGGTAAGCAACACAGCTTCCTAACCCTAACCCATACAGTGACTGCACTTGGTCCAGCATCATTGCGTACGCCAACAAAAATGTGGTGTCTTTGTAAATCTTCAAGCTTTAGAGACATTGAGTAGAATCCAAGCGTTCAGCCTTCCAGACTTGCAGACTGAGGCTTTCCACACTAAAGTTGTGGCTTGATCTGTTGGTGTCAAGTCTGCAAGGATGGGAGACTGGAAGGCTGTATAAGCCACTGATGGCAATAACACACTCAAGTGTGTTACGCTTATTGCCATGGGAATCTTCAAAGTAACTACAGTCATGGACAGAATGATCGCTGCAGCTTATATCATACCAATGGTCACAGTTTGATTTGCCCTAAGGACACTTTCACTAACCTACAAACAAAAGAGGACTGATTGTGACTGAACCATGTGCAACCCAAACAAATGTGCTTTAACTCATTCAATAAGTTCAGTTCATCACAGCAGTTATGGCAGGGTTGCAACACATGGATCATAGTACTAGACTGTTATGTGACATTAAAAATATGCCTTGTGTTAACCTTGAACCTTACTGCAGGAGATACTTGATGATCTAACTGTGAATAGTGCTCCAGTTGAGAACAGTGTCGGTGCAGCTGAAGTGGACTACCCTCACTCAACAGAAAAAGGTCGGTTAATTCAACATATCCCTCATATACTAACATGGTCTCCGACATTTGGACCATATTCACATGTATGGTTGTATGTATATAAGCATATACATTTAAATAGTATATAAATATATATAAAATGGCTTATGTGTCTATTGCAAACACTGCCTTGTTGCTTTGGTCTAGTATAACTACAGTTTTTACAAGATGATATTTTTAACATGAATTGTCACATAGTCACATTTGTATGCTCCCTACAGATGGAATGAGCTGCAAAATTACTCTTATAATCGCTCCATATTCAAACATTATTCTTACAAAAAGTGCTTTGAGCTGCATTTCTTGTATGAAAGGTGCTATACAAATAAAGTAGAAGTTTATTATAAACAGGTTTCTTTGAAAGGACAGAAATTGAATAAATAAATTAGTGTACTGAAAAAAAGCTTTAATAAAAAATCTCCTGCATAAGCAACAGGATATAGAGTCCTGTAATGTTTTGTATCAAGTTTTCTGATTCAGCTGCTGTGAGTTTTTTGGTTCAGAGAAAAATCTAGCACTGATAAAGCAAGGGAAGACTAAAGGTCATGTTGTGATGTTGTTTCCTGTTTCCTATCAGATGGCGTGTCTAACAGCCTGGAAAGCCATCCTCTCCAGCTAGACACAGTGAGCAGCCCTGGGAGCCTACAAACTCTCAGTGCATTTAACACTGCTGTCAAGAAAGGTGCAAGAGATCCAGAGTGTGTGGCTGGAGGAGCAGGGAGCCACGGGGCATGTCTGACCCTGAACGACCATGACCACATCCGACAGTTCATCCAAGAGTTTACCTCCAGAGGCCTCCTACCACACATTGAGAAGAACATTAGGCAACTCAACGACCAGGTACATAGCCAGGTCTTAACCCCCTACCATGTTGTATTCAACTAAACAAACTGCATGTAATTTCTGTAGATTTCAAATTGCACTTCTCACTGTCACATTTGAAATGTTTTCATTAGATATTGTTTGTATGATATTGAAAAAAACATTAATAGATATATCATTTAAATTACGTGAAAAGTTTGGCCAAGCAAGGAATAAGTGATGTTGTTTTTGGGGGTGATTTCTGGGAGCAGTGATGTCATCATATGTTTTTTTGATAAGCGGTTTGTGTTTTACCCCATAACTGTTGAACCCTGAGTTGCAGTTATTGCATTAAGCACCTCTCAACCTCCTTGCAGCACTAAGACACATGATCTGCCTCTCTGTCTGCAGCTGGTGTCCAGGAAAGGTCTGAGTCGGTCTCTGTTCACTGCAACCAAGAAGTGGTTTGGTGGTGGGAAAGCTCCGGAGAAGAGCATCAGTGAACCAAAGAGCACCTGTGGCCTTCTGTAAGCTCTCTGTTGCTTTATATGAAATTTAAACCAGGCTCCTGTTTATTTATACACATGAGGGCTGTAACTGTATTTTAAAGTGTTTTGAGTCTTATTCAAACTACACCCTTCACTACTTGTTTTTCACTTCTATGATGTCAGATATCCCCAAGAAGCCCCTGAGTTGCAGATCAGAAAGATGGCCGACCTGTGCTTCCTAGTTCAGCACTACGAGCTGGCCTACAACTGTTACCACACTGCCAAGAAAGACTTCCTGTCAGACCAAGCCATGCTGTATGCTGCAGGGGCACTGGTGAGAACATGGACACTCACATACATCTGTCTTTCTGTTCTTATGTGGACCATGTGTTGATGGCAATAATACCCCAATTTAAATTTTAAAGCCGCATTAAGAAAGCTTGATCTATAGCAGGACTGTCGAGCTTGTCGTTCAACTTCATGTCAAATTTTTTTGAAAGTTGTGAGCACAGGTTTTTTTGCTGAGCAAAACTTGTAATCCTGTCAACTTAGTGTGGTTATTGATAGAGCACAGTCGTTAGGCTCGGGAAGAAATATGCACTCCTGCATCTCCAAGTTGTCACTGCAGCTCAACAGCAACAGCTGAAGTTGATCCTTTCAGTGCTGTTGTGTACATAAAACCCAGCCGGACACACACTACATGTTTAAGTCAGAAGAAGATTGGCAGGAAACCTAATACAGTCTTATATTCAGGCAATGTTTTTCTTTAATTTCAGGGAGATTGAATAATTTTGGCCAAAACACTGTGATCATCAGTTATTTTGTTTGGTCGAGTCAGTTTCACAGTAAAATCTAACATTACACAGGCTGTAACAGCTGAAACCCTGAGTGGATGGACTTGAGCAGTCGTTGCTTATTCATTTAAGTTGTCATTTGTAGGAAGGAGAATTAGTTTTCTCTGCTGTTAAAAACGACTCACTCCTTTACACTTAAAATCCTACATGTGAAATCATAATCTCAATCCTTCTGTTTTCTCTGCCCTCCTGTCATGATAAAACCCGTCTATTCTGTCATCCTCTCAAGGAAATGGCTGCAGTGTCAGCCTTTCTGCAGGCTGGAGCTCCCCGACCATATCCATCTCACTACATGGACACCGCAATACAGACGTACAGGGATGTCTGCAAGTATGACCTCATTAAATAATTTTTTTTCTGGCTTCAATGCTTACTTACAGATGATCCTAGTATTTTGAAGTCGTGGTTTGGCCAACCAAAGGCTCAGTTGCTTTATATGCCATTATGTTTATTTTTATAATTTTTTTCATCGTTATTCACATATTATTGTGTGATCACTGTGCGCCTCGGCCCTCTGACTGCAAAACAGTTATCCTCTGGGTTTTAGGTTCATAAATCCCATCGCATTTTTGAATTATCAATAAACACTACTCAGAAAATGTAACAAAACTATTGTATATTATTTTCAGGCTGCACCTGATAAAATGCAAGACCACTTCCAGACTAAGTCAGATGTTACTACAAAGATTGTTGTTCAGTTCAAGGCTCTGTTTAATATTACTACATCAGTCATGCATACATGGCACTCTGTATTGTTTGGCCCTTCACCTGAACCAGGTTTACATCATCACAGTTTTCCCAAATGCTCATGAAGCTTGCAAACCTTTCTTCACTATGAAAATGCATTTTGAGGGAACACAACATCGCAAATTGTAAAAAAACAACAGAAACATCTGAAAATACTTCCATACTGCTCCTGAGGTGTCATCCAATTGTCCGCAAGCCCCAACATTTATATTTGACTCGAAACACGGTCATTTACATCATGTTTTTAGTCTAAATGTCCTGTGATCCACGTGTGATCGCCTCTCCATTGGAGGATATGAGAGTTTGTTCTCCTGACAGCAACTCTTCCTTCTGCCCTCTACAGGAACATGGTGTTGGCTGAGCGTTCTGCTTTACTCAGTGCTGAAATACTCAAGAGTCAGGGAAAGTACTCTGAGGCTGCGACCCTCCTCATAAAGATGACCAGCGAGGTGAGGAACCCCACACATCATAGTTTCAGAGTTTTTCTGGCTCGCCCCTAGTATACACATTGTGCTTTTACTTTGAAGACACATTGTAAAAAGTGATTTTATAAACGCTGCTGCTATTACATAGCACCCTTGAATGTGAATGTGTCAGGCCAATATGGTGAAATAAAAAAAGTATAATCTGAAGGCTATGAGAGGCTGTGAAGAAAGACATGTTCAACTTGTTCCACAGGCTGCCTGTTTAGCCCTGCCCCCCATTGACGCCAAAGCGATATTTGCTTGTTAATTAATTTTTTTTAATTAAAGTTCAACCTATCACATGTCCAGTTTGGACAAGGTTCGACACTGCACTTCTTCGGGGCATTAAAGATACACATGCCAAGTCTAAAGCCGATAAAATGACTGGTTTGCGAGATGTGTTCCACATACATACAGACAGATATTTGCACAAATAGTAGGTAGATACTTAATTAATAATTTTACAGTCTGTGTAAGCTGGAATATCTAGGTTGATTAGTAAACAGAGCTAGGATCAAGTGAAAATCTGTTGGATTAATTCTGCTTTGAAAATGTTGTTACTTTTTTTGTATAGGACTCTGACCTGCGCAGTGCTCTGCTGTTGGAACAGGCCGCCCATTGCTTTATTAATATGCGAAACCCCATGGTGCGCAAGTTTGCCTTCCATATGATCCTGGCTGGTCATCGTTTCAGCAAAGCGGGACAGGTGAGCTCTTCAACCACCTCTGTTCTATGTGGTCTGATACTGGGGCCCAAGTTTATACCTCTGAATGTTGTGATGAGCTTGTCTATGACACATTCCGGGATAACTCTCCCTTTATTTATCTCCTTATATTTTAAGGCTGACTAGTTGATGCCATGTATGTACATACACAAACTTAAATGTACTATGTGAATATGAGACAGGTATCCTGGCATCTTGAATTCACAATAAGAAAACACTCGGGTCAGGTTAAACTTATTTCAGTTGGAAAATGTGGAAGACAAATAATAATTTAATTGTGATTTCAGCAACCTATTATGAATCATGTCTAATGGGCTGACTAAATGGACATCACACTCATTGTTTTCCTCTTTCTTTATCTTGCTGGGTTTACCTCACACACACTTCTTTCTCCTATCACTTGCTCTCTCTTCTGTCTCTACATATAGAGGAGGCATGCACTGCGCTGTTACTCCCAAGCCATGCAGGTGTACAAGGAGAGGGGCTGGTCTTTGGCCGAAGACCATATCAACTTCACAATCGGCCGTCAGTCCTTCACACTTCGCCAACCAGGCAACGCTGTTATAGCCTTCAAACAGATCCTGACCAATGATAGCAGACAGACGGCCACGCAGCAGGGCGCCTTTCTTAGAGAATATCTCTATGTTTATAAGGTAACTACAGACACTTCTTTTATAATAAATGCTGAAATCACATATCATTACACATAATGTAGACACTTGGATGGTACTACTATGATGAACACAGCTAGCACTACCAAATGGCTTATCTGCTTTTTTTGGTTGAACTCCTTGAGTAAAAGTTTAAAGTCTATACCTCAATCACATCTTGATGATTTTATTTAAAACCCATTAAGGTGGTGCACAGAGAGAACTGTAATTGAGAAAACTGTGCCACCATCCTTATCCTTATGAAGCACACTCTATATCAAATGTCAATTCACAGTAACCTCTAAGCTCAAGTGGTAGCCTGCACAGCAGCACACTCAGCTATTGAGGAAACTGGTTCACAGCTGAAGTTTAGAGTGTCTGAAAGTTTAGCTTGTTATTCCTCTTACAAGATGGAACAGACACAGGCTGGAAGGTCATCCAGCATGTGACTGTAGATACAAATTATGGTTTCTTTAAAATGATTTCAAATGAAAAGTGAGTATAGTACTCTTTATAGACAGACAATCAAATAAAATGAATGTATGAAATCAAAACCGGTCGAGAGGATAAAAGTAGTCGCATAAGTCACAAAGGTGTGTGTGTGTGTGGGTGCTTTTCAGAGTGTGATAGGGGGAAATGAGCTGCGCCTCCCCCAGCTGCCTCTTCCCTGTATCCACAGCTCGGCCACAAGGGTCTACTTTGGACATGAGCGCCGCTTTGCAGAAGGTAACACAATGATTAATCAATTCTGATCTCTTCCAAGCTTAACGTAGGCTTCATCCATACAACTATAGAGAAAGATATTATTCGTCATCATATTCAACAATAAAGCACTAATTCGAATTATCTGACATGTGCAGGGGAAAAACAGGCAGCGACTCATGTGTCCCTAGACCAGGAATATGACCAGGATTTGGCAGCCATGTGGTGCCGCCTTGAGGAGCAGATTGTGGCTTCTGCCAATCGGGGAATTGTCCCAGCAAACTTCCAGCCCAGCCAGTGCTGCCTGAACAGCCAAACGGACAACCTGCGCCACCCACTGGCTGTGGTGGAGGGTAAGACACAGAGGGGCTAGTTTTTAAATGGTATATAGGCTGCTACCTGATCGTCTACACCTAAGTGCTAGTAACTCAAACACACATTTTGTAAAAGATGCATGACAGTTAGTCAGGAATTACTATTTATTTGTTGCCAGAGTTTTTGGGGCATTTTTGACTTTATTTCATACCAGTATTTGGGATGCAGACAGGCAATGTGGGGAGAGAAAAAACAGTATGAAATGCATCAAAGTTTTCAGAGCTAGAGAGTGCAACTAATATGTGGTATTTGCCTGAAACATAAGACCCGACCACCGCATCCCTATTTTATCAAGTTATAATAGGATGGCTCATATTATGATTCTATCACTGAACTGGACATTCTTGTTTATGCAGAGCCGGTCATAGTGGAGGTGACATTTAGGAACCCTTTGAAGGTTCCTCTGGCTCTGTCCAACCTCTCGCTCCTCTGGAGGTTTACTGCTGATGGTTCCGCCCCATCAGAGGTGGAAACAACTGAAGAGTCGGAAGCAGATTTCATCACTAATGAGGAGACCTTGGATATAGGGGTGGGTAGCCTGGGCATTTTTCATGTAGTGACTTTTACTTAAAACCAATACTAAGATTTTCATGGTGTCTTTCCTCTTGCAGATGACACAGAAAGATGATATTGTCACCACTGAGACCATCCTTGATTTTCATATGGGTCCTGAGGAGACTAAAATGGTAAGGTCCTCACATGACTCAAGATAAACTGTAGAGTTGCAAGTGCAGTGTCTTGCTGTTTGATGCTTTGATAGTTTGTTATGATCTGCTGCACAAAGACTATTGCAAATGTGTGATAGGTGGAAGTGAAGATTAATAAACTTGTGTATCTGCATTTTATTAGTAGTTGTCTAATATCTTTGATTATTCAAGTGAAGAGGGGATCCTAGACCCGATGGAGTATTAAATCTGTAACACATTTTGCTGTAAGTTTGTCTGAAACTTTTTTACTTTAGGCAACTACACTAACAAAAAAAGCCATGCTCATGAGAATTCAGATTATTCCTCTTGTTTCAGAAACTGGAATAGATTTATGGTACAGTGATTGGACAAGCTGCATTGGTACAGCATGATTTTTAAGTGTATGAATTTTGCAAGAGCCAAACATTCAGGAGACGGGAGAAACCTCCGCTTGAGTCATACCTTAGAATTATTCTGACCACATGTACCTGTAATTATCTCTCCTTCACTCTTTACCAACAATAGGGTCCCTGTCTCACGTTTTGTTATCTGCATATTGTCACATATGAAAAGCAATATAGACACCAGTTGATATGGTTACCTGGCTAACAACTCCGTTTTTTTCATCAGAACTCTCGCAGAGGATATCAGGTTTCTCCATTTAGAAAAGGTTTTAATAAATGTCATTACTAAATTTAAGTTGAGGTTTTTCAGTGTGTATGTGTGCATGGATTTTAAGAAGCAAGTAAGGCCCCGCTGCACTTGTTATAGACAAGAAAAGAGGCCATCAAAATGACTGAAAGTTTTAGTCTGTAAAATCTCCAGAAAATAATTAGACAGTACCTTCTATGTCTCATGAGAGGCTGTACAGATATCTAGATATTAACTTTGATATTAACAGTCACTGTGCACTTCTGATTTCAGGCCCGACTCAGGCTGTTGCCACACAGAACTGGACAGCTGAACATTGTTGGTTTGGTGTACAACCTGGCTGAAGCCTCCCCTGGAGAGATTGCTCCCAGCACTGATGGTAATACACACAAATCATAACGTCTCAGCTTTGATTTAGGTAGGTTCACATCCTCCGCTCTTTAGTGTTGTCTTCAGCAGATGAAACGTTGCTCATTCTGACTGACTCAGCCAGTCGAGGATATTCTCCCTATTCTCTCTTTTTTTTTTTTTAAATCCTTTTTTGCTGCAGCCTGGTCTGTTTTTGAGATGTACCAGTAGTTAGTTACATCTTGTGGCGAATCCTATAAGGTTCCAGCATCAGCCTCTATCCTGGAGCTCTTTCTCCAAAGTCACAAAGATTTTTTTTTCCTCCAAGCCAATGATTTTTCAGTCATCTGTGACTTTGTCTGCTCAGTTGACCAGCTTGTTTGTAATTTGTTTAGTTTCTCTTCACACCAATGCCTCTTTGAAATATACTTTGTCGCGTCACCTCTTTACTAATACCAATATAAAACACCTCCAATTAAATGGCAGCTCTCAATCACATGGGCTTTTTTGTGCACTAACTGACATTTAAATGCCACAAGTAATGAACAAAATATTAGTCGCCAAGTGTCCAATTAATTTGAACCATGACGAGTTTCTTGAAAGCTGGTCACTACATTAAAGGAACTATACAAACAATTAATCTGACATATATGCTAAGCTGCTTAAAGCATTTTAATATAGCATCCATTGTTTTATTTAAAAGGTTTTTTTTGACTGTGGAAGTGTGGACTGTAGGTGACTGAATTGTATTGTATTGTTTGGTGTTTTCCTCCACACTAACACGGTGTGGATGTCCTCCTGCCTACAGGCCAGCATACAATGGATTTGATGGTGGTTCGTGGAAAACAGGATCTGAAGATCCAGGGCCCACGGCTCAACCTGACCAAAGAGGACAAGATGTTGGTTCGACATGGTCCTGATCGACGTCTGGATCCTATCATAACGTCATCCATGCCCTTGATGGAGGTAACAGTGACTCACTGACTATATAGACGCTCATTCACAATGCAATGCTAACAGTCTTGAAAATCTAAAGACTGACACGTATACAAAAAAAACATGTTGAGCATGGTGTGTGATGATACCTTCATTCAATGCAATTTAATAATATTTTCCATCAAACTTCAGCTCCTCAGTGCACCTGCTTTACCAAAAGGAAGCAATGTCTATCTCAGAAAACAAAAAGTATTGCAGTTGTGTTTGTTCTGTAACATTTTCTTAAAAATACTGTCATGTGATTTATCAGTTATCTTCAAAGTGCAAAGCCCTAACCCAAAATCCTTTAATCTTAAAATTTCATAATCAGCACATAAATATGAGACTGTGTCCTTACTTCCCCATGTTGAATTAGTACTTATTAATCTAATTAATATACCACTGCAGTAGATCTCAAACACAAGCAATGCAGTGCTCTAAAAGATCACAGTAAGTGTGATGAGAAAAGTCTCCAGCACATTTCACCCCAAAAGCTTGATTCAGTCATTGAGTAGTTTATTATAAAGACAATAGTTTTCTGGCCATCATCCGCACACCTCTGAACTCCTCACTTACAAAATATGAATATAGATAAAGGGTTATTTACTTATGCCAATGCTGCATGTTTAACTGTTTGTGTGTGTGTGTGTACGCTTGTGTGTGTGTCAGGTCTTCTTCCTGCAGTTCCCCACTGCTCTGCTGTGTGGTGAGATCAGAAAGGCCTACGTTGAATTCTGCAACGTCAGCAACGTTCCTTTATGTGGCCTGCGAGTGGCGTCCACACACCCAGATTTCTACACCTTTGGCAGCCAGGCCACAACACCCCTCACGCCGCTCAGCCCGACCTCTGCTGAGAACTGCTCAGCCTATAAAACACTGGCCATGACCCCACAGCCAGGCTCTGTGGCATCTGAGATGTTGGTTTCAGCGGAGGATTTCAGTCAGCTATCCAGTGTGATGGAGATCCCAATAGGGGGGAAGGCACTGCAACCAGGGGAGTCCATCCAATTACCTCTGTGGCTGAGAGGACCAGACCAGGAGGGGGTCCATGAAATCAACTTCCTGTTTTACTATCAGAGCACGGAGAAAGGAAACAAAATCAGGTAATACAATTTGGAGAAACTGCTTGAAGGCAATTTAAGAGTTTAGATGCATCCTACTCATCTTAACATAAACAAAAGCAGTTTATACAACAACGGTTAATATGATCAGTTTGGAGTATGTTCAATCTACAGAAAATCTGCACATGTATACTTGGATCACGCTGCGCTTCTCTGGATAGATACATTTGCATTTATAAGAGCAAACAATCAGACCAATATCAATCCATTTCACTGGAACCATGTTTTCAAATACCTGAACAGTATGGGCACAGACTCAAGATCTTCATCTGTTCTTTACCTTGTGTGGACGTTCCTTCCTACAGTAAACAGCACTGATGGCTATTAGTATCAAGGAGGACAGGGTTCGGACATTTCTTGTAATTAACTGCATTTACGATAAAACATATTTCTCTAGTTGATGTCTTGGTAAGAATCCAAGTACAAATAATCTAAGGCCACAAACAAATAACTTGGAAAGAGAAAAGTGCTAGTGCTTCAGGCAACAGCTATATCTATAACTCTGGTCTTTGGCTGACAGCCGACATTTATTGAAAGCACTGATATTATAATATACCAGTTGTAAAATATTTAGGAATTTACAATTATGGAAGTAGGCTGAGGAATGACACTGCATTAACCAGCAGATCGTGCAATCATTTCAATTATCTCTTACATACTCTCTCTTCATGTGCAGTCATCGGGTGTTACGACACACAGTGTTTATCTGTGCCAGCCGGTCTCTGAGTGTGCAAGCATCAGCCTCCCGCAGCAGTGTCCCTCCACATCACAGTGTAGATGCCAAAGGCAGTGGTGGAACGCTGGTCTTTATTGACGTGGAGAACATCAACACGGTGAGATGCACATTTATCATATGCAGTTTTTTTTTGCTTTTGCTGTCAAGTTGAACAACCAATCACTGCTCAAACTTTATTTGAATTTACCTCCTCTCGGCTCTCAGAGTGAGTCTGGCGTGCGTGAGTTCCACATCGTCCAGGTGTCCAGCAGCAGCCAACACTGGCGTCTCATCAAGTGTATCAACCCAGCCAGGGATACAGGTGTGTCTGACAGACCGAGTCATCATGCTCTATTTCTTATTCCTTCTTTCTTCTTTCCATGGTCTATTTCAATATTTCTTCTTTTTCTATATTATATATATATATCTTATTGTACAGCTATATTTAACTGTCAAATATGGCTTATTACCAAATCTAAACATGTGATGTTCTCTTTGAAACAAACCTGTTTATCAGTATCACTCACTGCTTCTCTCTGTCTCCCTCTGTCTTCAACTTTAGACTGTAAACTCACCAGCAGAAAAAGAGCCAAGCTGTGTTTCAGGGCCACACGTTGCAAGCCCCAACAAGGTAATTCCATACAGAAAAAAACAAATCACATCATCTACTTTGATTAAATTTGAAATTTTCAATGAGCAAAGCTTTGACTGTTTTTTTTGTTTGTAGCTACCTCGGATGCCATAGAGAGATACACTTTCGCGGACCTGAATCTGGGAAATGAACGGGTAACTTCAAAGTACACATTGATATAAGAGAAAGAGGTGTTTGCCACAATTCTACAATGCTGTCAGTTTAATCTGTCAGATGTTTTCACTATAATACTTTGTAATTGTTAAACTTTTTGTCTGATCCTTTTGGAGCTTACTGTTCATACACAGGCTCGATTTCCCTCTCTGGATGTCTCTTGTGGTTGGTACTTTCTGGCTAATTTAGGATAGTTGAAACTTCTTTTTAAACTGTATACTATCAAACAGTTGTCTATCAACCCATCAACTATCAACTATACACAGGGCAGCAGTCATTTGAAGTCTTGTTTATTTCTACCTGATGCATTGAAGTCCAACATTCACTTTGATTTCACCTTTACCAAATCTAAATTCCAGAACAATGAGCTGAAAGGCACTATAATGATGTGATTCATTGTAATCACAGAATATTGATTGTAACCCTAAATAACACAGTAATGATGAAAAAAAACCATGCATTTCCTTGGTGTTAGGATGTTCAGTTAGGTCCATACATATTTGGACATTAACACAATTTTAATCATTTTGGCTATTACCACCACAATGGATTTTGAATGAAACAATCAAAATGTGCTTTAGGTGCAGACTTACAGCTTTAATTTGAGGGTATTTACATTCAAATCATGTGAACGGTGTAGGAATTACAACAAATTTTATATGTGGCACCCCTTTTTTAAGGGACCAAAAGTAATTGGACAATTGGCTGCTCAGCTGTTCCATGGCGAGGTGTGTGTTATTCCCTCGTTATTTCATTGACAAGGAGCAGATAAAAGGTCTAGAGTTCATTTCAAGTGTGGTATTTGTGTTTGGAATCTGTTGCTATCAACTCTCAATATGAAGTCCAAAGAGTTGTCACAATCAGTGAAGCAAGCTATCATTAGGCTGAAAAATCGAAACAAACCTATCAGAGAGACAGCTAAAACATTAGGTGTGGCCAAGTCAAGTGTTTGGTACATTCTTAAAAAGAAAGAACGCAGTGGTGAGCTCAGCAACACCAAAAGACACGGAAAACAACGGTGGTTGATGACCGAAGAATTATTTCCCATATGAAGAAAAACCCCTTCACAACATTTGGCCAGATCAAGAACACTCACCAGGAGGTAGGCGTATCCGTGTCAAGGTCAACAATCAAGAGAAGACTTCACCAGAGTAAATACAGAGGGTTCACCACAAGATGTAAACCATTGGTGAGCCTCAAAAACAGGAAGACCAGATTAGAACATAAAAAACATCTAAAAGAGCTTGCACAGCTCTGGAACAACATCCTATGGACAGATGAGACAAAGATCAACTTGTACCAATATGATGGGAAGAGAAGAGAAGAGTATGGAGAAGGGAAGGAACTGCTCATGATCCAAAGCATACTACCTCATCAGTGAAGCATGCTGGAGGTAGTGTTATGGCGTGGGCATATATGGCTGCCAATGGAACTGGTTCCCTTGTATTTATTGATGATGTGACTGCTGACAAAAGCAGTAGGATGAATTCTGAAGTGTTTTGGGCAATATTATCTGCTCATATTCAGCCAAATGCTTCAGAACTCATTGGACGGCGCTTTACAGTGGAGATGGACAATGACCCGAAGCATTCTGCGAAAGCAACCAAAGGATATTTTAAGGCAAAGAAGTGGAATGTTCTGTAATGGCCAAGTCAATCACCTGACCTGAATCCAATTGAGCATGCATTTCACTTGCTGAAGACAAAACTGAAGGGAAAATGTCCCAAGAACAAGCAGGAACTGAAGACAGTTGTAGTAGAGGCCTGGCAGAGCGAAACCAAGCGTCTGGTGATGTCTATGGGTGCCAGACTTCAGGCTGTCATTGACTGCAAAGGATTTGGAACCAATTATTAAAAGTAACAATTACATTTATGATTATGTTAGTTGGTCCAATTACTTTTGATCCCTTAAAAAGGGGGTGCCACATATAAAATGTATTGTAATTCCTACACCGTTCACTCAATCCATTGTGGTGGTGTACAGAGCCAAAATGATGAAAATTATGTCAATGTCCAAATATTTATAGACCTAACTGTATCTTTTCGCACCTGAGGTTTGAAAGAGCCAAAATTAATTAAGGAGGCAAATTAACCTACATGTCCACATAAATTCACATCGTAAATGTCGCCATGGCAACGTGTAAGCAGTAGGGGAAACGCATATGGGAAGATGAGTAAAAATAGCTGGTAATGAAGTCATGTTCCTAACATGCACTTGTTTCTCTACCCTCCTCTGGCTTCTCCTCACCAGATCATCAGTTCCTCTACACCCTGTGGAGATTTCTTTTTTCGATGCCGTCCCCGAAACCCAGAGCCCAAGCTCGTGACATCATCCAGAACATCATCAAGCCATAAGATTCAGAGCCCTGAGGACAGAGCCGCGGACCTCACCAACATGGTCAAGAAGTGTAACGAGCTGGACCTCAATATAATTGTTATCTGGAAGGTACATGAAACTCAGCACCTCCATGACAGCCTGGTCAGACAGAGAGCCTGATTATGTAGGACCACCTCCCTAATATAGACAGACAAGAGACACATGTTGGATCTAACCAGAACCAATCAAATAGCAATACAATTTATAATGCGATAAAACAGAGTAGAACAAAACACAGAATAGGATGCAATGTATTTATATAAATTTCAAATTCAAACCTTTTATTCTAACTTAACTTCTTTACAATATCGAAGCAAACTGAACTCTTTAAATCATACCTAGAGTCTAGTATACATACTACTTCTTGTACTTTTGTGGCTCCTAGCACTTACATCACTATTTACAAAATGTCAGTTTTATTGAGCAGCAGTACTGGTCCACTGTTGATATTTCAGATTTATCATTCTCTTCATAAGCTTAGGTGATGAAAAAGTGCCTATTACCACAGAGTCCAACCTCACATTTATCCACACAAAAGACCTACCAACCACTGTGGTTGACTGATTTCCACATCAACTTTACAAAGTAAATTAAATGAAACTCTAAATACACAGTTGGTATGTAAGTTTACAGCTTGTGATTTGTGCTTATGTCTAGGCCTTTGTGGTTGAGGATAATAAACAGCTGATCCTAGAGGGCCAGCTCCATGTGGCACTGCAGACCATCGGCAAGGAGGCCACTTCTCTCACTCCCAAAGAGGTCAGTACTCACTCACCCGCTCGCACACTTGCACGGACAGAACATCCTAAAATGATTGCTTATAAATAAGCAAGAGGACAATATAATGGCCAATACAATCTGTTTTATCTAGCCCAATCTTGTGTAAACCCACAAAGAGTACTGAAGCGGCTGCTGCTGTTTAGTTAACATGCTGCTCACATTACACCTCCTCAGTAGACCTGGTGTTACATCTGGAATGACATGAATAGACATTTTGCCGGAGACTATGTCCAAGTAAGTGTTGTGTACTGTAAGCTTGTGTTTATGTGTGTGTTGTTGTTTCAGGAAGCTCAGGAGATGGTGCTACTCAAGTTTAAATCAGAGCTGCCTCTTCCAGTCGCTTTGGGCTCTGTAGAGCTGTCCCAACTCATCAAAACCAACCTGCACTACCCTGAGACGTACACACATCCATTTGTCCAAGATAGGTGAGACACACACACTCGCTGAATGTTCCTCTAGTTCAGGGGTCGGCAACCTGCGGCTCCGGAGCCGCATGCAGCTCTTCAGCCCCTCTGCAGTGGCTCCCTGTACAGTGCATGTTGGGCTTATTTTTCGTGAACGGTGAACTTAACAAATCAGTTTTCATATGATGAACGTGAGTGAACGTCACATGTTAATTTTTTAAATCATCATATCAGAGCTGTGAAATGCTGTGTGTGTGTGTGTGTGTGTGCGCACACTCCCAGATAGTAGACACACACAGAGGCCCCGGGGCCCCGCCCCGCTCACTCGCTCAGAGACCTACACAGTGAGATCAGAGCTCGTTCACGTGGAGCAGCCACTAACTGACTGACCGGCTGCTTCTTAACAGTGGAAACAGTGAAAACAAAGAGTGATTCTGGTCACAGTACCTCAGAGATCAGCACCGCAGCTTCTTGATCATTTGGTTTGTACCGAGTTTCGGTGTCTGCCTCCAGTCTGACCTGCTCCCACGTTTTTTTTTTTTTTTTTATATTTCGTCAACTAAAATATGCGTCACATCCTATTACAGCCCAGCGCTCTTCCCTGCAGGTCCCTTGCAGATTCATTAGCTTTCACTGCCTGTATGCCTGATATGTGGCAATGAATTAGCAAAAAAACAAAAATGTAATGTTTAAAGACATTTCCAAAGCAAGCACACAGCATCTGCTGAACATTACCAAGCTGGAGATGAGCAAAAAAAGCATAGTTCTGTGTTTAATTTATTTCAAAGTAGGCCTACGCATGTATTTTGTTCTCCTCTTCATAAGAGTTTGGTGTTTTCCTTTTTTGTAACAGGTAAAAATAGAGGTTAAATGTCTAAACAGTTTTTTTATTGTCGTTCTATCAATGAATAAATGCAACAAACTATAGTTTTTATATATATTGTAAAACTATATATATAACTTTATAACCTGTGTTATCAAATATGTTTTGCGGCTCCAGACAGATTTCATTAGGGGGAAGAGGGGGCAAAATGGCTCTTTCGATAGTAAAGGTTGCCGACCCCTGCTCTAGTTGAAAGGAACTTCACAGAAGCTGAAGGAGCTTTTATTTAAATAGCAATGACAAATGCTGTCTACACAGGAGGCAGTGAACAAAGATTACCCATAGCCTGGCTCTGGCCCCCTTTTATAGATGCCCCTGTACTCTGTACTCACTCTTGGACATGTTGTACTAGATGGATTAAATGTAATTGCTTGTAACCCAGTATATGACAGGTATTTTACACCAAACTATGGTCTAAAATGAAGAAATCATTCCAACTAATTTTTTTAGGATACTCAAATGGCAAGTTTTTTCTTACACAGATTTTGGAGGGAAACAGAAAAGATACCTGCTGTACCCATCAGTCATCAGTGTTTGCATGAAGAAGAGGTGTATGTGTGTGTCTAAAATGCAGAAATTGATATCAAAGATAGTCAAGACAATACTCATGTCTAACAAACAAACCTGACCACTTTACCTTTTTAAGAGGTTTCGAGCCTGTGTGTGGTATGTTCACTTCATCTGACTTGGCATGGAATAAAAGTTTAAATGGCTCTAACTTAAAATGAACAGTCAGTGTCTAACATCTTAGAGGAAGTGCTCAGTGAAGCTTGTTTTCTGTCTCTAGTCTCTGTCTGGTACCAGTTACCCTGACTCTGTCAAACTGTTCCATGGCGCTGGTGGACGTCTTCATTGACTTGCGGCACAAAAGCACCAGGTAAGTTTCTACAAATACAATATGTTCTATGTGTGATAGTCCCTCATAACACAATACCCACGAAAACATGTGTTTGCTCTAGAGGTTCAGCAACATGCTAATTTAATTTAGCCCAATGATGGAATTTGGCTCTTCACAACCAGTATGGAGGTGGAGGGATGATTAAAGATACATGCAGCTCCTTCGATGATCGCACAGATTTGTGATAGTTTTATGAGGGCTGTAAATATCTGAACATGTCATTTTAATAAGAACCCTCCAGTGCTTAAGTGTTAGATTTCTATAAAGAGTGGCCACTTTCAACTTGATTGCATCTTCAATTGATCCTTTCTATTGTATGTCTATCACTGATAACATCAAGGCGCGGTCAAGTTTTCCCAGAGTCACCAAAGACATTACTAAGGAGTAATCATCAGTTTAGATCCCTCTGAAGAAGTGAGCGAACAGCTCATCCCCTAACAAGTTTAACTCCTCACACGTTGTTTCATATAAACTGAGTTTTCACAGTTTATAGTGGAGACTTGCTGCTTTTTAAATCAGACAGACTCTCTTGGATGACAAGAGTAAACTAATTAAATATGTTTTTCATTTTATATAATTCAGTAATAGAGCTACAAGATATATCGGAAGTAATATTAACGTGCGCGATAAACGTGTCACAAACAGCAAAAAATATTTAGCCAATCAGATGCAGCCCTGGTGCCCTAGATAATAAATTAAAGATATTCAGAACATGGACAGGTTATTTTGTCAATTAATCATTGTCCAAAGTAAAGAATAAGAAGAGAATATAGAGTAGACTAAATTTGAAATAAGAGCTTTGACGT
Source organism: Platichthys flesus (assembly GCF_949316205.1). Taxonomy (NCBI): domain Eukaryota; kingdom Metazoa; phylum Chordata; class Actinopteri; order Pleuronectiformes; family Pleuronectidae; genus Platichthys; species Platichthys flesus. Next base: position 25,868,335 of record NC_084953.1, read on the forward strand.
GTGAGGTGGCTCCATCAAATCTTGCTTCTCCTCCTCCCGTCTAAATTGTACTGTGGAAACGTGGTGATCACGTTTGGTGGTGCTGCAGCAGCCAGGCTGTGCACCTCTCACATGCTTTGGACCGGTCTGTGGTCGTTTTGTCCGTAGGCAGGGAAGGTTTTTTTATTTATCGCAAGTCATATCATTGCAATATTAAACAACGTTATCGCATGTTTTCCTAACACCATGCAGCCCTAATCAATAGTCTGTTTGTGTATATGTATATGTGTGTGTATATGTATGTATATATACACACACAAATACATATATATGTGACATATATATGTGACACACACATCACAAGGCTTGGGTGAAGTGAACCCACTTTCTCTGATCTTGATCCACCTGTGTTTTTCAGCCAAGAGTCTCTGGAGGTCCACAACTCCTTCACGTGGGTGGGTCAGACCCAGTACAAGATGCAGCTGAAGCCTCAGGAGGTGCTGTGCCTGACCCTGCGAGCCTGCTTCCTCCAAGCAGGAGTCTACAACATAAACACGCCCAGAGTCTTTGCCAAGCCGGCCAAGCAGGTTGCTCTGAGTGAGACGAGTCAGCAGACGGCTAGTCCTGCTCTCATTATCATCAACAATGCTTGAGAAAAGGATATTGGGCTGCAAAGAACGAGTCTTGACTCTGTGAACAAACAAACCAATGAACAATCTCCCAGCGAGTATATACACAACCATACTTGGTCTTCTTGAACAATAGTGGACAGCAGGATGCGCAGATGTTTTGTATTGATTATGATAGAAAAATGTTTATTTAAAACAAATTAATGCAGTTTATGGAGACTGGTGAGCTGATGTTGACAGTTTATACGCCTCAGAACTATTGCGTTTCATCAACAAAGCATCAAAGAGTGTCACTTGCATGTGACTTTTTCTGTACACAGCCCCTATCATCTTCATCAACCTCTTCCTCACAAAGGTTTACCCCTGTACCATCTGGACTTACATACATAAACTGTCTCCGTCTTCCCCTGTCACCAGCATCTCAAACACCCACTTGTGGTAAGAACCTAATGCATACATGTTTTGCTGGTGTTAGACCAGAATATTGACTCTGGTGTAAAACTAAAGTCTAAAAACTGACTAAAAGTCAGCTGCTCCTCTTGTGAACAAGGCATTTCTATGTTGAGCCACACTTCTAGAGGGTTCACATCTCTGGGGTATCTGCGTGTGTTTGGTCCATTTCAGTTGGATTGGCTTTTAATCCTCAGTGGAAGGATGCAGTTTATGTGTTTTAACAACCTCAGCCTGAAACAATACTGAACTGATAGTCATGAGTTGACTGAGCAGTTCTCTTTCTGTGACATCCTAATATCTGTTTACATCCTGAATATTGTACATCTCACAACTCAGCTGCCTTCTTATTGAGTCTACAGCTGTGAAGCCTCCAGTTTCTCCTGAAGTCCTGAGCAGAGATGGAGGCAGACAACTGAACCTTGTCTTCCTGCCATTTCTCAGTGTGATCTACACCCTCATTACCACAGGCGACCATCAATGTCCTTATGTGCACACAGTTGATTTCCTCATGTCCAGCCAATCAGCACCGCCCCCTCCTTCCAACCCATCTCTCTAACCTCTCTGTATTGTGATCAAGCTCTTGTGTGCATTGACTTGACAGCTTTTCTGAAAAGTATGTAATATATTTATATAACAAAGTGGATGTAAATAGTAAATAAAATGTAACTAATGATACTGTATGTATTGTGACCGACTGATATCTGGACAGCTCTAGTATATAAAACTACAGCTATGCCATTACAGCTCAAGGAAGTAAACTTCCACACAGGTATGTTTCTATGTTTCTCTGGAAATTTGGTGGTTTCTTGTACAACTGTAATTAAACAGACACAGTGGCTATTTTATGTGGCTGAAAATACAGCATTTATTAAGCAAAAACCTGAATGTACTAATACAAAGACCAACAAATACATTTTTCAGTATGAGCAGGAAGTGTAGAGAAGACACAATGGCAGTGTTTTCATGGTTGTCCCTCCGTACCACTATCATGAACCTTTCTCAGGAACGCTGTGAAGAAATGTAATCAAATTTGGTACCTGAAGTTAGATTCACTTGGAGTCAACAATGAACTGCTAAGAATTTGGTAGTCAAGGTCACTGTGACCTCAGAAAACACCCTTTTAGCCATATTGAAAATTCAAAATAAGTATTACTTGCAGCTGTGGTTCAGGGGTTAGAGCGATTCCACAATTCCCAAGCCAGGATTGGCAAGGCACCAATATATAGTAATACTCAACTCAGAATGCCCCAAATTCTCATATAAAAAGTGCTACACATGGATGCACTGCAGAAAAGTGCAGTGTAAATACAGAAAGTCTGGACAAACCTGGTTGAAGAATGCAACCTGAGTGGTGGCTGGTAATTTTTCTGCTTGGTTTTTGGATAATTTGTTTAGAGCAAAAACAGTCAAGCGGCTGGTCAAGATCCTTCATGAGAAATAAGTAAAAAACTGTAAGACTTTATTTTACATTTGGTGTTAACTGTCTTCAACAGACAAAAATATTAAATATTGATAACATAAGTATTATTGCAGCCTTAATCCTACTACACTTGCAAATCCCATCCACTTCCATTAATTTGTAGTTTGTAACTTCCACTAGTTACAATCAACATTTACCTGCCCATACATCAGTGCTCATTTTGGACTGAAACGTATACAGCAGTGAACAAGGAAGTCCACAAGAACCTACATAGAATGCAGACACAAAGGTGATGGGACCATCAGAATCAGAAACCGTAATGGTCTCAGCTTCACTGCATTGGCTCCCTGTAAAATACAGAACAGATTTCAAAGTCCTGCTTCTCAAACACATCAAGCCCCATCACATATTAAAGAGCTCAGAGCATATATTGTCCATATAGTGTTCATTATTGTTATAAATAACTTTGTTCCCCAAACACAGGCTCACTTGTGGTTCCTAGATACTTTAAGAGTATGGAGGGTAGAGCCTGTGGAACCAGCTCCCACTCTGGGTTCAGGAGACAGACATCATCTCTACATTTAAGGTTAGACTTAAAGCATTCCTATTTGATAAAGCTTAAAGTTTGGGAACCATCCCTTAGTTTGGCTGCAATAGCACTAGACTGCTGGGGGAACTCATATCATCTCTTTCTCTCATAGTCTGCAGGTATTTCTGACTCCAGGGCTTTAGGATCACAATCTGACATTACTCAATAATAATATTTCTCATGGAACGGTTCATTACTCTGAAAGATTGATAAGCACAATCAAAACTGCTAAAATGAAATGTACAGTTAACTTTTACTACAAGTTCAGTTTGACTGACTAATATTTGCTCTTTGAAAGGACAAATTCAAAAAATTCAAGGTTGTGACCCTTGACAGTTTCTATTTTCTTTTGAACTTATTCTGTTCGTTTTTTTGTTGATGTTGTGCCTAAATATTGCTCTATTGGATTGAGATCTGGTGACTGTGGAGGCCATTGGATTACAGTGAACTCATTGTCATGTTCCAGAAAAAAGAGACTCTTCAGACCAGGCAACATTTTTGCAATCTTCTATTATCCAATTTTGGTGAGCCTGTGTGAATTGTAGCCTCAGATTCCTGTTCTTAGCTGACAGGAGTGGCACCCGGTGTTGTCTTCTGCTTCTGTAACCCTTCTGCTTCGAGGTTCGACGTGTTGTGCGTTCAGAGATGGTATTCTGCATACCTTGGTTGTAACGAGTGGTCATTTGAGTTGCTGGTGCCTTTCTTTCATCTCGTACCACTCTGCCCATTCTCTTCTGACCTCTGACATCAACAAGGCATTTTATCCCCCCAACCGCCACTCACTGGATATTTTCTGTTTTTAGACCATTGTTTGTAAACCTTAGAGATGGTTGTGCGTGAATATCCCACTAGCATAGCAGTTTTTGAAATACTCAGACCAGTCCATCTGGCACCAACAACCATGCCATTTTCAAAGTCACTTAAATCTCTTTCTTCCCCAATCTGTTGCTCGGTTTGAACTTCAGAAAGTCCTCTTCACCATGTCTAGATGCCTACATGCATTGAGTTGCTGCCATGTGATTGGTCAATTAGCTATTTGTGTTAACAAGCAATTGAACAGGTGTGCCTAATAAAGTGGCCGGTGAGTGTATATAGCTGTTAGTCCGAATCTGAGCGTGAGAAACATCTTGACACATCAGTGAATCATATATCATATATAACACATTCTGAGTAACTTTCAATGCCATTAATAGATGATCATGGAGTCTCCATCTGCATCCCTCTCCACTTATATTATTTTACAGAAGAAACAATTTTCAGAAGCTTTATCTTTTGGTTCAGAGGACTGTAGTTTGAGTGAATCAGCATGTCTAGGTGGTGGACATGGATTCTACTTTCTAAAACGAAAAGCACCAGAGGGGTGATACTTACAACGCATTGTAATAATGCCATTTCATAAAGATATCATGCCATGATGCCATGTATACCACATGATTATGAAGGATTGGGTCATCTAAATATGTTGTGGAAGCAGATCTCTAATCATATTGGTTGCAAAAGGACATGGCTTCACTTCATGACCTTATGACGTACTTTCTACCATAAGATCAGAGACTAGTTTTCAATCTATTGTAGGCTTTGTCATTTCTACAGTCTTGTAAGATAGAGATACTTGGAAATATCCGTTTTGAATACGCATTGCTCCATTTTCTGACATTGTGAATTCCTCATGACGTCACAAATCATATGACACCATGATGCAGGATCATTTCTTCAGTTGAAACTCTTTCCTCTGGAAATACTTATATTATAATATACAAATAATATAACATGTACCATGAAGTTTGGTGAAAATCCATCCATGCCTTGTTACAGAACTTTTGCATAGACACACTACTATTGTACATCCTGACGACAGGTAGATGCTAATGGAGTTTTGATCTAAAAAGAAGCATCTGTCATGGCTGTCCAGCATCTCTCTTTATTCTCTTTACAACTTCTCATGAAGTTGTAAAGAGAATCAATAGCAGATCATATTGAACATGTTAGATATAAGTCTAACATGAATAAACATAATGCTCTAGAAACTAAAGCTAAATTATGAGATGAGGAAAAAGCTTAGATTAATGCTAATAAAGAGAATTTACCGGGCTCTGTTTTTATTTAGTCAAAGAGCCGGGATCAATGCGATCAGTATCACCTCTGTTCCCCTTCTGTCAAATGGCTGCAGTCAGCATTGAGAGACATTAGATACATCCTAACTAAAACTAGGATCGTTGTTGTGACAGAGGGCTGTAATCAGTACAATCAGACCTTTAGAAAACAGCTTACATGACACTGAATTTAATAAAAGTGTAACATTAATACATCAATTTTTCAACAACAAAGTAGATACATTCCTAAAAAAAAAATTCCCTTTAATGATCCTGAGATATTTTGGAGCTCAGAGCTGCTGCTCTGCAGCAACATATCCAAGATGACATCCACCACCACCACTTCTTTTTGGTGACACAAATCATCTGCTGGTCGATCAGGCGTGCTCATTCATGTTGACGGACCGAAATCGGTCCTGTGCTCCCTTGTGATCCATTTGTAAACAATTTGTCCACACAGCAGTGAGTCAGCGTCAGTCTGTTTGCTGTGTGACAACCTCGTACTGCGGTTGCTGTCTGTAGAGACAGTAGTGCTGAATCATGAAAAGGATGTCAAATACCACGGAGAACAAGCCCAGACCAAACTTTGTAGGATCGCCAAATATCAGCCTCCACTCATCTGAGGAGAAACACAATGCAGTCAGTCACTAAGTTTGTGAGACAAACTGTAATTCAATCCTCTAAAAGAGGACACCAGATGTGGCTGTCAATACGGCAAAAAGTATAAAACAGGATTAACGACTGTAGTTACCGTTGTTGTAAGACTGTAAAATCATCTGTAGGATACTGAGGTTTCCTCCAGTGAAGTCCAACAGCACATTGCCAATACTCCACCCATCAGTGCTCTGTCTACTGTAGTTCATGTACGCCTGCAAACACATCCACAAAGCCAGCAACAGTCAGTGAGACCTGCTCGATGAACTGAATAATCACATATACAACAGTATGAGTTTTGTGGAGTAGCATAGGATGTGTTGATAAGATTTTATAAACATGGAATCAGTGAAACTGAATTACATTAGGTTTTTATCAGTGTTTTTTCAATACACAATTGTATTATATTGCTATTAATATATTTTGAGAATTTTTGAAACATTTGACCAAATAAACTTTTGTACAGCTTTTTATACTCACTGTATGAAAGTTGCTTACCTGAGGCATATATTTGATAAGAGTGACTGCTAGTTTAATGTAGGAGAAATAATAGAGGTAATCCAGCCAGGTGATTTGTTTTGCTACAGCTAGAAACAAGCTGACCAGAGCAAACGTCCAGGCAACCAGCAACAAACACAGGGCCGTCCAGGAGACCTTTTGACCCCCCCTCTGAAAGAAGGACCTCACAGAGGTTTACACAGACACAAAATCCATAATACCTTTCAGAACAACTGCATGTCTACACATTTACTTGCATATGAAATCAACTACCCGAAACTGGAGTAATATTCTCATTTGTCGTTTTGTTGATATTTTTTGCGTTATAATGTTGTTGTGTTAATCCAATGGCTTTACATAGCACACAACTCTCCTGAATAGTGAATATTAGTAGAGGGAAAACATAGCATTCTTTTTCCTTTTTCACATACTTCAGCAAGAAGTGATAATACAAACAAAAAACTAGTTTAGTTTGGACTAGACAGAGAGAGAAGACAGTATCCATCAACATTAAGCCATAGAGTAGCCATTTTTGATCCTTCATTAATTCTTCGAGTCCCGGAATATAAAAGATACATTTGATAAACATCCACCCTTTCATGGGAGCTCACCTCATACAAGGCAGCCTGGCTAATGTACACCAAACAAAGAAAGACAGCATGGAGACTGAAGAAGACGTCATTTGCATTGACAGGGTTAATTCCATTAAGGTTTCTCATCAGAAACTCCTCCTGCAGGGCGGACACACAGAAACGTATCAGGGTAATATTCATCTCAAATCCCAAACAGAGACCTGACAGGGAAATTCCCCTATCCAATGTGACCTTTATTTCAATATAGATGTGTATAGTTACATGCTGTTCACTGATGTGCTCCTATTGCTGCATCCACATGTATAAACTGTTGAATCCTGTTTTAAAGTAGGAGGTTGGTTACCTTTATGTATGGCACCCAGAACAGCCCAATGTTGAAGACACTGTAAGCGATGAAGCCTGTTAGGTTGAGAGCCAGGAAGTCGAAGTTGAGACCTACAACACTGAAAACAAATATGTTTGAGTTATTGGTCTGAGGCCGTTTATTTTTCTCAATTTTATATACAGTTCTTTCATGTACAGCATGAGTCAAATAAATAGTGCAATGTCCTAAGTTGTTTGAGTCTGTTTTCTTGACCATATAAAAGATAAAGAAAAGGTGCCCCAAAATATACTTAAAATAATGATAACTTTTAATATTAACATGGGAAACATGCCCGATGTTTCTTAATTTTGTATCATGTATTCACGTATTACTGCAATATTAATAATAAACTATTTATACAGCACTTTCCTCAACATTGTTGAACACAACAGTAAATACAATTTTATTTCACCTGGTCTGTCAAAGCAAAACAACATTTTAGTGTATGCATAATGTACAGTATCTGATGCTACATAACTAAATATTGTGATGCAAAAATCATGCAGTACAAGAAAATACATATTTCTCCACAAAGAAATATTCAAGAAAAGCGACATTAATGAAGAGAGCAAACAGAACACTACCTTTTTCTCCTCCAGTTTTCATACGCTTGTGGGTAGAAGGACACCGACCAGGCCACGAAGTACATCCAGCCAATAACCTGACTGATTACCGATAGGATGTTGCTACGGATAACCATAAAATGGATCCTGACCGACATGCTGAAAGAGAGAGACTCCGGATTACACACAAAAACTGGGACTGTAGAAATGCACCATCATCGTAGCATTATCATATAAAACAGGCCATAAATAGTCCTATAGTTTCAGTGTGCAGTATACAAAACTTCCACTAAAGCTATTACAAGGCTTTAGTAGTGTATGTTAGACAATTCAAGTACTTATCTTCCAATATATCTGCAGATTCCTGCTTTGTTTTACTGGGTTCCAGTAAGAAAAGTTCTATGTACTGAGTAGAGAGAGGGAAGTTTCTACTGACAACACTTACTTTGGAAGAGATCAGGGTTCTTATATTAGCCTCTGCTGAACTGCAGAATGTATATGTAGGTTTTGTCTCTTCAAACATACAAATGGCTTTGTCAATACCGTTTGAAAATTAGATAAAATTTGGATGTGAACCTGTCCTTGCACACTTGAGTCAGTGCATGCTGTTACTCTGCTGATACCCACCTGTTGAAGTCAGTGCTGTTGCTAATCAGGTGGGTGGTCACCTGACCGACATTACGGGCTGTCACATTGAAATTGACAGAGGTTGCTTCAACTGGCAGCAACACCTAAACAAGAACAACCACATGAACGGGTGATGTGATATGTTTGATGAACCCATTGAATAAGAGCTGAAATCTACACTTCAAATCACATCTTGATTGCAAATCCATTGTGGCTGTGTACAGAAGCAAATTTACAAAAATGTGTCACTGTCCAAATACTTATGGACCAAAGTGTAAACATAAAACCTGCACAGAGGCACGCCCAGAGGACAACTAGTTTGTATTTGGTGTGATAGGTTACCTGCTCAGGCACTGTGATTACGGATGTGTAGTTGGACTTGGAGCTGTAGGTGACGTTTAACTGAATCACAGCTGACTGGTTGACAGGGGAACTGGAGACAGACACAAACATTCAGTCAGAACAACACTGATCCTGACGGCTGATTTTACAAGAACATTAGGGGCTATCAGGATTTGGATTGTACCTCTATAACTTGCTTCTTTGCTAAAGGCAGAGGTTCCCTGATTGTCTGACATGTTTTTCAGTTTAAGCTACTTTAGAACAACTGCAGAGTGACATCCACTTTTTCATCTACACAGTCTACTTTAATTTGTACAGGAGGTTTCTGTTACACACAGCATCTAATTCACATCTGTCCGTCCGCCGACAGAGATCCTCCTGATTCTCTCTGAGGTTTGTACCTTTTTTTTCTGCAAAAAGGGGGTTCAGGGGAGAGGAGGACCTTGTTAAGCCAAATTACTTTAACTGGTGTATTGATACAATTGATGCCTGTATGATGTTGAAATGCTTAGGAGACTATGACAGGCTACAAAATCTGCAAATTACTAATAGGTGAAGATCCATGTTAGCAAATTGGAATTTGCCCCCAAGTTACAGAAATCGTTTCCCGGTTTCTTGTATTCCCCCAAAGAATAATGACTAGATCCAAGCAGTAACCTCAATGCAAAGATTTTAGCCACAATATAATGTGAATACAACTTTTGTAGACTGTCTATGGTTACCTGGAAGTAATGGTGATGTTAGCTGTAGAGTATTCCTCAAGTGTGACGGCAGCAGGAGCAAACAAATACACTCTGGAGTCTGTCGAAAAACAAGGACATTTAAAAAAAGCTATTAATCCAAGATGCTCACAAAAAGTGTCCAGGTTGTAGTGTGGCATGATCATAAAGCATATCTAATCAATTAGTAAATGATTACTTTAAAGCCCATCTATTCACTTCATCATGATCATCATGATGTGATTACAAACTTCAATGGTGACTGAACATGTAGATGAAACCCTACATCTTGCTTTACTGTTTTATGAATTAAACAAACCCACAACACCTCATTGAGACTTTTACAGTGAAGACATGAGACAAAAATAGTTCTTCACCAGAGATGTTGGGCAGTGTCCACAGGAGCAGCAGCTGAACAGATAACAATCTCTTGGCCAAGCCCAGACCAACCATCTCTGCAAAATGATGGATGCTGCCTGCCTGAAGAACAAAAGACACACAACTCATCTCAGGAATCCCATACAGCCAACTCTTAAACACTAATAAACGAGAAATGCAAGAGAAATGTGGTGCACATCAAACTACAAGAGAAAAAAGAAAGTAAATGGGATCTTCACCATCTGATATCACACATACAGTGCAAAGGTTAAATACACTAAGTCCAGCAATCCCTAACCCAAACTGATGGTATATATAAATATATACAACAAAACCCACAGAAAAATTGTAGCTCATTCTCTTCTCCACTTGGTCTCGGATGAAACACAAACGGTCAGGATAGGGAAGTGATAGCAGGCAGATCACCATATAGCACATTCCTTTTATGGAATCTAACATAATCCTCCCTTCCGGTGTTACAACATGCTTCTTGTTTCCTTTACAAGACTTTTTAGAAACCCGGTGTTTGGAGCACATGTCCTGCTCAATATTAACAGAGGTTATCGTTTAGAAAAAATCTGCTTTCATGGGATATTATCAAATAAACATATATATAAAAAAAAGGTAGTTATTGGGATAAGTATGCTTACATATTTCACATTCTTTTGTGGTTTCAGCATTTTACATGCTTTTAATTTCGTTAAAAGCATGTAAAATGCTGTTAATTTAATAAAGTAATAGTAGTATAGACTTTATAGTTTAACAGAAAAATAAGACAAAGGCTAACGATGCTAACGTAAGACCCAAAGCTTTTCTGCTATGTGTTGTCGAAACGTGATTATAGAAATGTCTCGTCCCAAAAGAAAAGCTTTACTTGGATTGGATTCAATTTATTGTCATTACTTAGAGTACAGGTACAGAGGCAACGAAATGGTTGCTCGGCAGGTAACTACATTCTGTAGTAAACAACAATTGAAGGTTTGACAACAAAACTCACCCTGAATAAACTTAGCTCATTTTCTTCTCCACTGGGCCTCGGGTGAAACACTAGCCGTCAGGAGAGTGACGTGATCACAGGTGGAACACGGACATTTACTTGATCTGAACCAGACCAATGATCAAACTTACTGCAGCTGTGATGTTCCACTACTTCCGCATTGGTCACGCGACAAACCTCCTGGTCTTGTTTAGATGAGACAGACCAGACGCTTCAATTGCGTAACACTGCCCTCTACTGTCAGTTTTGAAAGGTCCTGTAGCAGTCATTTGTATTTTTTATGTCTGATACAATAAATGTCTAAATGTTATGTCTAAATGTGCCTGTCTTCAGACCTTGTATGGTTCATGGTGAAACATCGACTGTAAATAAAAAGGTGACATGATCGGTTACAAGCAGCACAAGTCCGTCCTGTTAGAAGGACGGACTCACACCTGGCTCTCTCTGGGGTCTCTATGTTTTTTTCCCTATTAATAGGGTTTCTTGGTAGTTTTTCCTTACTCTTGCTGAGGGTTAAGGGGAGAGGGTGCTGCACCTTGTTGAGCCATATAGATAAATTGTAATTATGGGCTTTAACAATGAAATTGGATTGATTGATCGATTAACTGATTGATGCCAACCTGGCTTCACAATACTCGCACTGATGGATATGTTGTTTACACCCAAAAAATATGGGTTAGTGTTAGGGTTACTGTAGCAAAGTGTGACAAATATACAAAAATAAAATAAATCAGGAAAGGGGGTGTTTGGTTCCAGAATCCTAGAACTGGGCAAGTGAAGCTCCAGTTTTCATCAATCCTTGCCATGGTATACGACCCTTAGCATCAGCTGGGGGCCCTTCGATCTCTTCTATAGCCTCTATAGTCTCTACAGTATATAAACGCTCCTCTCATACCATTATCTATGTTGTTATCACTAGTGGTAGTAGTCCACACATATATGTTGTTTTTAAAAGTCAGTAAATAAATCCTACAAGATCTGATTATGATTTCAGATTAGAATTCCCGACATCAGTGGCAAATACTTCACATCTCTGTATCTGAAAGACATCAAAGAAATTAAACAACTTTACATGAACTCGTATCACAACAGTGTCAGCGGCTAATGCCATTTGTCCTCACTTGTCCCATCAGCAACAAAAGGTTTTGATAATCACAACTAATGAAATTCCACAACTTCTGTTATAATGATAACTGTTCATTTGATGATTATCCTAAGTTAATTATAAGGTTAACAAAAGTAACTATTATAGGACATTTGTGAATAACTGAAACTATTGTGCAAATGATTAGGGTCAAAAGGCACTGAGCAATGAAGGTACAGGCTGGTATAAGCTATTATCAATACACTTCCCACAAAGTTAATAAAACTGTACACAGTTACAAAATGTATACTCACATTATAAGTGTAGAATAGAATTTAGACATCTCAAACATTTAATTGAACCTTCACATATATTGCACAGTACAACAAACACAAATGAGCAAGACTACACCTCAGGTTACCCACTAACAAACACACTACCTTCTTTGCTCTTGGGCTTACTTACCAATAAGCATGTTGCCCACTGAAATCAGACAAAGTCAAACTGTCCATTTTATGAGTGGAAAATTTGTCTAAAACGATGCTTTGATTGATGATGCGTTTTTCAGTCCTGGAAATGTTGAATTTGGTCAAATAACTCATATTTTTTAGTTGATATGTAGCAGTTTTTTTCCCCTTTATGAATATGACCTAGACATATATATGACCTAGCACAATGTGCGACACACATCATCCTGCGGTGCACATCATCCTGCGGCAAACATCATCACCGCACATCATCTTGCAGCGCACATCATCCTGCGGCGTATATCTTCATCACCGCATCATCATGCAGCGCACATCATCATGCGCCGCAGGCACATCATCGGCGCACATCATCGTGCAGCGCACATCATCCTGTGGCTCACATCATCACCTCACATCATGGTGCAGCGCACATCATCCTGGGGTGCAAATAATCATCACCACACATCATCCTGCCGCGCACATCATCCTGCGGCACATCCTGCAGCGCACATTATCGTGCGGCGCCCTTCATCACTGCATCCTGCAGCACACATCATTCTGCTAAGCACATCACAGTGCGGCGCACATCATCTTGCGGCGCATCATCGTGAGGCGCACATCATCCTGTGGCGCACAACATCACCTCACATCATGATGCAGCGCACATCATCCTGGGGCGCATATCATCATCACCACACATCAACCTGCCGAGCACATCATCCTGCTGCACATCCTGCAGCGCACATTATTGTGCAGCGCACTTCATCCTGCAGCGCACTTCATCCTGTGGCGCACATCATCCTGCGATGCACATCATCACTGCACATCATCCTGCAGCGCACATCATTCTGCTGGGCACATCACAGTGCTGCGCACATCATCTTGCAGCGCATCATCATGTGGCGCACATTATACTGTGGCACACTTCATCCTGCAGCGCACATCATCCTGCGGCGCACATCATCACCACACATCATCGTGCGGTGCACATCTTCCTGTGGCTAACATCTTCCTGCGAAGCACATCATTGTGCAGCGCACATCATTGTTGGGCGCACATCATCCTGCGGCGCACATCATCTTTGGGCGCACATCATCCTGCAGAGCACATCATCCTGGAGCGCACATCAGCCCACATCATCCTGCAGAGCACATCATCCTGGGGCGCACATCAGCCCACATCATCCTGCGGTGCACATCGGCCTGTGGTGCACTTCATCCTGTGGCGCACATTATCGTGTGCCGCACTTCATCCTGCAACACATCTTCCTGCAGCACACATCATCCAGCGGTGCACTTCATCCTGCGGTGCACATCATCCTATGGTGCACATCATCACCGCACATCATCCTGCGGTGCACATCATCACCTCACATCATGGTGCAGCGCACATCATCCTGGGGTGCATATCAGCGCACATCAGCGCACATCGTCCTGCAGCGCACATCGGCCTACGGGGCACATCGGCCTGCAGCGCACATCACCGTGCGTTGCACATCATCCTGCAGCGTGCGCACATCATCCTGGGGCGCACATCGGCACATCCTCCTGTAGCGCACATCGTCCTGTGGCGCACTTCTTCCTGCAGCGCAAATCATCACAGTGATCACAGGTGGAACACAGACATTAACTTGATCTGAACCAGAACAATGATCAAACTTACTGCAGCTGTGATGTTCCACTACTTTCGCATTGGTAGCGCGACAAACCTCCTGATCTTGTTTAGATGACAGACCAGACGCTTCAATTGCGTAACACTGCCCTCTACTGTCAGTTATGAAAGGTCCTGTAGCAGTCAGTTGTATTTTTTATGTCTGATACAATAATACAAATATTCCACTAATATAATCAGGTTGGTCTACTGTGAAATGTCCAGTGAGACCAGACGGCCCTAAATGGGAAGTGTGCCTGTCTTCAGACCTTCTATGGTTCATGGTGAAACATCGATTGTAAATAAAAAGGTGACATCATCTGTTACAAACAGCACAAGTCCGTCCTGGTAGAAGAATCCCTCATACATGACTCTCTCTGGGGTCTCTATGTTTTTTCCCCTATTAATGGGGTTTCTTGGTAGTTTTTTCTTACTCTTGCTAATTGATCGATTAACTGATTGATGCTAACCTGGCTTCACCATACTCTCACTGGTTGGAGGATATGTTGTTTACACCCAAAAAATATGGGTTAGTGTTAGGGTTACTGTAGCAAAGTGTGACAAATATACAAAAATAAAATAAATCAGGAAAGGGGGTGTTTGGTTCCAGAATCTTAGAACTGGGCAACTGAAGCTCCAGTTTTCATCAATCCTTGCCAGTGTACCCGACCCTTAGCATCAGCTGGGGGCCCTTCGATCTCTTCTATAGCCTCTATAGTCTCTAAAGTATATAAACGCTTCTCTCATACCATTATCTATGTTGTTATCACTAGTGGTAGTAGTCCACACATATATGTTGTTTTTAACAGTGAGTAAATAAATCCTACAAGATCTGATTATGATTTCAGATTAGAATTCCCGACATCAGTGGCAAATACTTCACATCTCTGTATCTGAAAGACATCAAGGAAGTTAAACAACTTTACATGAACTCGTATCACAACAGTCTCAGCGGCTAATGCCATTTGTCCTCACTTTTCACATCAGCAACAAAAGGTTTTGATAATCACAACTAATGAAATTCCACAACTTCTGTTATAATGATAACTGTTCATTAGATGATTATCCTAAGTTCAGTATAAGGTTAACAAAAGTCACTATTATAGGACATTTGTGAATAACTGAAACTATTGTGCAAATGATTAGGGTCAAAAGGCACTGAGCAATGAAGGTACAGGCTGGTATAAGCTATTATCAATACACTTCCCACAAAGTTAATAAAACTGTACACAGTTACAAAATGTATACTCACATTATAAGTGTAGAATAGAATTTAGACATCTCAAACATTTAATTGAACCTTCACATATATTGCACAGTACAACAAACAACAGTAGACTACACCTCAGGTTACCCACTAACAAACACACTACCTTCTTTGCTCTTGGGCTTACTTACCAATAAGCATGTTGCCCACTGAAATCAGACAAAGTCAAACTGTCCATTTTATGAATGGAAAATTTGCCTAAAACAATGCGTTGATTGATGACGCGTTTTTCAGTCCTGGAAATGTTGAATTTGGTCAAATAACTCATATTTTGTAGGGAAACCTAGGGTTAGTTGATATGTAGCAGTTTTTTTCCCCTTTATGAATATGACCTAGACATATATATGACCTAGCACAATGTGCGGCACACATCATCCTGCGGTGCACATCATCACCGCACATTATCTTGCAGCGCACATCATCCTTCGGCGTATATCTTCATCACCGCATCATCATGCAGCGCACATCATCATGCGCCGCAGGCACATCATCGGCGCACATCATCGTGCAGCGCACATCATCCTGTGGGTTGCCTGTGGCGCACATCATCACCTCACATCATGGTGCAGCGCACATCATCCTGGGGCATATCCTGCAGCTCACATTATCGTGCGGCGCCCTTCATCCTTCAGCGCACTTCATCCTGTGGCGCACATCATCCTGCGGCCCACATCATCACCGCACATCATCCTGCAGCGCACATCATTCTGCTGCGCACATAGCAGTGCGGCGCACATCATCTTGCAGTGCATCATCGTGCGGCGCACATCATTCTGCTGCGCACATCACAGTGCGGCGCACATCATCTTGCGGCGCATCATCGTGCGGCGCACATCATCCTGTGGCGCACTTCATCCTGACGCACACATTATCGTGTGGCGCACTTCATCCTGCAGCTCACATCCTCCTACGGCTCACTTCATCCTGTGGCGCACATTATCACTGCACATCATCCTGCGGCGCACATCATCCTGCAGCACACTTCATCCTGCAGCGCACATCCTCCTGCGCCGCACTTCATCCTGCGGCGGACATCATCATCGCACATCATCCTGCAGTGCACATCGTCCTGCGGCGCACATTGTCCTGCCAAGCACTTCATCGTGCAGTGCACATCATCGTGCGGCCCACCGTGCTGCTTACATCCTGTAGTGCACTTCATCCTGCAGCACATTGTCCTGCAGCACACATCATCCTGCGGCGCACTTCATCCTGCGGTGCACATCATCCAACGGTGCACATCATCACCGCACATCATCTTGCGGAGCACATCATCCTGCAGTGTACATCATCCTGGGGCGTACATCAGCGCACATCAGCGCATATCCTCCTGCAGAGCACATAGGCCTGCGGCACACATCGGCCTGCAGCGCACATCATCATGCGGCGCACATCATCCTGCAGCGCACGCACATCATCCTGGGGCGCACATTGGCACATCCTCCTGCAGCGCACATCGTCCTGTGGCGCACTTCATCCTGCAGCGCACATCATCATCGCACATTATCGTGGCATCTATTGCACTTCTGTCCGTCCTGGGAGAGGGATCCCTCACATGTGGCTCTCTCTGAGGTTTCTACATAGCCCTATGCGATCAATCAATCAATCAATCAAATTTGTTTGTATAGCCCATATTCACAAATTACAATTCATCTCATAGGGCTTTAACAGGGTGTGACATCGTCTGTCCTTAACCCTCAGCAAGAGTAAGGAAAAACTACAAAAAACCCTTTTAACAGGGTAAAAATATGTAGAAACCTCAGAGAGAGCCACATGTGAGGGATCCCTCTCCCAGGACGGGCAGAAGTGCAATAGATGCCACGTGCAGGAAAACATCATCAATAATCAAAGTCTCTAGAAGCATTGATGAGGGTGGACATCCCGAAGGACAACCCCAACATGACATGCCAAACAGTCCGGCTGCAAGCACAGTCCATGCTCAGCAACCATCTAGACCACGATCCACCATCCAGACCAGACGCCACTCCAGTCCTCAGTCACCGTCCACCGCCGCCCACCAGGGCAGATGGTGACTGCCTCCCGAACTGAAAGTGGTAGATTATTCCACAGCCGAGGGGCTTGATGGCTAAAAGCTCTGGCTCCTACTCTACTTTTAGAGAATTTAGGGACGACAAGTAGGCTTGAATTCTGGGAGCGGAGTGCTCTAGTGGGTTTATAAGGTATTAACAGCTCTTTAAGGTATAAAGGCGCTATATTATTAAGGGCCTTGAAGGTGAGGAGGAGAATTTTAAATTCTATTCTAGATTTAACTGGAAGCCAGTGTAGCGATGCTAATATTGGAGAAATGTGCTGTCTTCTCTTTGTTCTCGTCAGGACACGTGCTGCGGCATTTTGGACAAGCTGTAGAGTCTTTAACGACTTCCTGCTGGAGCCTGATAATAATGAATTACAATAGTCCAGTCTCGATGTAACAAAGGCGTGGACTAGTTTTTCTGCATCTTTTTGTGAAAGGACATGTCTAATTTTTGAAATATTACGCAAGTGGAAAAAAACGGTCCTAGAAATTTGTTTTAAGTGACTATTAAAGGATAAATCAGGATCGAAGATCACTCCCAAGTTCCTGACTGTTTCATTGGAAGCAAGGGCAATGTCGTCTAGCACAGCTATATCATTAGATAATGCATCTCTAAGGTGTTTGGGGCCAAGTATTATAACCTCTGTTTTGTCTGAGTTTAATAAGAGAAAATTGCGGGTCATCTAGGTTTTTATGTCCTTGAGACATGTTCGAAGTTTAGTTAATTGATTACTTTGTTCAGGTTTTATTGACAAATATAACTGGGTGTCATCCGCATAGCAGTGGAAATTTACCGAGTGTGTCCTGATAATGTTTCCTAGTGGAAGCATATATAATGAGAATAAAATTGGGCCGAGCACAGAGCCCTGTGGAACACCATGATTAACTTTGGTGCGCACAGATGACTCATCATTAATTTGCACAAATTGGGAGCGATCCGAAAAATACGATTTAAACCAGTTAAGGGCGGTTCCTTTAATGTTATTTAACTGTTTTAGTCTTGGTAATAAAATTTGATGGTCAATTGTGTCGAATGCTGCACTGAGATCTAACAGAACGAGGACAGACACAAGTCCCTGATCTGAGGCTATAAAAAGGTCATTAGTGACTTTTGCCAAGGCTGTCTCTGTACTGTGATTGGCTCTAAACCCCGATTGAAAGTCTTCATATATATTATTTTCCTGGAGAAACTCACACAGCTGATTGGCTACCACTTTTTCTAAGATTTTAGAAATGAAGGGGAGGTTAGATATTGGTCTGTAATTGGCTAAAACCTCTGGGTCTAGGGTGGGTTTTTTGAGTAGGGGTTTGATGACAGCTATTTTAAAAGACTGCGGTACATAACCTGATGATAATGACAGATTGATAATGTAAAGTAACAAACTATCTATTAGGGGCAGAATTTCTTTAAGTAATTTGGTAGGAATGGGATCTAAGATACAGGTTGTTGGTTTAGAACCTGAGATTAATTTGGTAAACTGATCACGGGTGATCAGAGAGAAGCTGTCTAAGTAATGGGTAGGATTCTCAGCCGTTTCTGAGATCTCTGTTGTTGGGAGGGTATTAGTGCCAACCGAGGGCAGGAGATGGTTGATTTTATTTCTAATAGTTTGAATTTTATCATTAAAAAAGGTCATAAAGATATTGCTATTTAGGGATCGAGGAATACTGGGTTCGGTGGAGGTGTGACTCTCTGTCAGCCTGGCTACAGTGCTGAAGAGAAACCTGGGGTTGTTTTTATTCTCTTCTATAAGTTTTGAATAGTAGGCGTCTCTTGCTTTGTGGAGAGCCTTTTTATATTCTTTAACACTATTCTTCCAGTCTGTGAGGTTTTCAACATTGTTGCTGGAGCGCCACTTCCTTTCTAGTTTTCTTGATAATTGTTTTAACTCATTTGTCTGGGAATTATACCACAGAGCTAATTTACTATGTTTGACATTTTTCTTTTTTAGAGGCGCTATTGAGTCTAATGTTAATCGTAATGAGTCTGCAGAGCTATCGACGAGGTGGTCGATCTCAATGGAGCTCAGGGTTTTAAAGAATTTGTTGTTTATATCTACTGCTAATACGGGTTTAAATGTAATTGGGATTATTTCCTTAAATTTAGCTACAGCACTATCAGGTAGACATCTAGAAAATGAATTTTTTATTAGTGGCATATATTCAGTTATTGAAAAATCAAAGGTTATTAAATGATGGTCTGATAGAACTGGATTGCGCGGAAGTACTGTTAAATTTTCAATTGCGACACCGTACGATAATACAAGGTCAAGTGTGTGGTTACCACAATGAGTAGGTTTGTGCACACACTGACTGAAACCAATAGAGTCTAGTATTGAAATAAATGCTACGCTAAGGCAATCTTTATTATCAACATGAATATTAAAGTCACCAACAATAATAATTTTATCGGTCTTTAGGACTAAGTTTGATAAAAACTCAGGGAATTCCTTTAAAAATTCAGTATAAGCCCTGGGAGCACGGTAAACTACGGCAAATATGATTGGCTGTTGGTGGTTCCTGGATTGGCGTGGAAGACTAAGAACCAGACATTCAAATGACTTGTAGCTGAGTTTAGGTTTAGGATTAATTGATAGACTGGAGTTAAAAATAGCAGCAACTCCACCTCCTCGCCCAATTTCTCTAGGAACCTGTGAATTGAAATGACTGGGGGGAGTAGATTCATTTAGACTGACATAATCATCAGGATGCAGCCACGTCAAAGTGAGGGACAATAAATCTATGTTGTAATCAGAGACTATTTCATTAACTAAAAGAGCCTTTTTTTCCAGTGATCTAATGTTTAAAAGACCACATTTAAAAGTCTAGGTTTCCTGTATTGTTTCAGAGGTTGTTTTAATTTGTATTAAATTTTTGTGTGGAGTTCTCGCTCTGTTATTGTTTAATTTCAATAATTTAATCGGACGGTGAACAGACACAATCTCTATGGGGTTTTGTGACTGATCCAGAGGGAGCGCAGAGAAGTGTTTAGCACTGCAGCTCTGCTTCCTGGTCCCAACTATGGGTTGTCATGTTATAGACTTAGTAATATTCCTAGATAAGAGAGCTGCTCCATCCCAAGTGGGATGAACGCCGTCTCTCCTAACAAGACCAGGTTTTCTCAAAAAAGTTAGCCAATTATCTATAAAGCCCACGCCGTTTACAGGACACCACCTCGACAGCCAGCGGTTAAAAGACAACATGCGGCTAAACATGTCGTCACCTGTTGTATTAGGGAGCGGGCCAGAGAAAACTACTGTGTCCGACATCGTTTTAGCAAAAGCACACATCGACTCAACATTCAATTTAGTGACCTCCGACATGCGAAGCCGGGAGTCGTTGCTGCCGACGTGAATTACGATTTTATTGTATTTACCTTTTTTAGTTTTAGCCATTAACTTAAGTTTAGATTCGATGTCCCCGGCTCTGGCCCCTGGGATACAATTAACTATGGTCGCTGGTGTCGCTAACCTGACGTTTCTCAGAACCGAGTCGCCAATAATCAGAGTTTGTTTATCAGCGGGTGCCTCGCTGAGAGGAGAGAATCTATTTGAAACGTGAGATGGTGGCTCTTTAATCGTGGGCTTTCTAAGTCTAGCACTATGCCCCCTATGGAACGTCACCCATCTGCCCTGGGCTCCCGGCTGCACGGGACTAGTCTGGGGACTGCTCGTTAAGGCTAAGCTACGTGCTAAGCTAGGTGGCTCCGCGGCTAACTACAACTAACGGAGTTTCTAAGCTGCTGAGCCGAGCTTCTAAGTCATTAAGCCGAGCCTCCATCCGTATCAACAAACTACATTTATTACATGTACCACTACTGTTAAGGGAGGCAGAGGAGTAAGTAAACATTAGACACTCGGAGCAAGAGAGAGCAGTAGAGCAACAGGGAGAGAGAGAAGACATCGCTGCTATAGAGCTACGAAAGTGAGCTCAGACAGAACACAGAATCACTAAGCACGATAGAATAAGGGTTGGTATGTGCAAGTGTTTAACTACAGACCGGTGATTTTAGCCGTAGTGCTACAGAGAAACAGTTGTGTTTAGCAGCGGAGCTAATTCGCAGAGCGACCACCACCAGTGGCAAGAAAACAGGAAATGACGCAGCAAGCTTACCGCAATGACGTCACACAATGCTGTGGCCTTACGAATAATTGTAATTTGTGAATATGGGCTATACAAATAAAATGTGATTGATTGATTGATTGATCGTGTGGCTCACATCATCCTGAGGAGATTATCATCATCCCGTACATTATCCTGCAGCGCACATCATCCTGCTGCGCACATTGTCCTGTGGCGCACTTCATCCTCCAGCGCACTTCATCCTGCAGCGCACATCATCATCGCACATCATCGTGCAGCGCACATCATCCAGCAGAGCATATCATCATCCCGTACATCATCCTGCAGCGCACATCAGCGCACATCGTCCTGTTGCGCACATCGGCCTGCGGGGCACACATCATCCAGCGGTGCACATCATCCTGGGGCTCACATCAGGCCACATCATCCTCCGGCGCACATCGGCCTGCAGCGCACATCGGCCTGCAGCGCACATCATCGTGCTGCGCACATCGTCCTGTGGCGCACTTCATCCTGTGGCGCATATTATCGTGACGCACTTCATCCTGCAGCACATCGTCCTGCGGTGCACATAGGCCTGCCCCGCATATCATCCTGCGGAGCATATCATCAACCTGTACATCATCCTGCAGCGCACATCATCCTGCAGCACACTTCATCCTGCAGCGCACATCATCCTACAGCGCACATCATCCTATGGCGCACATCATCACGCACATCATTGTTCTGCGCACATCATTGTTCTGCGCACATCATCCTGCAGCGCACATCATCCTGCAGTGCACATAATCCCTGGGCGCACATCAGCGCACATTGGCCTGCAGCGCACATCATCCTGTGGCGCACTTCATCCTGCAGCGCACATCATCCTGCAGCTTACATCATCCTGCAGCACACATCATTCTGCTGCGCACATCATCCTGGGGCGCACATCGGCGAGATAATTATCCTAGAAAACTGAATAATTTTTTTGATAAGTGATTGTAATACGCTTCTGTAGAAGAAAGCTTATTTTAAGTTCCTAACATATTTAGGGTGTTTTATTCTCACTTTCTGTACGTCCTATAGCGACCATTACATTATGCAAATTAGGCGATGACGTCATTTAGCGACATCTAGCGACTTTTAGGACAGCCAATAGCTACTTTCCTTACTGAGGAGTTGGCAACACTGATCAAGCGCTTGTTGTGCCCATAATGATTGTCGGAACTATCCTGCGCTGTGCTTAGTTTCGGTGGGACACTTACTTAGTGAACTCCAGGGGCTTGACCTTTGAAGTGCTTCCTGTCTGGCTGGCTGTGTGGCTTCCCCTCCAGCAGCAGACTGTGGAGACTGAATGGTCGGACCTGTCAACATGTTTCTGACGAGGCTGTGTGTTCCTCTGATACCGCGGTAAGAGCTCCATAACGTTACATATCTTACAGTTCATACAGTAGATACCATACAACCTGGTGGTGAATGTGCCTCGTGCAAGTACAGAGCACACAAACGCAGATACATGTTATTTAACCTTGTTCTCTAGTGGCGGATCCCACATTTTCTCTCTCACTCTCTCATTTTCTATGTCTATACGCGGGTGTGTGTGTGTGTTCGTGCACTCGCAGGTGTGTTTGCCCCGTGGTCACGCGGACAGTGTCCCCGCTCCACACTCACACAGCTCAGCTGGACTCGAACAGGACGTCCGTGGTGCGCTGTGGTCGACAGAGGTATGAGAGGCTGTACCCGGTGATGTTGGTCCGCCCTGACGGCTCCACAGTCAACATCAGATACAGAGAACCCAGACGCATCCTCATGGTCAGTGTCGGTCCTGGCCTCCGCTCTCTCTTTCCAGCGCTCTGATCTGTTCAATAACATGTTAATGCCTCATTGTCGGGATCGGTTTGACTGTGTTACTTGTCTTCTTTAAAGCAGGTGCTGAAAATGAGTTTCACAATGTTAAGGCACCTTATAAAGGGAAAGAATCCTTAGGCAAGCTCAATGTTAAAGTGGAAAACAGGATGCAGAATGGATGAAGGGGTGACTTACATTGGGCTGTGTTGTATCAAGCATCCACCATGATATCTTGATCGTTATTTTAAAAGGGTTAAGGGCAGACTCACTAATAACGTGTGTCGGCCACGAGTCTGCATATTCAGTGTCATGTTATAGTAGGATACCGTACATGTGTGACAATATAGGCATACACAGCTTCACAGTTAAGCTAGTGTAGCTGCCTAAAAAATCATGACTGAATTAAAAAATGTGAGAATAAAAAGCAAGAGGAGGGAAAAACAAAAAGCAAAAGCATTAAGTCGAGTTATGAATCGGTTCTTTAACCAGTTCTTGTGCTTGTACAAGACCTGGCTAACTTAACTGAAGAATGAAGAATGAATCACATGTTGTATCCTCTATGAGCTTTAGTTTGACCCACAATGTATGACTCTGATTGAGGCCACACTGTGATGGAAACTTTTGTTATTACTAGTCATAGAAAACATAGGGTCCTGTCCTGGGGCGCAACTGCACAATTCTTTGCTAATATGCCAGTGAATTGGTCAGGGTGTGAATGTTCACTGCATGCCTCTTGGTGCCTCAAGTGTCACCTATTTGTATGTGTGGACTGTGGAGGGGGTGCCAAAGTGAAACTATTAAGAAGTGGCAAACTAAACATAAAATTAATTTATAACTAGGCCCTACCACCAATAATAAAACATTAAAACATATTTTGGTAAAGAAATGTTTCTAAAAAATATTATTTATTTTTTATATGTAGCATTTCCACCTTTTCAGCACCTAACAATACATCATTAATTTACTAATATTTTTGCCTAAATGTATCCTTTATCAGGTTAACCCTTGTGTGGTGCTCATAGGATTAACCCTAACCCTTTTGATCACCCAGCCAATGTTCGTGGGTCTGGTGGACCCACCGCATTATTCGGTCTTTCAATTAATACAGCTACAACAATATATGTAAAAATACTTAACAGATGTTAACTTTATCCCAATAACAAGCAATATAAACAGCATATATGGTTAATGTTTGTCATTTACCCCTGTTAAATCACATTCATAAATAAAAGTGCTATCCGTTATTTGTGAAAAATGCAATTAAACAAAGAAACATGAATTACAATCAAGATATGTTCGGAAAAAACAAATATGAAACAAGGTTTTTCATCAGTATTGACGTTTATTTATTGAATTTAATTAGAAATTGAACACACTCATGTCAGTCTACTAACGAGCCCCAAAGAACAGATACAGTATCTAGAAATGATTTTTGAAGAGAGAACATCTTTGGAAGACAATGAAGGGGAAGAGTTTAGAGAATATGAAGATCATGTTTCTATCAATTCAGAGTCTGACAGTGAGTTTGGGTTAAAAGAGGATGAGATTGACCATCAGCCAGCTACGTAAAAAGTTAATCTGCAGCCAGTCCCAAATCCAGGCCAGGCCATCAGCAGCCAACATATGGATGACAAAAAATGATGACAATTTAATGGTCTTTTTGCACTTTAGCCACCCCATATGGCTACCAATGTAATAAGGTGCAATCAGGGTCGACACGGATAGCAGTGACTCATGTGCAGGACATCAAACCTTCTTACGAACTTTTCACTATGAAATTCATTCTGGATTGCACTAATTTGGAGGGACAGCATGTTTTCGTAGAAAGCTAGAATGAGATGGACCACACCAGTTTATTTGCATACTTTGGGGTTATTATCCGTGCTGGAGTTTTCAAATCCAAAGGGGAATCAACAGAAGCCTTGTGGGATGCCGTAACTGGCTGAGAACTTCTACGTAATGTGCAGGAATGTGGGAGCAGAGGTGATTGAAATATAAAATTTAACACTTTATGTAGACCTGGGTCCAGTGGACCCGAACATCACATATGTAATATAATGTGTGTGGTGGTGGGGGGGGGGGGGGGGGGGGGGGGTGTAAAGTGTAAAGTCACTGAATTTATGTTACTCTATATGTTCATCACAGCAAATGAGCCAAGGCCAATGAGTCTCATGTTGAAATTTTTTTTCTTTTAGCAAACATTGAAAACGGGTCCCACAGACCCAAACACCATACAAGGGTTAAACCTACACATCTCTATTAAGCTTCAGACTTTAACAGATATTAACATATATAAATAAAACAGTAAAAAAAACTTAAAATTGCACTCTGCAGCATACTGTTGCTGTTCAGTCCCAGCAGTAACCCTCTCAACACACAAAACCAGAGTCATAAGCTTCTTGTCTATAAGGGTGTTACTCCATTGTTCATGTTTTGTAAGTTGATTTGTGTCTCTGTGTGTTTTTAAAGATGCCAGTCAATCTGTCCACTCTGTCTGAAGAGGAGCGCCGAGCCCGACAGAAAAAGAGGGAAGTGAAGAAGCAGAAAAAAGAGACGCCGGTCCACTATGAAGACGATTTCGAAGCTGACAAATATAGCCAATTCTGGAAGAAGAAATGAACCCTTAAACAGTGAACTATGGCTGAGGCAACAACCCTGAAAATCCAACTCTCACTTAAAGCTTCCATGTGTCCCTGTGCAGTGTGTTTAAATTTGGTTTCATTTTCATTCCAGTAAAGGGATTCCTCCAGAAGATTCCATCAGAATACTGAAACCCAGTGTAATAATGTTTTTTTTTTATGGCACCATAAACTCTGCTATTGAGTTTTACTGTGACCATAGATTTCTTCTTAAAAATATAAAACAACCTTTTGAAGCTGAAAAATAAATCATTATCCATTTGATGAATTTTCATCAAATACACAAACTTGGTTGAATTGTTTTTGGGCCTGCTCGTGGCCTGGCCAGTGCCTGAACAACTAACGGCCTGCGGGCCTGATGCAGCCCTTCTGAGTTTTCCTATTTCCTGCAAGACTCTGGCGGATATGTGTGTGTATGTGTGTTATATTAAAACTAAGATCGTACTCTTTGCAGACAGATCCGCTCCCTGATTTTCTCTTCTTGGAGCTGCATATGTGTGCATACACACACTCACAGATGGCGTGATCACAACAAACACTTCGCTGTTGAAGTTAAATGCGAATATTTAAGAAAAAGCTGAAATAAAAGCTGTCTGTAGGCCGAATGATGATGTTAGTTTGTCATAAATCTGGTTAAACTCTTATAAACTTGTATAAATTACATTTGTGAATTATCTTGTCTCTTTGCTGTATTATGCTGTGTGAAACAAAGTGAATGATCATTCTTTAATTTCAAATTTCACTATTAAATAATCCCATTACATATTAACAATTTGGTATAAAACTAAATAAAATGTGCAATATTTTGGCATACCCCTGGACTCCTGTAGCTGGTTTGTTTTTCCCAGTGACTGATTACTCGTATTCTTGTGGATGGAAAGTCATGTCTGCTCTGAGCTACTTCAATCAGAGTTAAGTCTCAGTTGATACTGTTAATCTATATTCATTTTCTTTTTCTACATTTGTTGATATGGACCTGTCGGAAAAATTTGAATTTAGCTACTTGATATCATAGTAAAATAGCCTTGATACAGGCTGTTAAAGAAGACGGAGGTAGCAGTTTGTCACCTTCCTTCTGGTTACACTGACTCTACAGATTTCATTGGTTATGGAGGATCTCTGTACCTTCCTGGTAATTAAGTAATTATGCACATACATACTGAAACAAGAAACGTATACAAGAAAGTATCATCCATTAAAAATGGCACAAACCAGTATTAGGTATAAAGGGCTATTTTATTGCATATAACAAATGGAGGAAACGTATTGACCAAAGGAAGCCAAATAAGGAATGTGGTTTTAATTACAGAAAGTCATTTAACTAACCATGAAATGTGAAAAAGTATATTTATTCTTATTCTGGCTTTATTCAAGTCTTCCTACTCCATCCATTAGGTGGCGGTAATACAACATAAACCGGGCCGCTAGCCGACAGAAACATACGAGCGTATTACATGCGAAACTTCCGTAGTAAGTGTGTGTCCTTGCTAAAGCAGAAATGGGCTACTGGGACGTTCCAGAGGGCACAGGCTGCGTTGAAAAAACATGGATAACCACCAAACTGGGCACAGCTCTGGGTAAATATCCGTTATAATTAAACCAGTATTGAGCCGTGCAGGTTGTAGATGTAAACGCTCGTTTTGGGTCGTGAATGCAAAGTGTTGAACTAGCGTACAGGCTAACGAAGCTAGCAGGCTAGCCTGGTGTTCCAGTTTAACTGGTGATCATGGCAACTGGGGAAATGTTGTCTTTATTCCAGATGTTTCTGGTCGATTGCAGAGTGCAGACTCCGTCTCATCAGATTTAGACATTTTAAAGCCTTTGGATTTCTAGCACTGAATTTGTTCACGTTGATGGCATTACCATGTTCATTGTAGAAGAGGAAATACTCTTCCATACTTTAAGCCTTTCATGCACAAACTATGCAAGTCGTGTTATATTTGTGTGCAGTTGTATGATCTAGTTAGTGAGACTGAGTCTGACTAATAATCCAGCTGTCTATCACTGACACTTTTCAGTGTGATGCTTTCTACATGACTATAGTTTCCATCGTCAGCCCTGTGTGACCTATTGTTGATTTCAACCTTGTTAATGTGTGTTTGTCTTTGTCTGTACTTCTTCAGGCCTGGTGGGTTCAGCCTATCACATAGTGGCATTCCAGCCTGATTCTGCGTTGGCAGCAGTGCAGAGGGCGACCAGCACGACTGTCACCTTGGGTACATTTTGTAATTACTCATGTAAAGAGCTGTGAAGTATTAAGTGTCGTGTTTCTGATCATAAGAGGTCCAATTCCACTGCAGAAAATCATGGAGATGACCGATTTCTCCTGCTGATCCACTGATATTATCCAGTAATGTAAACATTAGAAAGATTAATTTAATTTTTTTAAATGGGCTTGTCATACTCCTGAGCTGTGAACTCAGCAGTAACAAATGTTCCTTTACTCCACCTGTTTTATTGTTATTTCTGTTCTGGAGTTCAGCGTACTCAATTCAAAATTAAAGAATAACCAAGGTTAATTTGAGCTGTATATGAAGAGTGTAGGAATAAAGAAGAAGAAGACAAAAATCGTTTGCAAAGACTTGATGTGTCTGACGTCAGCACATGCTTAGTTCTGTAACTACTAATTCTCTGATTCTTTATCAGTTCAGTGATTGTGGGAATATTATGGATTAAAACAATGTCTGTTATTATTTATATAGACTTGCAGCACTATCCCAAAATGAAAGCTGGAAGGAGGTACCTTATAGTTTGATATTACATGTACATGCGTCAAACTTGATAATGCTGATATTTCTGTCTGTCTGTGTTCTATCAGCCACCATGGGGGCTGTTTTTGGTATGGCGACCTGTCTCACTGCTCAGGCCCGTGAAGCTCCAGATGACCCACTTAATTACTTCATTGGGGGCTGCACCTCTGGAATCTTCCTGGGAGCCAGAAGTAAGTATCTGATCACTCACTGCAGATCACGTCAAGTATGTATAGTCAACGGAGTGAGGGAATTTAATGAGGGTCAGAGTTCAATGAGGCTCACCTCAACTTCTTGTCAATGCAATGTGCGTCTTTGAAAGCAAGATGTCGGTTTTGTTTATGAAATGTTTCAACACACCAGCAAACAAGCTAAGAATACATTATTCAACCAAATTGACCAGAAACAAATAGACTGTTATAAATTATTTTTTAGTAGTACTGGTATTTCCGGGTTTATTTTAATCTATTTCATCTTTTACCTAAGTGAATCCATATTGTCTGCTCTTTGTGTCCATATCCAGCCCACAGTGCTATAACGGGTACGTCAGCTTGTCTTGGTCTGGGAACACTGGCCTTCTTCACAAAAGTCAGCAAGGTGGAGGGATGGAGGCTTGTTGGACCACCCAAACTGTGAGGATCAAGATCACTGTAAAATAACGTATATGCTGTAAAAAGAGTTCATGAAATAAAGTTATTATGAAAACGATAAAATATTCAAGTCAGTGCACTTGATTTCATCTATGTTGTTGAAAACCATACTGGTTTAATCCCTTGAGCATCACCATTTAGGGAAGTTAAATAATTGGAAAAGTTAAGAAATCTAGATATTTACAATAAAATAGACTTATGCCTTTATGGTTATGAATGAATATAAAGCACACGTGTGATGGTATGTCCTGGGCCACCTTTTGGGACAGACTGCACCTTGAAATGTAGATCATAGGCTATTTGAGCGGTCAACAGATAGTTACTGAACTAATTGTGTGTTCTTCTGTTCATAATTTTATATTGGGATCAAAACTGGAAAAATACATCATAGATTTTTCAGAAAACAACAACCTGCACTAGTCTATATTAGTGAGAAAATGAGGGAATGCTATGAAAATTGAAGATCTATGTCATCAAAAGAGCCATCTTTATTTATGAGAGCTGGATTCCAAGACAACTACCTACAGATTGATCTTGTATCTAGGTAAGCATCAGAGATTTCAGACTCAGAATCAAGACCAAAAATTGCCTCCACATTTTCTTCATCCTGTTCATGGAGCAGTATCTTTATGAACATTTCAACTGTAAGTCTGAAATGATTGCGACCAACCTTCTGGATAAAGTAAATCAAAAGCATATTTTCAAATGCATATCAATCAGTCTATTAAGTATATACGGTTATATTCTGCCAGAAGGCAGCCAGGAGAGGGCAAATTAGCTAAATTTGTTCTTCAACAGGTTCATTGCACAGCACTCATATGTCCCCCCACCATACTCCCAGACTTCACACCCTCTCTGCCCCCAATGCTTCTGCCCTCCCCAACTCTAACCCCCACTGGTGTGCTCCTTGGACATAACCCCCTCACCATCAAAGTGCTGCTCCTCCACTGAAGGGATTAACATCTTCCACGTCCCCCGCCTGTCTGTGAGAACTGGCCAGGTGAGGAGACAGCTGGAGAGCTTCATCGATGCAAGGCCTTAGGACCAGACAGTGTCAGCTCTAGGGTTCTGAGAATCTTTGCCATCAGGAGAAGATACTGGTGCTGTGGAAAACATCCTGCCTGGTTCCAGACCCCAAGAAGAAGACTCCATCTGGCCTCAATGACTATCGACCAGTTGCCCTCACAACTCATGTGATGAAGGGACTGGTCCTGGCCACTCTCAGCCCACAGATGAAATCTTAGCTGGACCGCTCTACAGTTCGCCTACCAGTCTTACCTGGGAGTGGATGATGCAACTATCTACCTGCTGCAGCCAGCCCACTCACATCTGGATCAGGCTTGTCGCACAGTGAGACTCACGGGACTGTACTGTCGCCCTTCCTCTTCACACTGTACACCTCTGACTTTCAGCACAACTCTGAGTCATGGCACTTGCAGAAGATCTCTGATGACCCTGCAGTGGTTGGGTGTGTAAGTTATGGCAGGGAGGATGAGTACAGAGCGCTGGTGGACAGTTTTGTGGAGTTGGCCTGTAGAAATCATCTGCTTCTGAAAGTGGCCAAGACCAGAGAGATGGTGATCGACTTCAGGAGGAAAAGGGCTTTTCTCACAATTCTCACCTCTGATAGTTTCTATCCACACCAAAAATCTCAGAGTAATCCTGCAATAACTGTGAACTTGTTTTGTTTTGCACATATTATATTTATATTCATTTTTATCAATCAAATTTTATTTGTATAGCCCATATTCACAAACCTCAATCCTCTCATAGGGCTTTAACATGATGTGATATCCTCTGTCCTTAACCCTCAACAGGAGTAAGGAAAAACAGCTAAAAACCCTTTTAACAGGGTAAAAATAACGTAGAAACCTCAGAGAGAGCCCAGGATGGACAGAAGTGCAATAGATGTCAAGTGTACTAAATATCAAGCAGTCCTGCTGCAATCATAGTCTATGGTCAGCAGCCAGCAAGATCAGGATCCACCATCAAGATCGGATAACACTATAGTCCACAGTTATTGTCCACTGCTGCCAGTTAGGATCCATCATCAGCTGCCTCGAAGGTGAGCAGGAGAATTTAAAATTCTATTCTAGATTTAACTGGAAGCCAGTTTAGCGATGCTAATAATGGAGAAATGTGCTCTTTTTTTCTTTGTTCTTGTCAGGTAACGTGCTGCAGCATTTTGGACAAGCTGCAGAGTCTTTAACAACTAACTGCTGGAGCCTGATAGTAATGAATTACAATAGTCCAGATCCGATGTAACAAAGGCATGGACTAGTTTTTCTGAATCTTTTTGCGGAAGGACATTACTGATTTTTGAGATACTATGCAAGTGGAAAAAGGAGGTCCTAGAAATTTTATTTAAGTGACTATTAAAGGACAAATCAGGATCGGAGATCACTCCCAAGTTCCTGACTGTTTCATTGGAAGCAAGGGCAATGTCGTCTAGCGCAGCTATATCATTAGATAATGTATCTCTAAGGTGTTTCGGGCCAAGCATTATAACCTCTGTTTTATCTGAGTTTAATAAGAGAAAATTGTGGGTCATCCAGGTTTTTATGTTGTGATGGTCAATTGTGTTGAATGCTGCACTGAGATCTAACAGAACGAGGACAGACACAAATCCCTGATCTGATTCGATTAGAAGGTCATTAGTGACTTTTGCCAAGGCTGTCTCTGTGCTGTGATTGGCTCTAAACCCAGATTTATAGATTAGATTAGATTCGATTAGATTCAACTTTATTGTCATTGCACAGTACAAGTACTTATACAACTAAATGCAGTTTAGTGTCTAACCAGAAGTGCAAAAAAAGGAGTTAAAGTGCAGAATATTGTGCGTATATGAAATGTAAATAAATAAGATATGTACAGTAGCAAATATATATGGAATAATACAGTATTGACAGGTATTGTATGATATAAGAACTATGAGCAGTAAATAAAGGAAATAGTACAGTATTAACAGCTTTTGTATGATATAAGAACTATGAGCAGGATAAATATATAAAAATATATAGATATGAATATACTATAGGTGTATATATATGCTAGTCGGGGAACGGAGGACCCTGTAGCGCCTCCCAGAAGGGAGGAGGGCAAACAGTCTGTGGCTGGGGTGAGAGCTGTCCTTGACAATGCTGCGCGCTCTCCGCAGACATCTCTTGCCCTGGACAGCTGCAATGGTGGGGAGTGAGGAACTGGTGATGCTTTGGGCAGTTTTAACCACCCTCTGCAGTGACTTCCGTTCCGCAACAGAGCAGCTGCCATACCATACTGAGATGCAGTTGGTGAGGATGCTCTCGATGGTGCAGCGGTAGAAATTCACCAGAATCTGAGGAGACAGATGAGCCGTCCTCAGTCTCCTCAGGAAGAAGAGACGCTGGTTGAGGTGTTGAGGGTCCAAGAGAGGTCCTCAGAGTTGTGGACACACAGGAACTTGAAGCTGGTGACACCCTCGACCTCCGTCCCGTTGATATGGATGGGGGTGTGTGTGACGCCTTTCTTCCTGAAGTCCACAATGAGCTCTTTGGTCTTCTTGCTGTTGAGAGCCAGATTGTTGTCACCGCAACACACCGCCAGGTGCTGGACCTCTTCTCTGTAGGCCGACTCATCGTTGTTGCTGAGGAGGCCAATCACCGTAGTATCGTCTGCAAACTTGACAAAAGTATTAGTTACATATACAGGAATGCAGTCATACGTGAATAGTGAGTAGAGGAGAGGACTTATCACACAGCCTTGAGGCACGCCGGTGTTCAGGATCAGGGTTGAGGAGGTGTGGTTCTCTAACCTAACAGACGGGAGTATGTTGGAAAGGAAGTCCAGTATCCAGTTGAAAGTCTTCATATACACTCCTGATCAAAATCTTAAGACCAGTTAAAAAATTTTATGAATTTGCATTTTGCACTGTTGGATCTTAGGAAGGTTCTAAGTAGAGCTTCAAAATACAAAAAGAAGAAATGGGAACAAGAGACCAAAAGTTGTGAGCAGGCAATTTATTGAAAACAACAATTTAACTCAAATAGGCTGTTCATCAGCTGATCAAAAGTTTAAGACCACAGCCTTTAAAAGCCAAAATCTGTGCAAAAATTTGGATTCCATGTCATTTCCTGTCAAGTAATCACACTGTGAAGATCTCTTGATGGCAAAGGCAAAAAAGCTCACCGTCTTTGAACGTGGAAGGATTGTTGAACTGCATAAACAAGGCCTCTCACAACGTGCCATCGCTGCTGAGGTTGGACGAAGAAAGACAGTCATTATGGATTTCTTAAAAGATCCTCAGGGTTATGGAACAAAAAAATCAAGTGGTAGACCCAAAAAAATCTCACCGGCGCTGAGCCGGAGGATCCGAATGTCTGTCTGTCAAGACACGGGACAATCCTCGTCCCAAATTAAGACCATTACTGGTGCTGACTGCAGCCCAATAACCATCAGACGGCATCTGCGAAGGAAGGGCTTCAAAAACAAGAAACGTCTTCAAAGGCCACGTCTCCTTCAACGCCACAAAATTGCCCGTTTAGATTTTGCAAGGGAGCACCAAACATGGGACATTCAAAGGTGGAAGAAAGTTTTATTCTCTGACGAGAAAAAATTTAACTTTGATGGTCCTGATGGCTTCCAACATTACTGGCATGACAAGGAGATGCCACCTGAGATGTTTTCTACGCGGCACAGTGGAGGGGGCACCATCATGATCTGGGGTGCTTTTTCCTTCAATGGAACAATGGAGCTCCAGGTTGTGCAGGGGCGTCAAACAGCAGCTGGCTATGTGGAGATGTTGCAGCGGGCATCCCTCATGACTGAGGGCCCTCGTCTGTGTGGTAACGACTGGGTTTTTCAGCAGGACAACGCTCCAATCACAATGCCCGTCTGACCAAGACTTTTTTCCAGGAGAATAACATCACTCTTTTGGACCATCCTGCGTGTTCCTCTGATCTTAATCCAATTGAGAACATTTGGGGATGGATGGCAAGGGATGTTTACAAAAATGGACTTCAGTTCCAGACAGTGGATGCCCTTCGTGAAGCCATCTTCACCACTTGGCGCAACATACGCACTAGCCTTTTGGAAACACTTGCATCAAGCATGCCGAAACGAATTTTTTAAGTGATCAACAATAATGGTGGAGCTACTCATTACTGAGTCAGTTTTTGACCCTTTAATTTCTGTTTTAGGAGTTTTTTTTTTTTTTTTTTAGCGGTGGTCTTAAACTTTTGATCAGCTGATGAACAGCCTACTTCAGTTAAATTGTTGTTTTCAATAAATTGCCTGCTCACAACTTTTGGTCTCTTGTTCCCATTTCTTCTTTTTGCATTTTGAAACTCTACTTAGAACCTTCCTAAGATTCAACAGTGCAAAATGCAAATTCATGCAATTTTTTAACTGGTCTTAAGATTTTGATCAGGAGTGTATATAATTTTTCTGGAGAATCTCACACAGCGGATTGGCTACAACTTTTTCTAAGATTCTAGACAGTAAGGGGAGATTAGATATTGGTCTGTAATTTGTACAAACCTCTGGGACTAGGGTGGGTACATCACATCTAACAGTCATATTTATTTATTTTGGTCATGTTTCAAACAAATAAAACTTATTTTGTTAATAACCATAATAACTAGGGTTAGCTAGCCAGAAAAGAAGCTAGCTAGCTAACAGCTAGTTAGTATTGTACATATTTCTCTTTCCCACTAGTAATAGATTGCATTAGATGTGCAAAAGCAGCTGTGTGAAATGAATTGTAAGGGTTCCCCAGTGATTATATACTGTATGGGTCATTTTGGACCCATGTGTTTTAAAGTGATCTAGAAATACAAAATTTACATTTGTTCATAAAGTTAGAAAGAAAACAAGATATTTAATGAATACTTTTTTGATTTATATATTTCTCAAAGAAACTAATGAATGAAATAACACAGGAAAGGAACACGGGTCATTTTTGACAAGGGTTGCCAACCGTCCCTTGAAAAACGGATTCGTCCCGTATTTAAAAACAAAAGCACCCGTCCCGTATTGAGCTGAAAAGGGACGCTCTTTGTCTCGTATTACTGTGAGATTTTTCTGTGTGAGATTCATCCTGCGGCACACATCATCCTGCGGAGCACATCTGCCTGCGGCGCATATCATCATCACCGCACATCATCTTGCGGCACACATCATCCTGCAGCGCACATCATCCTGCACCAAACATCGTCCTGCAGCGCACCTCATCACTGCACATCATTGTGCTGCGCACATCATCCTGCGGCGCACATCATCCTGCAGCGCACCTCATCCTGCAGCGCACATCATCGTTGCTCACATCATCCTGCGGCGCACATCATCCTGTGGCAGACATCATCTTGCGGCAGACATGATCCTGCGGCGCACATCATCCTGTGGCAGACATCATGGTGCGGCAGACATCATCCTGCTGCGCACATCATCTTGCGGCCCGCATCATCTTGCGGCAGACATCATCCTCCGGCGTACCTCATCCTGCGGCTCACATCATCCTGCGGCTCACATCATTCTGTGGCGCACATCAAAGGAGGAGGGTTGGCCCTAGAGCTAGAAGTTCCACCCCACATAAAAGCCTTTTCATTAAATTTGATATTCTAACTAGGGCTGGGCAAGTTAACGCGTTATAATCGCGTTAACTCATCAATTATTTAACGCCGACAATTATGTTATCGCGCATTAACGCAGGTTTGATTATTTATTGTATTATTTTGAAAGTCAGGCTTTTATTTTCTGAAAGTCTGTTGCTGACTGCTGCGAAACCGGAAAAGAAAAGAATTGGCGGATAAACAAGCATGGATAAGGGTACGGATCTTTTACATGGCCATTTTCATTTTAAAGTTCTTCCAGGCGGCGGAGTCAACAGAACCAAAGTAATTTGTAACCACTGCCAAGTTGAATTTTCTTATCACCGGAGTACTTCCAGTCTAAAATATCACCTAAATGCAAAACACACTGTTGATACTAGTAAATCATTCAACGAAACAGAGAGTGGAGCGAGGCTTCGGCAGACTACGTTAGATGCAGGGAGGAGTATAGATAAACAACGTCAAGAGAAGCTAACAAATGCTATAGCGAAGTGGATAGCTACAGACTGCAGGCCGATCAGTGTTGTGGAAGACGTCGGTCTGAGAAACATTTTGAGAATCGCAACAAATGACAGCAGGTATGAGATGCCCTCAAGACGCACCATCACACGAAGAATACACGAGTTGTATGAAAAGGAGAGGACTGCTAAAGCGACAACTTTACAGCGTGCACCCGCTGTTGCGCTCACTGGGGACTACTGGACATCACTCGGTAACCACAATTACCTCGGAGTTACAGTGCATTATATTGATGAAAAGTGGGCGCTGCATTCACATGCTCTGACTGTGATGAAAACACAGGAGAGACATTATGCTGAAGCGTGCGCGGGACACTTTACTGACGTTGCACAGCAGTGGAATGTGTTAAATAAAGTCACCACACTTTACGATAGTGCACGAAATATGATCGCTGCTGCGAGACAGCTGACTTTTGATCATGTCCCCTGTTTCGCGCACAGTCTCCAGCGTTCTGTCACAGTATCTCTGCATAACAGTGCGTTTGACAATATCCTGGCCAAGTGCAGAAAGGTTGTGGGGCACTTTAAACATAGTCCAGCAAGTGCAGCAGAATTAGAGCAACAACAAGTTGAAAATGGACAGAAGAAGGAGTCGCTAATGCAGGACGTTCAAACCAGATGGAATTCTACTCTGGACATGATAAAAAGCATCCGCAGAAACGAACAGCCACTGAGGGACGTCCTCACCACAAACACCAAGATTGTCATGCCAACTACAGCTGAAATGGACAAACTGAAGAGGTTGGAAACTCTACTGGAGCCTTGCAGGTATGTTTTACATCATATTTCTCACTCTCCTGTCTGAGTGCATGTAAGAGAGAAATAGTGTAAATGTGTAAATGCAGCATGAATATGTAGAAGTTATTTTTTCTGTATACTGTAAGTGAATGCAATTTATTTTTGACTGAAGTGGAGTTGATTTTCTGTTGCAGATATTTGACTGAACTTTTGGGAGGAGAAAAGTATGTCTCCTGCTCTGTGGCTCTGCCTGCTTTTTGCCATCTGTCCCGGGTGATGGAGAGCTCAGATGATGACCCTGCCTACGTGACCAAGTTCAAGACTACATTCAGAAACGACATGGAGACACGCAAGGGAAATGCCAACATTGCATATCTGAGGATTGCTACTGCATTGGACCCTAGATTCAAGGACCTCAAGTGTATACCCAGAGTTGAAAGGAGTGAGGTGTGGGCCTCAGTCACCAACTTAGTCAAGAAACAGAGGGTTATTGCAGAGAAACCTAGGGAAGAAAAAAACTCAGAGCCACCAAAGAAAAAGTTAACCCTATTGGCTGTTTCATCTGAGTCTGATTCTGAACAGGAAGAAGACTCAATTGAGAACAGCGTGTGTCAATACAGAGCAGAGCCCGCCATCAGTTCAGACTCCTGTCCATTAGAGTGGTGGTCCAAACATGCAGGCTCACACAGCAGGCTGGCCCCCTATGCACAAAAGTACTTGGCCACACCGGCAACCTCTGTCCCCTGCGAAAGGTTGTTTTCTCTTGCTGGTCATATTGTCCAGAAGAAGAGAGCTTCTTTATCATCTGAAAATGTAAATAATCTTGTGTGCCTTAGCAACTGGCTTAGTGCAGAGGAGTAAAACACATCAAGTTTTAGGAATCTACAAACTGCACTGAAAGTGTTTTCTGGTTCTTTTATGAACAAAGGGAATCCAGTATAAACATGGACTTTACAGACTAGTCCTGCACAGTTAATGCAAGCAGTGACTTTTTTGGTGCATCACCACACTCTAACATTAATGCCCTTTCAGTGGCAATAAGCTTTAGTTCTGTGTTTGTTTTGATAACATTGTTTAAGTTGAGATTTACAAAAAGTATTTATTTAATTTAACTGCTACTATATAAAAATGCTGATGTTAAGTGTCTGTTTGCACAACAAATGTTATGGCACTTTAGTTCATATGGCAGTACATTTAAAAAAACAGTGTCAAGTTCTAGGAATTGACAAACTGCACTGAAAGTGTTTTCTGGTGTCTCACTCTAACAGGGATATTTGGTACTAGACTGGTTATGCTGTTCCCTGAAGAAAGTAAAATGTTTCTGCTGTTACCACAGAAATTGCCTGTTTTAATGATATGATTGTGGCTCAGGATTTTGTGGCCAGTTTTTTTCGTTTTCATAACGAAGAGGATAACATTAATGCCCTTGCAGTGGCAATGAGCTTTAATTTTGTATTTGCTTTGATAACATTGTTAAGTTGAGATTTACACTGAATATTTTATTTAACTGCTACTGTATTAAATGCTGATGTTAAAAGTGTTTGCAGAACAAATGTTATGGCACTTTCGTTCATATGGCAGAACGTCGGAAATAAAAGTGCGCTATACACTACTTTTTAATTCATTATTGGATTTTGCGTATACAAATGCGATTAATCGTGATTAATCAGGGAAATCATGCGATTAATCGCGATTAATATTTTTAATCGTTGCCCAGCCCTAATTCTAACATTTAACAATACACACAAAATCGATTTTTGTATGTGGGTCTAGATACAGCATTAAAGTCATGAAGTTATTTTGAGAAGTGATGGCCTATTTAAATGGCAAGATAAAAAAAAAAAAAAACGAATCAACAAAAGAATACGGAAACCTATTGCATTCACTTTTATTTTTTATTTTGTTTATCCCAGAAAAACAGAATAATTTTTTTGTGAAGTGAATGTAATGCGCTTCTGTAGAAGAAAGCTTATTTTAAGTTCTAAACATATTTAGGGTGTTTTTTTCTCACTTTCTGTTATCGTATATTTGATGCAGCCGAGAGGTCAATGATGTTGTAGAAGTTGTTGATGATGAAGGAAGGATTCCGGGGACCCAGTAGT
Organism: Platichthys flesus; assembly: GCF_949316205.1. NCBI lineage: Eukaryota > Metazoa > Chordata > Actinopteri > Pleuronectiformes > Pleuronectidae > Platichthys > Platichthys flesus. Next base: position 25,907,630 of record NC_084953.1, read on the forward strand.
TTCAGTGTAACAAAGTTTATTACAAGAAATTACAGGTCGGGACGGGCATCTAGATACCCGGAGACACACAGCCAATAGTGAAAGTCTGACGTGCTGGGGTCTTACACACATTTATATAGGGAGTTTGGTTCCACCCATGACTTCAGGTAAAACACATCCCACATGGGATTTCTGACTAAATAAGGGCCTGTTTCTGTGTCCGAACATGAAGACACACAGGTCAGGAACATTCCTTCTTAACCCATCCATTAGCTGGTCAGAGATAATTCCCTAATTCAAAAGTAATCCCAAAAAGTCAGAGTGCAAATAACCCAAACACCTGGAGGACTCTCCGAGAATGTCTGAGAGTCCAGAAGTATATAAGCCTGTCTTTGTGTTTAAGACACGTCCCAACATGGTCTACTCTAATGAATATACACGACACTGTACGTCCTATACATTAAGGAAATTAGGCGATGACGTCATTTAGCAACATCTAGCCACTTTTAGGACAACCAATAGCTACTTTCCTTACTGAGGAGTTGGCAACACTGACAGTGAGATCAGAGCTCGTTCACCTGAAGCAGCCGCTCACTGACTCACCGGCTGCTTTTTAACAGTGGAACCAGTGAAAACACAGAGTTTCTCTGGTCTCAGCCGCTCAGAGATCAGTGCCGCAGCTTCTTGATCAGAGCAGAAGCTGCAGTTGGTTTCTACCAAGCTTCAGTATCCAGAGGTGTGGACTCGAGTCAGACTCGAGTCATGAATTTGATGACTTTAGACTCGACTTGACAAAATGTAAAGAGACTTGCTACTCGACTTGGACTTCAAAATCAATGACTCGTGACTTCACTTGGACTTGAGCCGTTTGACTTGATAAGACTTGCTCCTTTCCCCAAAACACAAAGATTAAAAAGTATGTTATTAAGGAGCGCTCTGTATCTGTCATCGTGTTTGTGTGCGTCTGTGTGTGCAGCGCCGCCGCTCCCAAAACGCGCACTACGCGCTGTGCGTCGGGCACCAAGTCCTGAGGGGGCACCAAAAAAAAGCAACTGAAAAATTATCATAGTTATTATAATTATGTAGCCGAGCGTTTGGTTGTATCATAAGTCCGGCTTCAGCCGACAAAGGACACGAGAGCAGGTCATGCGCTCGGGACAGCACACCCGTTTATTCTCCGTTCATTTTACAACTTCACTCATCACAGCACCCACTTCCTTTAAAACCCCTTTCAAAATAAGAGTCACTACCAACAACCCACTTAAAACAGGAAATACAAATCAACCCTCAACAATAACGTCATTAAATAAATTAGCTTACAATTATAATGCCGATATTATTTCAGTATAGAAATATTAGGTACCTTTTAGCCATGTATATCACAAAAAAGGCAGAACAAGAGATATATTAAATTGCTCAAAAAAAGTTAAAGAAGATTGACTATTCTTGTTTGTACTTATTGATGATTATTTAATGTAATCATAGAGGAGTTATGCTTAGGGCACCAAAATGGCTCGCAGGGCCCTGACATATAAAAAGCACAACCCTGTTCATTGTTATGTTCAAGTATTTGTTATGTTTCTCGAAACATAGCAAATGAAGAATATGAAGTATATTCTTGCAAAATATGAGTTAAATGTTAAAAATGACTGGTTAATAGTGCAATAGGGAAGTGCAATGTTGGCACAATTTTTTTCTGCAATTTCAATTGCACTTGTTTTAATAAATAAATAAATACAGATTTTAAAAGCATACATGATCTGTGTAAATATATTATTACTCAGTGATCAAAAGGACTCGAAAAGACTCGAAACTCAAACTGCAGGACTTGGACTTGACTTGAGACTTGTCAGTCTTGACTTTGGACTTGACTTGGGACTTAGCTGTCTTGACTTGGGACTTGACTCGGGACTTGAGGGCAAAGACTTGAGACTTACTTGGGACTTGCAAAAAAATGACTTGGTCCCACCTCTGTCAGTATCTGTGTTCGTCTCCAGTCTGACCTGCTCTCACTTTTAATTTTCACATTCCCCAACAAAAATATATATGATTGCATGTATGTTGTTTTGATCTATTTCAAAATAGGGTACTTCTTATTTCATACATTTCAAATATGGGGAGGACTCAAATAGCCCTATAGTTCTGTGTTTAATTTATTATAAAAAGTAGGCCGATACTTGCCCGTGTATTTTCTTCTCCTCTTCATAAGCGTTTGGGGTTTTCTTTTGTTGGAATTGGTAAAAATAGCAATAACAGTTTTCTTTATTGTCGTTCTATAATTTCATAAATGCAACAAACTATAGTTTAGTATAGTATAACTTTGAAGCGTATATAAAACTTTATTAGCTTTGTTATCAAATATGTTTTGCGGCTCAGACAAATTTTATTTGGGGGAAGTGGGGGCAAAATGGCTCTTTTGATAGTAAAGGTTGCCGACCCCTGCTATAGACCTATGCTAGGTGGGATATCTAATGGACATCCTAAGTACTGCAAGCTAGACTAAAACTAAGAAGGATAAAAATGACTAGATGTGACTAAAACTAATATGCATTTTCCTCTAAAGACTAAGACAATCAAAAATAGCTGCCAAAATTAACACTGCTTTATATGAAAATTTACAGTAAACTTGTTCCCAGGCAATGTCCTGCTCTGGGATCAATGAGCTGACAGCATATTTACACACGAGTACGATGATACAGAATACGCTCATCCCATTGCTTGCGGAGAAGATAGTGCAAGATAAGTAAGTATAAGGATAAGATAGTAGAAGACAACAAAGCAGCATGGGTGACAGTGACACAGACGCCGATGCTGCTTTAGAAAGAAATACAAGTGGAAAAAGTAGGCTATCTCCACATAATGTGGTATTGAGCTGTTGAGTTCATGATTTTTTCTTCCTGTATTACTCTTACTACAACTGTAGCCTACAGTCATGGCCTTTGAGGCACAAATATGTTTACAATTTTTCTACAGACATTCTGTTTGCACTTTTGTTATTGCACTAAAAATATGCACTATTTCAGGATGGATGTTATGCTTTCTATCTATTGTTTTATATTAATGTATACAGTTTTAAGTTAAGCAAGACAGGTTTCTGTTTAAGAAAGATTCTTATTTTATTCAGTTAATGAATTAGTTTATTATTAAAGTGTATTGCTGAATAATAATTTGTTTTCCACATGTTCATGTCACTCAAAAATATGCATCTAATTCAATTCAGGGTCAAATAGTTAAAAAATCGTTTCACTCACAAAAAAAGGGCTAAAAGAATTCACCAGGCCAGGAAGGGTGAAGGCAATGGGGTCGGCCAGCCCTGCCAATGAGGTGTCCCTTATTTATTTTAAAGGGAGTTGGCAACCCTATTTTTGACCCATGTTGTACATTAGAAAGGTACTTATGAAAAACTATTTTTATTCAAAATGTAACAAAGGAAAAAATAAAACAAGGATTTGTGAGTCAAGTTAATTGGGGAATACCTGAAATACTGAATGATGAAATTCATGGCAGCCCTAGTGCAGGGTGTGATTTAAAATGTTAAAAGACGATTTTGGACAAAGTCTATGTATTTATTTGATCTGTAGAGTATAAAAAACATATATCCCCCGCCTGACCGCAGCTGGCGCTGTGGGCGGCTTGCATAGATTTTTTAGTAGCGCTGTTTCTGTATATGTTAACACTTCCGGTGTACGTCATACTGCTAATTCAAGTATGTTTTTTTCCTGAACATTTAACAAAGCATTTGTCCAAACACAGAACTTGCTGACTGGTATCCGATCCGAACATTTGTGTCTGGCAGGTTCGCAGGAACACGAGTCAATCATGGACATCCCCACTGCCCCCGAAGGTGAGCGGTGTGCTTTCCATTGAACGTTAGCTAGCAACTATGTTTCCAACACAGCTAACCGCTTCATTTAGCATTTCAGCTAACTCCAGCAACACCAGTGGCTCACTGTTAATCTCAATAAGGTTCTTATTGAGATTAACAGTCCTCTCCAACACTTTGAACTGTAATGAGAGAATAAAACAGTAACAGCTGGCTAACAAGTTGGTGCTTATGTTGCTTTTTCTGATTAAGCTGACGGCCAAAGATATGTTGTGATTTCTCCATTACTATTTTTTAATGTAGTGCGATTATGAAACTATCGATAAATCTGATATGGAGGCATCGTGAGTCATGTACCTCACTTAAAGATGGGTCTTATTTACGTATGGCACTCAATTAATGTATCCAACAGTCATTGTAATGTGTTAAAACAGCGGTTGCTGATGCCGAATATGGATTAGGATGAATTAAACAATAAACAACACACTTCATTCATACACAATAAGTTAGATGGCTGTACACAGTTGATACTAATGTATATGTAGTAATAGTAGTATTAGGGCCTTCGAGATTAAAAGCAAACACTGATGATTAAAATCATCTCCTGTTTTTTCCCACTTTAATGAGAAATACCCTGGTCTTTTGATTGGTATCTGCTCAATTCAGAAGGAAGAAAGAACGCTGCTTACCAGATTCAATGGCGTTTCCTAATCCAAGCACAGACGGTAGCCAGAAGTGACACATTTCCTTACTTAGTTTGATTGTGGATACAATTTCCAAACTTGTATTTTTACTTCTAGGTTCCTTCTTGTTGTAGATTTACATACAGCTGCCTAAAGAGCAAACTTTGTAGTTTGCAGGAGATGAGATACTCTTTCATTTAGATTGGTAAATCCTTTGCTGCAACAACATCAAAATAGACATTGAATAATTATGTCAGAAAATTGACCTTAAATCATTACAATTAAAGCTTTGAGTGTGTCTCAACATTAATTGTTCTTTCTTTCATTATTTGCTCATCATCACTTTTTGACAGATCGGCTGTCCCAGCTCTGACCATAGGTTTTTCTGTTTCAGATCAAGAGCTGAGGAATGTGATTGACAAACTAGCCCAGTTTGTCGCTCGCAATGGGCCAGAGTTTGAAAAGATGACGATGGAGAAACAGAAAGACAACCCAAAATTCTCCTTCCTCTTTGGTGGAGAATACTTCAGCTACTACAGATGCAAGCTTGCCATGGAACAACAACAGCGTATGTAGTTAAAAGGACAGCCTACCAAAAATGAGGATTTTTACATAGATAGTTGTGTGATGGTGGAATGTTAAACTCATTAGGGATATAGTAGCACTTCTTCAGTACTACATGCACTTTGGGGAAAAGTATGAAAAATAACAGAAGAAATTAAGTTCTCATGGAGCTTAACATAATCAAGAGATGAAACCCCGTTTGAACACCCTTATAGAGATAAACAGTCCAGTATTATTTCCTGTTTATGAGAGGAACTGTTGATTGAACACTCATGCTTCATAGTGATCGTTAGTTTTCTGGGAGGGGATTTTTCTTTTGTGTATAACCATAACCATATCGCAAACAAGGCAGACTAAAATGATAAACCCTGTGATATTTCACAGGGTTTTTCATGACTGAATCCAATTTGAAAATCTACCTGTATATGCTAGCACCTGAAGTTCTCTAATTAAAAGCAGTAGAGTACAGCTCAAACATAAATGTCAAGCTAAATCAAGTATATCACAGTATCTCCTAGACCTATTGCTATTTGATTATCAGCTTATATAAATATAATAATAATATAATAATAATAAATATATCTCCTTCCACCTCATAGGCCACCTTCACTCCTAAAGTTTTAGTATTGTTTATGAATCAGTTTGATTAAGTACTGTGGATGAATTGAAATACATCATCAGATATAACCTGAGACACAGTACATCATGAAGGAGGAGCCCTTTAGTCAATATAGAAAATATCTTGAAACTGAATGGTTTTGACTGCTTCCGGTTTTCAAAATAGGTTGTTAACACAGGGTACTGAATCACCTGGAATCAAGATAAATTAATATTCACTGGAAAGTAAAACCAATAAATGGAGTATTTCCTTCAACATTTCATATATTATTTGGTCGTGTGTATCGTGCATTATCTGCGCTGAATGTGATGTGTGTCTGACAGCATTTGTCATGATAGACACAAGCCGAACAGAGCTGAATGTACCTGGTACTCAAGAGAAATTACTGTATCTGAGAAGTGCACATCTGATAAATAGTGTTTCCTTGTGCCAAGAGCAGAAGCAGAGAAATATAAATATATAAGTTCTTATACTAGCTTTTAAACACACAACGTATCTTCTTAACCAAGTCATTCCAACTATAAGAACGAGCAGATGCCACTAATGTCACATCAACTATATTTTCTGAATATGTAAATTAACAATGCAATTTCCTAAATAATTCAAAGCGCATGTTAAAGTTCAAGTGTTAAGAATTGATTGACACTCAAGGCCTAATTATAGTCCTGCGACTGCAACCGCGGAAGGCCACGCAGCTGCATCGACGGACTCGTTTTGGTTTATACTTCTCTAACGTGCTGCGCGTGTTGCAACGCAATTCATCGCCAGAACCATAGGCGGAGTAACGTTTTTTTTTCAAAGACAAAACACACAAAGAAGAGACGTCTTCTTCTTCGTCGACTGTTTATTTACATCGCCACTCCGGCTCCTCATAGCCTATTTCTGGCGGACAAATCGGCCAGTCAGTGACGGGTTATACAAGTGGTCATACTTTCGGATCTCTTCTGCCAAGTGCTCTTCCATATTCCATATTTGTTCTTCTAAATCTTCCGTGATTTCCGCGTATTGTGGGGCATGAAACCGGAAACTAGACTCCGGACGGGATGTAGTCGGCCAAACAATCACAAGCCTTGCGGGCTGCGTGAGGCTCGCGTCGTTTTGTCGTATAGTTAGAAAAATCGACCGACGCATGCAACACGCCAGAGGGCATGAAAGGGGCGTGTTGCGTGTCTTGCGTGCATGCGTGCGTCCGTGCAACACGAGTATAATGAGGCCTTTAGTGGGGAAGTTGCATGCTGCAGCTGAATACACCTCATCCAATGTGGTAGCCTTCAGTTCTAATAAAAATGTAAATGGTGTTTAGTTTTTCCCCTTAAAACGACTGTAAAAAAGATGGCGGCCTCCGTAGAGAGGACTCGTTCAAGATGTAAATATTAGCTAGTAAAATATAAAGGGCCCATTCTAGGGTAAATAAAACTACAATTCGTTCCATTAAGATGATTACACAGCCGTGAAACCATCATTAGGATTTTTATAACATTTTTGCCAATAAATTCCTTTTATTCAATTTACAGCGTTAACCTTTAAAGGAACTATAAATATACATCACATTACCTGAGCCAGCTACAAGTCTAAATATTCAAGTGTGAGTTTTAGTTTAGCCCAGTGTATGTGAATGGCTGCAATGTAATATGTAGGGTTGGGTACCGAGAACCGGTTCCAATATGGCACCGGTTCCAACACAACCGGTACCTACCCGGACCGAAATGCAGCGCAGATTTCGGTGCTTCATTTCGGTGCCTGAGCCAACTGAACTGAGGTCTTCGTTCCTCCCGCCTCCTCACACTTCCAGTCCTTCCTTCACGGGAAGGGGCGCCTCCCGTCGGGCCGCCGCATGAGTCGGGCGCGGCTGCCGGTGGACAAACTCTTGTCTCCATGCTGCCCACGTTACGCGTGCGTCAGGGCTTCCGGCGCTGGCTGGCCCCCGCCGGGCACATTTCTTCCGTGGCGGTGCGCCGTAACCGGCTCTGGGTCAGCTTGGAAAGGCTGGGGGCGGGAGGAACGAAGACCACGCCGAGAAAGGTTTCACAAATGCGTCTGCATTATGGGGAGACGAAGGCGGCCCGATGCCTTGCCCGCGACAGTCCCAGCTGCGGTGACACGGGGGTCTCTGAGTGATGGAAAAGCCATCCTCACTCTTCAATTAGCTCAGGCACCAAAGTCAGATTCACAAGTGTATTGTATATATTTTTATTTATTTAAGTATAGTGTAAACTTTAGTTAACAGTTCATATATTATTCATAGTTTTAAGTTAAAATATGTTTTGTATTTATTCATATTTATAATCTACTTTAAACAGTTCATGTATTTGGGATAAAAAAAGAAAGCCATTCTTAAATGTCGTCAAGCTTTGTTTTGTCGTTTTTGTAATTTTTTAAAAATATTGGTTCAGGCACCGTTTAGGCACCGTTATCGTTTTAAAAGTATCGGTTAAGCACCGGTATCTGATAAAAACCTAACGATACCCATCCCTAGTAATATGTGTTCTCAGATGTGTGAGTATGGACGGAAATTATTTCTGTTACGAAGCTTAAACACTTGCCTGGATGGATGTAAACATAGTGATGTGGATGTTTGTTTAAATGGACCTTTTATGAGCTTTAGCTCACATCCCATCGCCAGTACAAATCTGTGGTTTTGAGTCTGTCTCTCATTGACGTGGATCTTAAGATCATGATTGTAATTGTAAGAAATTCTATTCTATTTGCTTCTCATCCAGACCTAGTATCATATGTCCACTCTCTTAGCCAGCCTTTAGCTCCAGCTCCCTATGTGGCCAATATTATCAGTCAGGTTTTGATGTGCGATGTGGTCAAACAGGTCATCTTTCATTCGGACAGACCATGAGTCAGCTCTTGTGTGGATAGAAATAAGCATCACATTGTACCGTATCTCATCCCAAAAAAACAAGAGGATCAAGCACATAATTCACATGACTTTTAGTGGCTCGATCCAACAGAAAAGTTCCTGCTGTATCTGCCAGTACTTAAAATGTATTTGTAATTACTCATAGTTTTAACTCATCGCCGTGTACAGGCTACTGGTTGCTTCTTAGAGGTAGTGAGGTTCTCTCACAGCACCCACAGTGAGGCTTTAGTCATTGAATGATGGTCATGTGGTAATAAAAGCCCAGTGCATGGAGTTCCTCTTTCAGTTTCGAATACCACTATAATGCATTAAAGTTTGCTTTTCTCCACTTAGATCCCTCTACCCACGATGGAGAGGAATATAAATCTGAAGGTATTTATTTGGAGCAAGATTTGTCAGATCAATTAAAAAGATTTCCAGTTGGAAAATTACATTTTGTATTTTGCACTTTTTTTGATGGACATTATCACACCTGTGCCTGAGAGCTTTTTAGTTAAATTTTTTATGTTGGCATTTTGATATTGATATTGATATTCTTTGTTTTCCACAGTTGTTTAGAAGTTTAACTGAAGATAATGTAAACATATCTTCTTGCTCTTGTTGGAGCTTATTCCTCCATCTGAGGGTTTCAGGGTGCTGACAGACATAAGGGGGTGGAGCTTGTTGACTTGTCTTTGAATGAGGCCTTGTTAAGGCTGCTTGTCTGTTAGCGCTAGTCTCTGGGCTGTTACTGCCATGTCACAATGCTGTCAAACTAACACTCTGTCATAGTTAATTATTTTAGATATGTGGACTCTGTGTTTGATCGGTAATTACTATCTGGGATATATATGTTACATTGTAATAGCTTTTTAATAACTGAGTTTTGTTCAATAGGATTAAACTCTTTAATTGGTTGAGTAATATTTGAAAACTGCTGCGCTTGTGATTTTGGGGTTTTGCAGATGCCAACATGTTTCCTATAAACAGCAGTTGGTTCTGCGGCCACTGGGTTAGAGATAATGATATAGGTCATGTGAATGCTGGTTGCATGACTTTTAAACTTTGTTTCTGGGATGTTATATTGTCTTGCTGTATTAACGCTGATATATATAATTTGACCTGAAAATGGTAGCATGATTGATATAGTTGAGTGTAAACAAACAACACAGTATCTGCCTTGTATATACGCTTTATGGAATCAACCTTCCTATTTTGACTCTGCATCTCATTGCCTGCTGTTTTCCTGCTGCTCTTTTTGCAGATTTGTACAACCCAGGTGCCAAAGAGGTGGCTGATATCCTTCCTCCACAGATGGCGATGATTGCTCCACCTCTTATCCTTCAACCTACTGCACCAGCTATCGATGAGCTAGTCCAGCAGAGTCAGTGGAATCTGCAGCAGCAGGAGCAGCATCTGCACACACTCAGACAGGTACAGAGCATGCAAGAAACTAATGCACCTGGCAAAGAGGACACCTCAGGAATGATTTACTTATCCTATTTGTTGGCTTATTATTGTTTCTCCTCGAAAAAAAAATAGGCCCTTTGCACAGAGGAGTCATGTGAAAATGAAATGAAAATCTATAATATGACATTCAGGCCCTCACATTGAAGGTAAAGAGTGCAGGGTTCTAATCATCTCCATCGACTGCCACCTTTATCTAACCAAATAGAGCTTTGGTTAATGACCTGATTTAGACACGCACAATCTGTAATTATACATTGCTGTCCCATCGTGGGGGCCTGTAGCCTCATTTATAGCTTTTACACTAAAATTTGCAGGTATACATCGGATTTTTAAATGGAGGTAAACCTGCTAGAAAAGGTGGCTGACTAATTTCCCATTGCCTATGCAAGAGATTGCCTCTCAGTTTTTGTTCCCCTGGTGCCTCATGTTCAATATTGCGAGTGTACCGACAGCTCTGTCACCTCGCTATTGTGTTGATATCTGTGCCGATATGAGTCTGAGCCGTATATAACCAGTTTCTAGTAAAGAGTTATTTGGCCCATAAGTGAATGGTTATAGTGATCATTCACATTGCAAACAAGAGTGCTAGTGGGTCTTTTGACCAGTGAAAAAGAGGCTATAGAGTAGTTTTCTTTCTTGGTTATGTTTCTTAGGTAGAAGAAATGCAGTGTTTTCAAGCAATTGGTGAATGCAAATTTAACTGCTTAAACCCAGGGTTTTATACTTTTTTTGCTTCCCCTAAATGATCATCCTACATAAGCACAGTCATAATTACGTAACCTCATTAATGAGTAATCTTTCTCAACCTGTTCAGGTGGAGCTAATTATGGTATGATCTCACAATGGAAAGTGCCTCAAAATATTGTACAATGTTATTAAGTGCTCATAACATTGACTGGAATTGATCAACAATTTATATAAATATATATATTTATTAGGGCTAGGCAAATAAGCAAAAATGTATTGAAACAGAGACCTTTATAAGCGCTTACCAACTTAATCTTGCTCATGTCAGTTATACAAAAACTTTTTCCGCTATTGTACCATTTTTTTGTACCGTGCTGTATTACCCTGCTGAATGTCCTCCCTCCTCACTCCCCCACCACAAGTTATTAGGACATGTACAGGACTTGAAATTTACTTTGTGTTTGTTTGATTAGCTCTAAAGTTTACAAAATGTATATTTAAAGACATAAAAATAGTCCAACATTCAAGACGTACTGTGATGGGCACAGCCAGGACATCATTGTTATTGTAATTAAATAAATGTGATCATGCAAAAAGCTACAGGTACGAGCAGACCCACATATATAAAAATATATATACATATTTATATGTACCGTGCTGGAGTTTCTGTGTCCTCCTCCACTCTGCTGTCACTTGAACTAATAAACACTTTTATGAGGCTGCATTTAAACATCATGAAAATGACATATCAACATGTTATGCTCATTACAACACGAGACATGACGCTGACAGTCAGGACTCAGTGTTAAAATGAGCGGCGCGACACACAGACATGATCCGACACCATTGATTCATAACCAAACACATGACCGTACGTTTGTCAACTAAAACATCCCAATAAGAAATTAACTATGATCGTGAACTATTCATTTTCATATGCATGAACTGATCTTGTAACATTTTAATTTTTAAGTGTGAAATGGCTCACCACTGCTTCTACAGATGGGTTCAGATTCAGATTTCACATTCACATTTAATGCTGTGAAGGTTTGGTTGTTCGTTTGATTTAAAAAAGAAAAGAAAAAGTTTTATTCGACCATCCATCCATTTGGACTTGGTCATTAATCCAAAAAACTAATGTTATATGTATATATCTGCCTTCTGTCATTTATCTTTCCGTTTCCGCAACAATACATAGAGAAAATGGGGATTTTTCAGGCATTTGGAAATGGTGATTAATCACAGCTACCCTGTGATTAATCTGATAAATTATACAGCATAACAATTACCAACTTTATTTAATATTCTTCCTCCCAATAAGAATCCTCACTTTTGAAGTCCCTTTTATTAATCTCTATAAACAGGTTCCTTGTATGGCATCTTTTTATGTTTTGTCTTCCTCCTGTTACAGTGTTGGAAACATCATGAGAACAGTTGCAGGCTATAAAAGGAAGGGTAAAAGTATTTTAAAATGTTTTTGTATCTGCCTCTCACAATGCAGGAGCAAGTGACTGCAGCCATTACTCTGGCCATTGAGCAGCAAACCCAAAAACTGCTGCTGGAGTCTCAGTTAGACATCACAGAGTTTGACAACTTGTTGCAGCCCATCATAGACACCTGCACCAAAGATGCTATCTCTGTAAGCCTGCAATAAATATTTCATAATTTGTTTATTAGATTCCTTAAAATGAAAGATGTTATGTCTTACTTATGTGTTTTGTATTTTTCCCAGGCTGGTAAGAACTGGATGTTCAACAACGCCAAGACTCCACAGCACTGTGAACTGATGACATCGCATCTCAGTAACCGCATCATTGCTGATGGGGCACATTTTGAGCTCCGTCTACATCTCATCTACTTAACCAATGACGTTCTCCATCACTGGTAAAAACGCCTAAATACATACATAAAAACATGTGGTCTACTTTACATATACATCAGAATAATAAGATAATTTCCCTGCTTGGGAGTGTTATATAGCCCTAATTTGACCTGCACTAAAAGGTGGTCTAAATATGAGACATACATGGATAGGACAAGAAGTCTTAAAACCAGCCACTGTCTCTACAGTCTCAAACACTGAACAGACATGGGTTTTTGGTATAGCAAGTACCCACTGCTGATTAATTAACTAATATCTGTCTAAATATTTTGATATGATTCCTATAAATGGAATATGTATTTTACCTAAATAAGAGGTTCAATGGAATGGCTGGTGTATAAATGCAAAATAACATTTACACAATGGTTCCTCTATTCAGAATGTATCAATGTGGAAATGGTCTTACTTGAAAAAATGAAACCGCAACACCTTTAATCTGTGAATTTTTTTAATCAGATATCAAACATAATCTGTTTTACGTTATTTTAAATTGATCAAATATGTTAGCTTGGGCTCTGGAAGACTGTCGTAATTTTTTAATAATTCCCTCACATTTCATTAAATGAATGATAAGTTGATTAAGTGAAAACATAACTGAGAAATTGAACAACTAAAAATCTTATTTGTGCATTAAAGAAAAAAGTATTATATAGGATGATTTTTATGAGTAGTAATGTGATGTGTTTTAATCTGTCCTTCCAGCCAGAGGAAGCAGCAGAAGGATTTGTTGGCAGCACTGCAGAAAGTTGTGGTTCCTATCTACTGCACCAGCTTCCTGGCAGTGGAAGAAGAGAAGCAGCAGAAGATCACACGGGTAAACTGGATATTGTTTCTGTTTTCAACATTTTTAAAACTCCGGATGACACAAGTATTTTAATCCTGACAGCAATATAAATATCATGGAAGACTAACCACATCCTCACAACCCAGAAACATAAATACATATTACAGATTTTTTTTTACATATTAACATCATCTTAAAACAAACTTGATGACTCATTGTCAGTTAAGGGGGTAGTGGTATAAAGTATAACAAGAATGTCATTGAATGTTAGTAGGACAGTGTATATAAATATACAATGCTAAAGTTTAATAGTCCTTCAGAAATTGATTGGTGGAAAAAGTTTGAGATTCAGTGCTTAGTTTCTCTGTTCATTTTGTTGCTGGTTTACTGAACTGGAGAGCTGTAAGAATCTGTACCTCTGTTTGGTTCAAACGATTATCTCTCATTCTAAAGCCATGTTTTTCTGGTTCTTAACTTGCTTCTCGCCAGTTGCTGCAGCTGTGGGAGAAGAATGGCTACTTTGATGATGAAACCATTCAGCAGCTCCAGAATCCAGCACTGGGCCTCGGCCAGTATCAGGTGAGTGGAATAAGACTCATGGCTTTACTTTGGTGCCTTTTCTAAAATCATCCATTGGTGCACCTCGCTTACAATTTTTTTTATGTAAAAATATAAATTGTGATGCAAAAAATTTGGTAAGTATCTTACCAATATGATGTGTAATCAGTTTGACCTAATGAATTGTTGTTCCAAATAAATGATGATGTAGGAGCTGTACAAGATGCTATCTATTGACAGCATATTCAGATTTTGTATTTTGTTTGAAATGTGTATATTTATTTATTTTGCACTTTGGTGCAGATAAACTTTTAAAGTATTATCACCCAAAGGCCTCAGGCTTACTCATTCTGTAAAGCTTTTATTAATCATATATTCAGTCTCTCTATGGAATGGTGCGAGCCGTACCTGCTTTGGACCGTTATCTGTTTTCTCCAAAATTGTGCTGGTCAAACCAGTCTAACGCCGGGTTCACACCGGACGTGGAAGCGACACAAGCAGTCATAAAGATAAAAAGAGAGAGGGGGCTGTATTCTCCACATAGGCTTGAGTGGAGAATACGTAATTTACCCTCGACACCCGACATTGAACAGAGCAAACAGCTGAGAAGTTCTTGAAGATGGATTAGATTAAATTAATAATTGAAGTGGAGAAGTACAGTGAGTTGTATGATCCTCAACATGTGTTTTATAAAGACAACCCGAAAACAGACACATGTTTGGACGCTGTTGCAGTTAATGTTGGAGAAACAAGTAAGTATATGCTTGAAAAAAATTATTAAATGCCATTATTACTGTAGGTTGTTAACAGCAGAAGTATGTAACATTATTAGTAATGCGCGGCGCTTCCGCGGCGCTTCAGCGTCCGGTGTGAACCCGGCGTAAGTGTGTACTTTTTGGAAAAACAAAGTTCTTAGTGATTTATATTCACTGATAACACTGTGATAGCCTCACATCACCCGTTTCTCTCTCTGTCAGGCTTCTCTAATAACAGAGTATGCTGCAGCGGTGCAGCCCATCCAGCTGGCCTTTCAGCAGCAGATCCAGGCTTTGAAAACTCAGCATGAAGAGTTTGTTGCCACCTTGAAGCAGCAGCACCAGCAACCGCAGCAACTACAGCCTACTCCTGTAGCACAGCTAGCAACCACCACTGAGCCTGAAAATGCCCCATCTATGACCACACAACCTGGTGAGAAGATGCTTAATGAACACAACCAGAGGCACAACCTGATACATGCAGCCAGATTTGTTATTTACAAGTGCAGTCCCAGTTCTAAACAATTCTCTTTGGAATGGGCTGTTTGCTTGTGTCAGCTTTTTTCTCAAACCGTAACTGACATGCATTAATTGAGCCACGACAAGTAAACTATGCAGAACCCAGAATAGGAGAATCAGTTGTTAATGCTTTTGTCCGAATCAACACTTTACTGTCTTGAGCCCTTAACAGCATGCATGCCTTATGTGATTTCTGGAGTTAGTAGATTGATTAGATTTTCTCTATAGATTAATGACATTTATATTGGGTAAGTACATGTATGTTTGTTTTCAATGGTTTGGTGTGTGTGGTGTGCAGGGGATGTGAAGCCTGCCATGTCAGGTCCTCCTTCAGGAGAGTTTGATGGTGCCTCCTCCAGACCACAGGACCCCAGCAACCCCAGTGGACCCTCAGATATCCCCACCAACAAGCCTGCATGGTTTGAACCCCAGCACATTGGCCCCTGGAACCCCAACCAGCCGGTAAAGACCCATGTGTGTATTGTGCATTATAGATCTCAGTTATTGCTGTAACAGATCATGTTACAGCAGTCCTCATAGACTCCAGCATGCTAAACTGGAGTAACCAAACTCTTTAGGGCTGATTAACTCTTAAAACTGACTTGACAGTACTTGCTAGCCTAGCAACCTTAAAACTAAGTAACAAACCATAATACAACACTATTAAAACTGAATATTTATTGTAATGAATAAGAACGTAACTGTCTAGTTGTGAAAATGGAGAGACAACCCTCATCATTTTAATCCTGAGTTTTCAGAAAAAAATTATTGTCTATATTTTGGCCAATACATTGTCCTTTGGGGCTGATAGCAGCTTTTTTGTTGTCTCCAGTGCTGATTGCTGCCCCACTTCTTACATTTACACTACACCATACCATACAGTAGAGCCCAGCCTTGCCTCCTGCTTTGTCCATTTTACAGCAGACTCAACCCCCTGAAGTGGGTTCAGTCCTGCCCCTGGTCTCAGGCAATAACCATGACATTCCTGACTTATGTCCCTTTCCCAGCCACCTTTTGACCCAAACCAGCCTCCACCTCCTTGCCCGCCCTGGAACAGCCATGAGGGGATGTGGAATGACCAGAGGGAGCCAGGGAACTGGAGCGGAGGTCCACCCAGAGAAGGAGGTCCCTGGAGTGGTCCAGGTGGGTCTGAACCAGGCCCTCCATCCTGGAACTCATATGACCAGCAGCCACCATGGGGGAACCAGCCCGACCAGCCCCCTTGGGGCCAGAGGGAGCCCCCATTTCCTCCACGCATGCAGGTTTTTACTTCCATTGCTATGTATTCTTTTATCTGCTTATATTGTTTTTGACTATATCTTTCATATTTATTTCTTTGTTCCTTTACACAAATAACAGTATTGTCTAACTCATTTTTACAGAGACCTCCCCATTTCAGAGGGCCCTTCCCTCCCCACCAACAGCCACCTCCTTTCAACCAGCCCCCTCCACCTCCACACAACTTTGGACGCTTCCCACCACGGTTTATGCAGGATGACTTTCCGCCCAGACACCACTATGACAGGCCACCGTACACCCCACACCGCTTTGACTATGCCCAGGGAGAGTTCCCTGGAGGTGAGTGCAGAGGCACAAAGTGATATAACAGAAAAAAATGTAAAGGCCTTGTTTTGAACATTATCCATCTGTTTGCCAGACATCCCAGGTCCTCCTCCTCCTCCTCCTCCTCCTCCTCCTCACCACCATCCCAATCAGAGGCTCCCTCCCCCAGGCTTGCCGGCTGAACATCCTCCCTGGGGTGGAAGCCAGCACCAAGATTTTGGCCCACCCCCACACGGCTTCAATGGCCATTCTCCACACGTTCGCCATCGGCCGACTCCGGTGCAAGATGACCCAAGTCTGGTGCCAAATGTACCCTACTTTGATCTACCAGCTGGTCTAATGGCTCCACTGGTCAAAGTAAGTCACCTGCTTCTGATGTGAAGTCAAGGGCATTCAAAAGTGTAATTTAGTTAATTAAACTTTTCAGCCCAAAGACAGACTAATTGACTGTTACAAGAGGAGAGAAGAACAATGGTAAAGACTGAGGCAGCACATCTACAGTGGCTGACAGATTTAACATTTAAATTGTGGGAGAAGTTTACAAAAAACCATTTGAAATAAGTTGCGAAACAGTCTGAACAAAGATTGCTAGTTAATGCTGGAGCAGAAGTTGCCAAATAGATTGTAATAATGAATGAAATGATATCCCCAAAAATGATGCACTTCCAGCACAGTTCAGAATTGGCTCATTGGCTTATTTACCTACAGCAACTAAACTATCATGTCGCCTGATCCCTCTTCTTCTGTCCACTGCTCAGCTTGAGGACTGTGATTATAAACCTCTGGACCCTAAAGACATCCGACTGCCCCCCCCCATGCCACCTAGTGATCGGCTGCTTGCTGCTGTGGAAGCTTTCTACAGTCCTCCATCCCATGATCGTCCTCGGAACAGGTACATACATACCTAATTTAAGTAATTTTAGTTGCTGTTGTCTGACTAAATGGAAGCGAGGCACAACAGATTTATTGTTATGTTATTTGGGTATTTTATTGTGTACGGCTGAAAACATTTTCAAAAGTGTAGACAGAGCTCTAATGTGATACATCAAGTGTTTTTTATTTTATTTCATACAATAGTTTAACCTTATTGGCAGCTGAAAGGCATCTCCGGCAGCTCAACAGGCTGACAAACCTCAGTATGTTAACAGCAATTAGTGAGCTAGGACTAACTTAAACAACAAAAAAGCAAGTCCGATTATTCATCTACAGTTGATATCATGTGTTACAGAGATGATCAGTGGTGGGTTACACGTGAAAGGCTAACCAGCTTCACACTTCCATGCTGGTCTTCCAATCCCCCCTTCAGTACTTTTATTGGCCATACTCAGTCAGAATGAGGCTGTCCTTCCAGCCACTGTATGTCTGTGTCAAAGGATTTAATGATAAAATGGTTTGACAAGTATCAGTTGCTATTAGTTTTGTAGCAGCAGAAGCAGTTACAACAAACAGCATCGGCGTAAAGCCGATAAAGAAATGGTTGTAGGTCACAGAGATTTGAGCTGGTTGTGGTTTGTTCATCCTCCAGTGAAGGCTGGGAGCAGAACGGCTTGTATGAGTTCTTTAGGGCCAAGATGAGAGCCAGGAGGAAAAAGGGACAAGAGAAACGGAACAGGTAAGTCCCTCTTTATCCTTATTATTTGTGGGGAGTATGTCACTGGTGCAAATAAAGCCGATTGAGAGACTCACCCAAATGTTTATTTTGAACATTTTAAATCCCCCTCCCTCACTGTATGTCTCGATCTTTCCAGTACTCGTGGTGGAAGTCGTTCTAGGAGTCGTTCACGCAGCAGAGGAAGGTCTTCTTCTCACTCCAGCTCTCGCTCTTCGAAGTCTTCGAGGTCACGATCCCGCTCATCTCGTTCCCGCTCCCGCAGCGGCTCCCGCTCCTACTCACGATCCAGGTCTTTAAACACATATCATGCAAACATGTATCGGGATGTGATTTGTCAAATCTTGAAGAACTCGGAAACACAAATGGCAATCTTGTCAATATGTTTGGTGGACCAACCATTTGTGTTGTATGAAAGAATAAAAGCAGTTGTTCTGCAGACATGGGAAAAGCAGAGCTGAAATAGTTAATTGGTTTACTTATTTTTATTTTTTTATTTACTCTGAATTCAGGTCAACAGGAAGACATGCGATAACGCGCATGAAATTAAATCTGGGTTTTTGCTTAGAAAGAGGGAGTGTAGTAGTGCATTTACACAGACAGGAGGTGCTAAAAAGTTATCTATGTCCTGTGTGTGTGGCATCATCATTACAAGCATTACAAACATAAGGAACTAAGCTTTAACCTGTCTCTCTATAGGTCCAGGAGTAGATCCAGGTCATCTCGGAGTCGCTCTCACTCCAGGTCCAAATCCCGTTCATGCTCACCCGGCAAGAAACGCCATGGACCCAAATCCCGCAGCTCTTCTCCTCCGTAAGTCCACCTCCCTGCACGTCCGTGCTTTCATACAGGACTACTTTATTCTTAACTGAAGTGTAGATAACCTCCTCCTCTGCTCTCTACAGCTCCACATCAGTGCTGGGTGGTACTCCCTCCAAACTGCCAACAGAGAACAGGCTTGGGGAGGAGAACAAGGGCCATCAGCTGCTGATGAAAATGGGTATGCTCTTTTTTTAAATAAAATGTAATTGATCATTTGAACTGCAAATTTTTCAACTAAGAATATTTGAAATGTTTTAATGAGATGAAATTGTGCTGTCTGTGAACCACTTGTGTCGTCCTGTTGGCTATAGGCTGGAGTGGTTCAGGTGGTTTGGGGGCAAAAGAACAGGGCATCCAGGACCCCATCAAAGGAGGAGATATCAGGGATAAATGGGATCAGTACAAAGGTGTGGGTGTGTCATTGGATGACCCTTATGAGAACTATCGCAGGAACAAGAGCTACAACTTTGTTGCCCGCATGAAGGCACGAGAGGAAGGTACAGACAAAGACTTGTGTGTTATTCTTTACTGCTCTCTCTCAAATACCATGATATGCTCATTAGCTCTTCAAAATGTAATAGGTCTCTGTCTCGATCACTCAACTTGCACCATATATTAGATTAGATTCTGGATTACAATAGATCATAATAATAATAATAATAACATAATTTGTATAGCAGTGCTTCACACTAAAGTCCAAGGCAAAAATTAAAAATTTGACTAGAGACATAATTTACAAAAATGTTAAAATGAAAATATAACGCTTCTTTTATTTTAATTTTTTATGATTCAGTGAACCGGGAGCCTACAGAAGCCCCTCCAGCCGAGTGATGTCATCAAATGGCACCAAACAACCTCCTCATCTTCTCAACCCCCATCAAGGATCAGATTCTCAGATGTCCGACCAGGACTCTAGTCATCAGTCCTAAATCCCTTCTCCTTCTGCAGAAACCAGAGTGACAATACAAAGCACCACCACACTTGTGAGGTTTGTGAATAAGTGCAAAGCCTTTTTGCTTAGTTTAAGAACTTGGGATGAGTGTGTCATAGAAGAAAGCATCCAATCTGCAGATGGAGCAGTGGTCATTATCTAACAAATGTTTAACTCAGCAGGGACTGGAACTAGAGTCTAATACAATGTATATCTCACTCTGAATGTTAGGATATGATTTTTTCCCGCTAAAAGTGTCTCAGAGGACTGAGAGTGTGTCTAAATATGTAATCACTGCAAAAGATAAATGGGAAACTCATTGAAACAAAATGGGAATACTAAAAGTGAAATGCTTTTAAAAGGGCATGGACCCGTTGTAATTTATTCACACATGTCAACAGCTACAAGTATGTACAATTATTTAATATGGGGTTTTAAACTGTTCTCAATCTTGCGTTACAAAATGATTTTTTCACCCATAACAGGAAGATGTGTCTCCAATAAAGTCCTCTGTTTTATTTACAGAGAATTTCGAAAATTACATAAACATTTAAAATGGCCAACTCAACTGTAGTGTTGAGTAAGTATTTTGTTCTGAATGAAAATTCCTGAAGAAAGCCGCTCACTGTGTGCGGTGTTGGAGATTGTATTGGTTGATAAATCATAATTTCTGCATTTGTGTGTACAAACTGTTTGAGGGAAAACATTTGAACAAGGTCTGGTGGCTCTAGTTGGCTTTTCACTGCTGTTTGGGGTGATATCTTTTCATGTTATGTCTTCTTCCATAGAGATACACATGTCTGTCATTTAGTTATACAAACATACCCTAAAATAAACAGAGCTCTGTTTCCCAAATGTACCTTTGCTTTGATTGCCTATCAGTGTTCAGTGAAAAGTTCTTTCAACATGCCTCAGATCATTGACTTCTTCATCTTTTCTGTCATTATTTCCAAGGCTTGTGCTTTCTATGAACTGCAGGTAGCGAGTGATCTTTAAGAAATATAAAAAAATCGTTTTTGGGAAGAACCACCGAGATAAAGATGGAGGGAAGCACACAGGCACCCAGAGTCAGAAATGAACATCACAGAAGTAAAAGCTCAATCGATCATCCATTAAGAGAAACAGATCGAGCGCATCATGCTCATCTCAAAGTACAAGCGAGAAGAGGGAAACCTGCCCTCCATCCTGGCCCATGGAGGAGTCCTCTTTATTTCGATTAAAAATACATTATCTCAAGGCACTTTACAAAGCAGAAAAAAGCGTTTGTACGCTGATGATCTCTATTCACACAAAACACTTGGAAAGTATTAAGCTGAATCTCTTATTATTCCGGTTTTAGTTGGCAGACAACAAAACTGAACTCAGAACTGAGTTGTTCTCATGCTGCTGTCAGACATCTGAATTTGCATCTTTTCATTGAGAAGTGATTTCAAATAGTTCAGTATCAAGTTGCATTATTCAACATGAGTGTATCGAGTCAATCTTTGAGAAACACCCACACTGCACAATCAAGTACATCACCTCAAATCTTCTCTTCAGGGGGTCAAACTGATGACTGTTCATCAAGATGAAGGCCTGACAGCTCCCATCAGTGATGCCTGGAGGCTTGCTGCAGCAAACATCATCAACCCTAACTCCATGAAGATGAAGAATGAAAACCCCTTCACTTCAAATACATTTTACCAGAGATGATTTTGGTCACATCAGGTCATTGTTATCACGCTAAGCTCAAATGTTCACGTGTCTGATAAGGGATTGTATGGAGTTATTTAATGCTTTAAAAATAGGCGGAGATGTAATGATTGACCACTTAGACTGACTCAAGATTGGTTTGGCAGGCGGAAGGGCTGGACTTGGATACTGTGGCTCCACTCACTGATCGCTACGGCACAACCTGTGAATGATGGCACCTCACAAGTCATTAGTGTCGTCACCCTTATCCGGAATATTTATGTTAACTTTTTGTACAGTGGGAAGAAGTGGAGACATTTAGATACAATCAGTGGTCAAACATATAGAGCATTAAGAGAGATATTTATAAATGATGTTCATCAAAATAATTGCTGAATGACAAATATATATTTACACTACCGTTCAAAAGTTTGGGGTCACCAAGACAATTTCGTGTTTTCCATGAAAAGTCACACTTTTATTTATCGAATGAGTTGCAAAATAAATAGAAAATATAGTCAAGACATTGACAAGGTTAGAAATAATGATTTTTATTTGAAATAATAATTCTGTTCTTCCATCTTTTCTTCGTAAAAGAATGCTCAATTACAATTGCAGCAATTACAGCATTGCAGACCTTTGGCATTCTAGTTGTTAGTTTGTTAAAGGTAATCTGTAGAAATATCACCCCACACTTCCTAAAGCACCTCCCAAGTTGGATTGGCTTGATGGGCACTTCTTGTGTACCATACGGTCAAGCTGCTCTCACAACAGCTCAATGGGGTTGAGATCTGGTGACTGCGCTGGCACCTCCATTACAGACAGCATACCAGCTGCCTGCTTCTTCCTGAATAGCTCTTGCATCATGTGGAGATGTGCTTTGGGTCATTGTCCTTTTGTAGGAGGAAATTGGCTCCAATCAAGCGCTGTTCACGAGGTATGCATGGCGATGCAAAATGGAGTGATAGCCTTCCTTATTTAAAATCCCTTTTGTACAAATGTCCCACTTTACCAGCACCAAAGCAGCCACAGACCATCACATTACCTCCACCACACTTGACAGATGGCATCAGGCACTCTTCCAGCATATTTTCACCTGTTCTGGGTCTCACAAATGTTCTTCTGTGTGATCCAGACACCTCAAACTCTGATTTTTTCCAATCTTCCTCTGTCCAATGTCTTTGTTCTTTTGCCCATATCAATCTTTTCTTTTTAGTGGCCAGTCTCAGATATGGCTTTTTCTTTGCCACTCTGCCTAGAAGGCCAGCATCCCTTAGTCGCCTCTTCACTTTAGACGTTGACACTGGCGTTGTGCGGGTACCATTTAAAGAAGCTGCCAGTTGAGGACCTGTGAGGCGTCTATTTTCTCAAACTAGAGAATCTAATATACTTGTCTTCTTGCTGAGTTGTGCACCAGGGCCTCCCACTTCTCTTTCTATTCTGGTTAGAGCCCGTTTGTGCTGTTCTCTGAAGGGAGTAGTTCACACTGTTGTAGGAAATTATCAGTTTCTTCGCAATTTCTCGCATGGAATAGCCTTAAATTCTAAGAACAAGAATAGACTGGGGAGTTTCAAATGAAAGTTCTCTTTCTCTGGCCATTTTGAGAGTATAATGGAACCCACAAATGTGATGCTCCAGATACTCAACTAGATCAAAGGAAGGCCAGTTGTATAGCTTCTCTCACCAGCTAAACAGTTTTTAACTGTGCTAACAAACATGCACAAGGGTTTTCAAGGGTTTTCTTATCATCCATTAGTCTTCTAAGGTGATTAGCAAACACAATGTACCATTAGAGCACTGGAGTGATAGTTGGTGGAAATGGGCCTCTATACGCCTATGTAGATATTTCATTAAAAAACAGATGTTTCCACATAGAATATTAATTTACCACATTAACAATGTATTGAGTGAATTTCTGATTAATTTAATGTTATCATCATTGAAAAAAACAGTGCTTTTCTTTGAAAAATAAGGACATTTCTTTGTGACCCCAAACTTTTGAACGGTAGTGTATATATGTATCTGTTATTATATATAACAGATTATTCGCCAGTTTAAGAGGAAGTCAGCCAATAATCTAGGGATACACGTTCCTTAAGCTGAGTCACCTAAAATTAAGACTGTGGGCAACATCAGCTTGATCACAGAGAACGTTGAAATTGTTTTGTCGATCAAATCCTTGATAATTTTTCCAACGACAGTAATGTGTATTGCTCAGTTTTGCTTTCTGTCCTAAACCCATAATGTTTTTTATTATTTCCAATATTGTTTGAACTTCACCACTGTGTCCTGGTGAACTTCAGAGCGGTAAATACTATCTGATGAGGGCCCACTGTGGCCTGCCCCTCTTGGAAGCAGAGGACAAAGAAGGTAGGGTCCTATCAGTCACAAGTTTGAGATTCCCTAATTCACGACCTCTGGCATCCACAGGGGCGGTTCTGGCTAATTGGAGGCCCTGGGCAAAGAACAATTTTTAGGCCCCCCTCAGCACAATATACTGTCAAACAATAAGCACATAAAAAATAACATTTGGCATAGTGAGATATGACCTTTTGAAGGTGATCTATGTAGTTGTGCTGAACCATATGGGCTATTTTGCCAATTGCACTTAGAGCTCTGAGAATGTGATATCTGTTTCGTGAAATGAGCAAAAGCAATGGAGAAAAACTGTAAAATGTTCAGAGGAGTCATAGTTCCTAGTGATGCCACAGGATGTGATGCCACAGGAGGGCGATGTTGTAAAAGGAATAGAGACAAACGCAGCGTGGGAGCGGAGCAGGAGAAAACATTAGTGTGTAATAAACACTGTTAGCATCAAAGCATTGCAGAAACAACAGTGATAATGAAAGACTGATGCTTAGAATCAAATCAGTAGATACACACACACACACACACTCAGACACACTGTGTCTCTTTACTATTGAATTAATCCTTTTCTATTTAGATCGGGCTTTGGTGTATCTCAGGATTTGGCACCACTAAGTGCTCAACATAAAAACTTTGAGTACACAATCGAAGAAAAAGACACAACACCGAGTGCAGCTAGACCCCACACAGTGCAGTACGGATGGGACGCAACAATTTAGTAAAAAAATATCATTGGACCAGTATGTAGAATTTCGGGGGGTCTATTTGCAGAAATGTTGTATAATTTTCATTTTTGTACAATCTCCTGGAACTAAGAATTGTGTTCTCATAACCCAAGAATGAGCATTTACATGATATCCATGTTTCTACAGTAGCCCAGAAGTGACAAACCAAATTCTGGTTCTTTGAGGGCCTTCTCTTATCTTCTTTATATTACCAAATGGCCACTGTCGGTTCTCCTTCCCATTTGGAAGGGGAGAGTGAGGGGAGGGGTATTCAGTTGGTTGCAATCTACAACTTCACCTCTGGATATCAGTAAAGTCTACACACCAAATACTTAAAAGCAGTTGCATAAAAGTTGAATCAAATTGTATTTGCAGAGCCCATAAATCACAATTTTCCACATGGGGCTAAACAATCTGTACAAGGTTCCACATCCTCTGTCTTTAACCCTGGAATAGGGTGAGAAAAAAGTACCGCCCAGTGGTAGAACGGTGAATATAACAGAAACCAATATAACAGAAACCTCAAAGAGAGCAAGAAGATTTCAACCTTCCTGATTACATAAAAAATCTAAAAGGTTTCAAAGGAGGTCACCAAGATCTCCAGGTGAACTGAATTAGGTAGGTTCAGTAATTGTGTAGAAAATCTTCAATGTGTAGAGAGTAGGTGAAAGGAGAGGTTGAGACAACATGTAGACAGAGAGAGAGAGGAGAGGGGAGAGATAGGAGTCAGATGAACCAAAACACGGACACATAAGTCGATGTAACCACAGTGTTTGAAATGAAACGGACAGAACTGTCTGGCCCTTGCTCAGTTTAGAACCTGATGTTTATGAAACCTTTCAAAGTCCACTGATGTCATTTAGACATTTGTTTTTATTTGATGAAAGCTTTGGAAATACAAGATTCCCCTCTGTCAGTATAGATCTATAGAGCCGCACTGAGAGTTTGGGATGGAGCAGAGCTCTGTAATGTTGAGGTTATCATATTTTACAGTATAGAACCAGTGTCCACTGGGTCACTCTTAACGGTGGCAACCCAATAACAGATGCAGACTCGAAGACCAATCAAACTGTTCCACTCACATATTCTCCCAGACTTGATTTGCATTCAATGTTTTAGCTTCATATGACTAAATTGCATAGATGTTGCCGGAGATAGATAATGTATCATTGTGTGTCCGCTATTGTTCCCACGGTCGAGTTATGTGATGGTCATGTGATTATGCCGTTGAGAGCAGAGAGTTCATAAAGGTTCTTGTTTTTGTGTTGAGCACCAGAGAGTGCACGTTTTTAATCAAAAGGTGTGGGTGGATTTTTAACTTTGACCTGCGTAAACCAACATTTTTTACTTCATCTGAACTTCAGGTTGTATTTTATGTAAACTAAAGCAGCCTAACACAGCAGTCTTACAATACATGTATCAATTTTTTTGGAGGATGTAATTTAAAGAGAGAGAAGCGTTAGAAGATGATAAAGAGGAAGATTTTTCAGAATATGATAATCACATTTCTGTCAATGCAGAGTCTAACAGTGAGTATGAAGAGGAGGATGAGATTGACCATCATCAAGCTCCAAAAGGTCTGTCAGCAGCCATCCACAGGCCCGGTCCCAAAGTAGCCATCCATTCAGCAACGAAAAGAGACACTACAATGTGTGTGGACCAAAGACAGGCAGACACGGTATAGATATAACAAGTATTAAAAATAGATTTGCAACACACACAGTATAACTCTGCGACATGTGTCGTACAGGCTAGCATGAATAGACTGGATTAATGGGCTTATGTAGACTGACGTGGATACTTTATCTGGTCATTGGGTTTTGTGACTGAAATGATTGTGCTCAATTTCTAATAAGTTCAAAGTAATAAACATCAAGGGATGGAGGGATAGTTCATATTAGTTTTTTCCAACCAAAACTTCATTGTAACAGATTTTCCCTTTTTATTGCTTTTTAGCACAAAATACACTAGCCCTTTCTTTCATAAATGTGATCTTACAGGTGTAAATACTAACCAGTCATGCTGTCCATATTGCTTATAACTGGGGTTACATCTGCTTAGTATTTTTGTTATGGCTGTATTGATTTAAAAACCCTATGCAGTGGCTGTACCAGACCTGCGGACACTGGCTGAGTAACAAATAGATCAACACCTCAGGGTTTAACAACCTCAGTCAAATTTTTATGGGGCTGATAAATGGTGTAGTTATATTTATATCAGATAGAGCAGAACTCCTTGGTGTAATGCAACAAAAGTCAACAGCAGTATTATATCTTCCAAAAGCATCACAATGTTGAATCAACACAACAAAAGCATTATACAACATTATAAACTTCAAACATAGGCAGGATTTATTGCAGGGATGATGTGTCACGCTGCATATCTTTTATGTCAGTGTTTATACAGCAGCTTTGCTAAGTAATTACATATATTACTCCAGTTACAATTCTCTTATACAAACTATGCAGTTCAAGAACATTTTAGGATGTATTTCTCCACTAAATATTTGCCAATTCTTTGGCAAACATTCTCCGCATTATATAAATATCATGTTTTGATTCCAAATAGTGAAGTGTGAAAAGTAGTGAAGTAGTGAATAGTGAAAAGTGAACAGGCCTTGAACACACGGATTTGGAGGGAATCTGAGAAAACAGAGAAAACTCTAAATAAGAGAAATGTGGTTATGATGAATCAAATAAAAGCTGTCAGGCAGGTTGGAAACAAATGTCCTTAGAAGAGACAACAACATAAGTGATTGGTGAAATTGCAGTACGTTTCCAAATCTCAGCAATTACAACAGAATTTTCAAAACTACTTACAGAAATATTGGACAAAACTGCCAAAAGACAAGTAGTAAAAGTTGTAATAAACCGGAAACTAAACTTGAAGCTGTGGTCATACAGCTTTTGTACTGACAGGATTTCGTAAGTAGGTTTTGTTCAGGAGACTGGTTGACAGGGCAGTCATTGTCTTGCTGTCTTGGTTTCCTGTGAGTGTAATAATAAACTCCAGAGTCAGTTGTTGAGCGCTGAACCACAGACTTTTACCAGCCCTTATTGTGAACCCCAAGCCAGAGACGCTGCCTTAAATTAGCACCGGCCTTTTCATCATCATGAGCCCAGATCAACTTCTAACCCGGCCACACTCACCTCACAGGCTCAACCTCAACTAATGGCACCTTGTAAAAGACAGAGACGAGCGTGGAGGCGGGTGGCAGAGAGACCACAGTTTCCTAAAAATAGCTTTGTGGACTTGGATCATTGGAGACCTCATTAGAGAGATGCTGCCATTAGCTGCTATGAGGCCTACTATTACTGAGAGATCACTTATGATGAGGAGTTATCATGTGGCCTGAGGCAAGACCCCCAAGGTCCCTGCTGGTGCCACACACACACACACACACACACACACACACAAGATGCCGCAGAGACATAGTAGCAGTTGAGTGGAGGGAGCACTTCTGCAGGCATCTGTTATTAAAGGGGACACATTGTTAAAGTTTGTCAGTGTGTGTGTGTGGGGGGGGGGGGGGGGAGTTAAATGTTGCTGCATGGTGCTATGGTGAAGAAATGTTTACTATGTGTGTCTTAATTATACAGTGGTGCAAATCAGCACATATAAAAAGGAATATCTCACACACACTTCTTCACATAAACCCATTAAATTGAGCTTATCTTTATTTTTATTCAAGGTCTTAAAGATTTATGTTTGTTGTGATTTTATTTGTTGCTGATTAGAAGTCACATGAGAAGTCGCTTTATCTTTTCATTCATTCATTCACCTCATCATCCAACCCACTGCTCGGCATATTGTAATTGTTGTCATATCCTCAGCAGCATGATGTAAATAAAGTAAGCAGTGATAAAACGCAGTATGTAAGAGTTAGTAAAAGCCTTAAATCATGGACATGCGAAGACCTTTAAAATATGAAGATTACCTTCCACTAGTATAAAGGTAAACAAGTGAAGTCATAGTTTTCATTTCAGCCATACATCGTTAAGAATGACATGGATATGATTTGCAGTATCTGTTTTTGTGTGTACTTGCTAAATTCATACACAAACAGAAATAAAAAAAAAAGAGTTAAATGCTGAAAGTATTTGGTGGCTCATCACATGTTGCAATTGCTCATGTCATCTGGACTGAAATGAGCACATGTCAAGCTTCAACTTTGAAAATGCTTCGGGCCTTAGTGTAAAATGTGTCAAAATACATATGCATTATGTCTTCTCACATGATAAAAGTGGACTCCACTTGATAGAATGGAAAGTGTGCTACCATACTGAGAGGCAAGTAAAAAATGCAGCAGGAAGAAAACAACATTTTAACAGTGTTAACCGGGGCAGTGAGAACACAGTAAAGATCTTACTTCATCCAGCACACTCTTAGAGCAGTGAGAGAGAAGTTATCTTGGCCTGTCAGGCTCGTTGTTGCTCTGACTGGGCAGATGGATGTTCCCCTGGTGTTAAGGGCCCTAATTTCCCAGAGCTGAAAATCATCTGCCTCCATATGGAACAGATCAAAATATCAGTTATATTTATGTGATGCAAGCTGTGCTGCGGGAGGACATTTATTCAGTGTCACATCTTTCCACCACTGTAACTTCCTGACAGACTGCTTCAAGTTTATAATCTTTAGGGATGATTTAAGAGATAATACCTCTTTCTGTCTTTTCTGCCTTAATGTCTGTCTCATCTGTGAACATATGCTCATGTCTGTCCAGTGACAATTTCAATTTGTGATTGGTGCAAGTTGTTCAACAAAAATCAGTTATGACTCATTATGATATGCATTTCCCAGAATAACTGATATGTGCCACATCTGTGTGGAGGTTTATACATTTTTTGGGGTTCCTTCAATATCTGTAGCTTCTGTTGGCTGCATGAGACAAGATCTCCATGTAAATTAAACAAGAGAACAGGTCTAATAAGGATAATTGTTGTTCATTACCATTTTGTCTGCATAATTTTTTAAGTCATAAGGTATGAAGGGGTTCAGACAGTTTGGAATTCTGAAATACAATGTTCCATTTATTCTCATCAACTCCGCTGCCTCACTTGTTAAGTTTACATTACTGTATGCAGGTTTCTCTTAACTGGGATTTGTAAATGAAGGAAACATTTTTTTCTCAAAGTATTGAGTTGCACATGAGGAGTATTGTATCCATCCATTGTACCTCTTGATAATAACCTGTATCCCTCTAAAACTAGCATTCTAAAGCTGAGCGCTGCTTAAAAAAAACCTTCTAATTCTGAAAAAATTGATTTCCACTAAACTTTCTCAGCCTCTAAAGCAGAAAGAAACATGAAACATAAAAATAAATAAAATTTTTGTAACTCATGGTCTTTGCCCTATTGTTCATAAACATTTAAAAGAAACATATATTAATCAAACAAAGTGGTCATGCAAAAATTATTAAAGTATATCACCTTCTGTTCTGTGTACACACAAAAAACAAATACCAATAACAATTCATTTTGTCCTCCATAAATGTAGCAAATCCCCTACCCTCTGCTTTACATCATCTTTCATCTGTCCAACATCTGCACTGATTGGTGGAGGTCTACAGGTACACCACATGATGATCATTGAGAATTACTGCTACCACGCCCTTCCCTGGGTCAGATACGTTACTTAGATACATTACACACAGACACACACACATGTACATGCACGCACAAACATCCACACAAACACGTTACCTTGTACTTCTATCTTAGCGAGGACACTCGTTGGCATAATGCAGTCCCTTACCACCAATACCTGACCCTAACTCTTATCCTAACCTAAATCTAACCCTGACCCTAAACTCAATCAATCAATACAATTTAAATTGTATAGCCCATATTGTACATCTTCTCCTTTATGCTTTGCACTTCTGTCCGTCCTGGGAGAGGGATCCCTCACATGTGGCTCTCTCTGAGGTTTCTACGTTCTTTTTACCCTGTTAAATTTGTTTTTTTTGTGGTTCTTCCTAACTCTTGTTGAGGGTCTAAAACAGCCCTCCTCAGATTGACCGGTTTTGAGTGCCCCGGTCTTTGATTGCTAGCCGGGGAGCCGGGCTCCCCTACCCGGGGGGAGCCCATAGGGACTCGGGCTCGCGGGCCCGGCTCCCCGGCTAGCGTTAGCTCGCGAGTCCAAGGCCATGTAGCGAGACTCGGTCATAATCCCATTCGATGCACTCTAGCGTATCGTTTCTGAGATAGAGGAACCACAACAAATCGCGGGGGTTGTTTTTTTCCAGAGTTTTGGGACGGTAGACATACTAGATACCCAAATTAACGTGTAAAAGCACTACAAAAGTGGAATTTTCATAATATGTCCCCTTTAACCCTCAACAAGAGTTAGGAAAAACTATCAACAGGTGAAAAACATCGAAAGCCACATGTGAGGATCCTTCTCCCAGGATGGACAGAAGTGCAATAGATGCTGCGTGAAACTGAACACATCAACAAAATTAAAATTTTTAAAGCATTGATTAGAAGAAGCAGTATTACACATAAGAAAATGTCTGACAGCGATGAAGGGAGCTAGCCTGTATGCCAGACGAACTTAGTCCCGCCCACAACATTTGAGGTCGGGAAGTTCGGTCTGGCACTGCTCCGTTAGAAACTATGCCCGAACCGAGCTTATACGATGATGGACAGATGATCAACAGTAACGTATCAACCACGTCAACAAAGAGCACATGGGTTGAATTCGTTTTCAACAAACATGCCTGCCGCTGGAGAGCTGAGATGTGTAGATGCTGCCATTGAGTCTGTTTTAGAAGACATCGACAGAGCATTCATTTTGAAAGAGGAACAGAGAAACGCGATCAAGGCATTTGTAGATCGAATGTTGTGTTTTTGCCGTCCTTCCTACGGGATTTGGAAAAAGTTTACTAGTTTACAGCTGGCCCTGATGGTCGCGAAGAAGATGGGACACAATGAAAACCCAGTGGTCATTGTGGTTTCTCCTTTGGTCGCACTCATGGAGGACCAAGTGAAAGAGGTGACCGAAATGGGCATCACGGCAATGCAACTCGGCGTGCACGACGAGGTGGACATTACCAGCGGTCGTTGCCAGCTCCTCTTTGGAAGCCCGGAATCCTGGCTGCTGAACAAGAAGTGGATGGACATGCTAGGCTCCGATGTTTTTCAAGCCAACATAATAGGTATCGTCGTGGATGAAGTTCATCTTACTTACAAATGTAAGAGAAAGTCTTGACTGCCTGACGCCAAGTTCACACCGGACGCGATGGCGACGCCAAAGCGCTGCGCTGATCCCTAGCGTTCACACCGGACGCTGAAGCGCCGGGCAGCGCTAATAATATCACCCATTGATCCAGTGGTATATACTTACTTGTTGCTCCGACAATAAGCAACATTGTCCCAACATTTTTCTTTTTTGTTGTTTTCAGAGATGGGCAGTATTTCTATTATTTGTATTTGAAATACGTATTTCAATTACTTTGAGTATTTTGTCATTTGTATTTGATAGGGCCGATAGAAAATCAAATATAATTTGTAGCAAAATTATTTAGAGTGGAGTAATTTGTATTGAATATACTTAAAATACTTTCTTCACTAATCAAAAAACAATTCACGAGTTCACCCATTCTTCAAAATGCTACCACCACGATTGTCAGGAGAAAGAAGGTGAATCCACCGGTTTATGCTTCACTCAGCTGAAGATCTTGGCGTGGTGGCAGAGAGTGAAACGGCTTCCTCCAACCTCCAAGATGGTGAGGAAGATGACTTCTTTGTTTTCTCAGCTGAAGAAACCCAAGTCCAGGAAAGACAGGAGATCACAAGCCACAGCAAAGTTGAGTTAGAGACCCTTCGTTTTCTGGAGGACACCAGAAAAGACCTGCTTTCTCTTTACCAGTACCCCCTTATCAAGCTTCTTTTTGTTCAATTTAACACAACCCTCCCCTCTTCAGCTCTGGTTGAGAGACTGTTCGCATTTGCAGGAATAATATTCTATCTGCACAGGAGGCGGTTAACAACAGAAATATCTTAAAAGTCAGTTGTTCTTAAAGGCAACTCAACTGGCTGCTAAGTGGTTTGGTCTCAAGAACCAAAATGGAAGGATTATTATGTCATAAAGATGTGTGTGAACCTGTATGAGACACTTAACACTGTAATATAGAACTATGTGGCCTACCATGTCACTGGCAAATGTAAGAGAGAAATAAGTAGGCTACCATGCCACTGGTAAAAGAGGAGTAAGTAGGCTACTCACTTGTTAAGTTACCTATTCACTTTTGTATTGATTTACTATTTACCTTTTATTATTATTCATTTTTCTGTCCAGAACATGATGGACAGTAATTTATTTAGGCTCTTTACCTGTGAACAACTGGTTTTAGTTCTATATTTTGCTTTTATAGTATACATAGGCATAATGTGTGAAGCTATTCATAGGTGATGAATATTTTCTTGTTGATAAAAAGCCAACGTTTATGGGCTGTCAAGTTGATGTCTTTTAATAGCTGTGCTTAGTTAAACTGACATTCTGTGACTGTTCTTCCTTTTGGTGGGGTTCAACAGAGCTTTGTATACATTATATAGCCCAAACCTGAATGCTCTGCTATACCAAATTGTGAGAAAATCCAGAAAAAGTATATATATATATATATATATATATATTTTAAATTTTGTGGTATCAAAATACATTTTGATGTATTTTTGCCCATCTCTGGGTGTTGTCTTTATACAACATGTTCCAAGGATCATACAACTCACTGTACTTCTCCACTTCAATTATTAATTTAATGTCCTCCATGTTGAAGAACTTCTCCACTGTTTGCTCTGTTAAACATCGGGTGTCGAGGGTAAATTACGTATTCTCCACTCAAGCCTATGTGGAGAATACGTAGCCCCCCCCCACCCCCCCCTCTATCTTTTTATCTTTATGACTGCTTGTGTGGCTGTAGAGGATGGGCAGAAGGGGACATTTAATAATATTATTGGTGAAAATTGTAAAATTAAAACTCCAGGACAACAGAAGGGGAATTCAAAGTATGCAATCCATATTTGATAATTTATATCATATATGTCATCAATATCGTAATTAAACTCATTTTTCAGTGTGTTTCCTGGTGCGATATGCTCGCGTCAAGCGCAAAAAATAGCACGCCACTAGGCAGCCTTGGCGCAGCGCGGCGCTTCAGCCTCCGGTGCGACCCACACAAAGGTTTAAAATGGGAGTGGATGGGAGCCAGCTGTTATTTAAGGCTTGGCGCTGCGCTTACGCGTCGCTTCATATCACAATGTTGTGATATGATTCAAATGTTGTAAACATAGTATCATAGGTGTCGATGTAAGTTCGCTTGAGTTCTGTTGACAATAACTATGCGTTGCTTAACATACGACACATACTATATTGCTCGGATTGGTTGTAGGTCTATCTAATTGAGCGAACAGGCATTTCTTTTCCTGGTTCGGTTGAAACACGCCCCATAATCCCAGCCAAATGGAGCAGTATCAGACTCATATTCAGACTAGAATTATGAGTATGACAACGTCAGGCTAGAAGGGAGCAGCAATGACAAATTAATTGAGGGATTTATTCTCAGTAATGGTAAAAATGTAAGTAGGCGTATTATATAGTCTTGCTGTAAACATATATCATGATCAGCCCAATTTATTCCCATTATAAATGCTTCCACTAGGAAACATTATCAGGACACACCCATTTATACTTCATGCTACAAAGTATTTATTTTAATCAATCTTGCAAATACCCTTAGCTTGCTGATGTTCTCCTTTACAGTTGACATCTATTGCACTTCTGTCCGCCCTGGGAGAGGGATGCCTCACATGTGGCTCTCTCTGAGGATTCTACATTCTTTTTACCCTGTTAAGGGTTTTGGCAGTTTTTCCTTACTCTTGTTGAGGGTTAAGGGCAGATCACACCTTGTTAAAGCCCAATGAGACAAATTGTGATTTGTGAATATGGGCTATACAAATCAAATTTGATTGATTGATTGCTGAAGATCTAGGTGGCATAATGTGGAATTTTGAAGTTTTGCTGTGAAATACAATGTTTTTGTCATTTTAGTGGACATGCTTATATCGTCCAAACTTCAAATGTAATTAAATATCCTCAAAGCAGTTTTCATATCATCTAGCAGTATTTTGAGTCGCTCAGCATGGTACAACCCCCAGAGCATCAAATGTTTTGACTACAGCACAGTCATCCCCTTATGAGGAACAATAGGGACCAAATGGCTGAGGGGTAGACTGGTCGTCCTCCAACCTGAAGGTTTGCAGTTCGTTCTGACCCATATGCATGCCGAAGTGTCCTTGGGCAAGATGCTGAACCCCGAATGGCCCCCCATAGAATAACTAAATGCTGCGAATATATGCACTGTATGAATGTGTGTGTGAATAGGTGAATGTAGAACTGTACTGTAAAGCGCTTTGAGTGGTCACCAAGACTAGAAATTGTATATAAATTGAAAGGGAAATGTAACATGTGGTATACTTTGATTGATCAATATTGAATCTCTAACAAATGTCACTTTGATGTTGCTATTTCCTGTTGAACTGAATGAGTGTTAGCCTGAATACTCCAGTCACAGTAATCTAATTAGTCTGGATGTAAAGAACTACTTTGATGTCATGTGACTTTCTCACCCACAAATTCACCTAACAAAGACTTTAAAGCACGGGGGATTTATGGTGGTAGTAGACATTAAGACAGATGTTACACTCCAGGGGTCTGAGATTAAGCAGGGAACAGGGAACATACTTTCACCTATTTCCTGAATATCAAAGAGGCTGATCGATAAGTTTTGTTCCTCTCTAGAAGGAGCTGTGAGATGTTTGAAGTGCTCCCTTTCTTGCATGTCATTAACTGTTTAACCACCCCCTCCCGAATGGGTGGGTTAGCCAAATGTATAAATACCAACCACTGTCTTCCTATCTGGGTGCATATGACAAACTCAACTCTGTTGTATGTACCATGCTCGAGCATTAAATGTGTGACAATACTGTAAGAGAATTGTGTCTCGTTTCCTCCTTGCTAAAGGTGGGATTGTAGAAATTGCCACGACAAAATACAAAGCCATTTACCATTCACCAAATGACTCCACTGCTGTTCTGTTTCATACCGTATCTGATCAGATACCTGCACAGTGCAGATGTCCTTTGGCTGATCTAACAGCAGTGTTACATTAATGTAGGGGCATCAGACTTTGATGTGGCCAAACTGTGACGATAGGCCAAATGACTGCTGCTGGCATATTGTAGAAGGTGTATATATGTGTTTGTGTGTGGTATAACATGGTGACGCCACTCTAATAAGCTTGTGGTTTCACCCCAGTTTTTTTCTGTGCACCACATATGGCACAGCTTTGCGCAGAGGAAAGTATGTTTGGGACAATACTAAATTAAGAGGATTGTGTCAGCAACAGGCGTGAAAATGCAGAATGAGGAACTACACTTTAGATTAGATAAGATGATTAGATTCAAATTTATTGTCATTGCACAGTACGAGTACTTATACAACGAAATGCATGTGTGTGTGTGACTATTCGCATTGCATGTGCAGAACACACACAAAAAATATAAACGACCTCACTCGGCACAAGGGGGAGAGGGGCGTATGTAGTTGCTTAAATTAAAGACCTCCCATGAGGTTTTTGAGTTGAAGGACCGCTCTTTAAACAACAAGCTACCACTTACCAGCAGCCTCCAGCCGTACCCATCTATTACCACATCCAGAGAAGAAGTGGGGACCTCAGCTGTCTTCCTCTCCTCCCTTTCATGTTCTCTCGCTCCAAAGCCTTGTAGGAAACCAGAGGCAGTGTTTGATGGTTACAGGACAGGCAGTTAAAGCCATGCTTCGGGGGAGGGGGTAAGCTGCACTCCATTTATTGTCTGGCCCGGTACAAAGCTACGCTACAATTAGACATACACTAACAGGCTGCTGCCAGACCAGTTGACTACGCTAAGGCACACAGCGTCTACATCAAGCAACTCAAGGCAGAAGTTTGTATGTAACGCAATCAATTATCCAGGTCATTGCAGTTAATTGTTCACTGACTTTGCTTCATGATGTTCAGATATCAACTTTCTTCAAAAAAAAATTAACCAGTTTGTCAAAACTTTGTTGTGGTGTCAGCTAGTGTGTTTAAATGAATGTGAAATCACATAACAAGTTTAATGTTGTCACATTAAGTAGCACCACCGTCCTAGTTTAGTTCTTTTGTTTCTTTGTTTTTAGTGTAAACTGAATGAATGTAGAAAACCTGTAGCTACCATCTGAGACAAAATATTATGCACATCACACTTCAGCTTCTTTTTTACAGAGCTGTTTTACACCGCCAGATCATTTTAATAAAGAACAGAAGCCACTCAGCTGGTCTGATCAATATCCAGATTTGGCTTCTTTTACTCAAATAGTTTCTGGGCAAACACAGACTCCAAGTTATAAGAAGCACATTAATTAGACAACATTAAAAAATGACATTCACTTTTTAAACAATTATATTAATTTGAATGTTTTGTTGTGGATATAATATGCTACAAGTAACCATTTAAACCACCTAAATCTGAACGTAAGCGATTTTCTATGAAATTTGCTCTTTTGTTTTCTCTATCATTGATTGTCTGCCCCTGGACTTTATCTTAAACAAATGATGTGGATTGCAATAATTACAATAATGACAATAATGTTTTGACTGTACTGAGAATAATCATGAAGAAATATGACAATCTTGTCCTGAGTGACAGTGCATTTAAGTATTTACTGTAAACTACAAACTGAACAAATAGAATCCATAGAATCAGATGTAAACTGTGGTTAAAATGTTTCACTGAAGAAAATGAACTGGATATATTCCTGTAGATTTCACAACAGTTCAAATTAGTATGCATGTTTTCTAAAGCATGTACTTAGATTGCCTGAAGATTGTCCATGTGTTTAACAGTCTATAAACTACAGTACATAATGTTGATATTTTTATCAGCACAAGCGTCTTTTCATTTGTAACAAATTAGGAGTGTACACAGCCACCAGCACCAAGCATTTTCTAGTTGAAAATCTAATTTTCTGATATTTTTGAAAACCACAGGTTTTCCCTGTAGCTCCTTCACGGACAATCAATCAGAACTCAGAAAATGGAGGAGAAGCTTATTCTGTCCATGGCTGTCTGCCTCAATCTGCCCATGTCAGAGTGAAACATATCACAATGTGGGGATTGTGGGGTTTGTTGTTGTTGTTCTCCTCTTTCCCTGTAGTGTTCCCTCGGCGCGTGTGGGTGTCAGGGGGCGTGGCCTGTTTCCTGGCGACAGCAGACGAGGCACACCTGACCCTAATCATCTCATTCACCTCCTCCATAAATGCCTGGCTCGATCATCACTCCAGCGCCGGATTATTCAGTATCCTCGGTAGTTATACGGCGCGACCTTCTCGACTCAGGCACCGTGTTGGGATTTATTCTAAACCTTGTTTTCTACTTCTACGCAGACCTCCGTGTGCCTGACTGCTGTCATCGCCTCCTCGCTTCCGTGCTGGACTTCATAGCCAGCCGGCACCCTGCCACTACTGCCAGCTCCTGTAATCATTTAATAAACCTTCCTCTTACGTACTCTCTCGTCCGTGTCTGTTGTGGGGCCACGATCTACTAAAACCCTAACACACAACACAGACAGAATAGCCAATTTGTGGTAATGTATTTGCCAGAAAATGAATGTAGACACTGTGTTGTCAACAACACAACTCCCTTCTCTGTGTCTGTCAGATTGGGTCACAATAAGCTCATCAATAACAACTTTTTTCGATGTCCCATAATATTAAATTGCATTACATTTCATATAGCTGACGCTTTTATCCAAAGCAACTTACAATAAGTGCATTCAACCCCAAGGGTATAGACCCAGGATGACAAGAATCAAGAAAGTACAATTTCTTCAAAAAAAAAGCAAACTACAAAGTGCTATAAGTATATCTGGAGTCTCTTTCATTTGGTCACCACCCAAAGCTCAGGACCAATGGTGAGGTTCCAAATGTTGATTGACTACGTTCTGCTCCCTCATCTGCTTTACTGCTGAGGCTTTACCTGTCAGTCTCCCAATCAGTCCTCCCCTCCCTAATGGACCACACCCTGAGAAGGGAACATCTTCAGTGGTGTCACAGAGTAGCTCCAGAGATGGAAACTTAAAACCGCTATGGTGAATAAGTGAGTCAATTCCCTGGGTTGAAGGAATGACACACCAGGACAAAGTGAGTGATAAAGTGAAACAGCAGATCTCAAGTTAATACTAATGGTAGTTAAACTATGGTTGATAAAGCAGTGCATAACAGTTCCACCTGATGACAAGCAGAGTGAAAGGAAATGGATTGGGGGAGTTAAAGCTATGGACCTTTGCATGTGCGGGGGCCACCACAAGATCCAGAATTGGGTTTAGAATTACAATAAGAATCAGGATTAAGTTAGTTATGTTAAATGTAAGAGTTGAGGCTGGTGCACATGATTAAGTATACTCTAGTCAGTGGAAGATCCTCATAAGTGTAGAATCACAGTGTTGTGGGTGTGTGTGTGCGAAGAGCAACATCTGGCAGCATCTGGCATGAAACTGCCCACAGTTAACAGAATTTGGCAGTTAATTTCTGTAAACTCACGTTTGCATGTTAGCAGAATTAGAGCAATGCCAGCGCATTTTACTAGAAAGCTGTGCTATTGTTTCCAAAGTGCCCCTGTTTGCCACTAGCAACGCTCAGAAACACGAGGCTGCCATGGGCTCTGGCTCTAATTGCTCCTAAAGCAGGTCTTATTTAAGGCAAATGATATCCAGATACGCTGGGCTTACAGAGCAATGAGTTTCACCACTCCCCTGCCTAGCCTTAAGCACACATAACTGTGTTTCCATAACAAAACCCATGTGTGTTATTGTTATCATTACAGAAATCATAGTTTGTGTTCTTTAGCAGCTGAGTGCAGCTTTGGAACTGTTTCCATGAACACGCCATTCTGATCTCCAGCCTGTTTGCCTAGTTTGACTAAGACTGTGTTAAGTACCTGAATGTGTGTGTGTGTGTGTGTGTGTGTGTGTTTGTGTGTGTGTGCAAGAAGGAAGTGCAGATCATGAGCGAACCCTTAATCTAAATTCAGAGATTCTTCCAAAAATAAGCAGGCAGTCAGATGTTGGCCAGGGCAAGA
Source organism: Platichthys flesus (assembly GCF_949316205.1). Classification (NCBI taxonomy): domain Eukaryota; kingdom Metazoa; phylum Chordata; class Actinopteri; order Pleuronectiformes; family Pleuronectidae; genus Platichthys; species Platichthys flesus. The sequence goes on from NC_084953.1 coordinate 25,947,643, forward strand.
AGCCATAACCTAGCTCCAGGTGGATACATACTGCACATACATGAATAAGCATGTGTCTGTGTCCATGGCTGTGTGTGTTGCCTGCACTGCTCTTACTGTCCATTTCAAATGTTTGTGTGCCAGTTTTAAGAGCTGCAGCAAGTTCAACCCCACAGAAGCTTGGAGCTGGAAGAACAACAATCGTTGACATACATTAACATATTAAATTGTGTGGAAACAGGTGTCCTTGATTCTTTTCCCTGACATCTTTTCACGGGTTGTTTTATTAATTGTCTATCTGGCCTCTGGGCCATATTCTGCCTACAAGACAGTGATTAAGTCCATTCATCAAAGCAGGTTTGGAAATGTTCAGATTCTTTTTCCCACCTATTTCAGAAAGTGCATCATGCAATCCTGTATGCCAAGTGCCAACTCCTCCCACTTCCTCAATGTAGTGAGTTCACTCACTCTGTTGTTTCTGTCCTGAGGATTGACGCGGTGTTGGACTTTACCCCGGTAGACGAGAGGGTCGCCTCCCTGCGCCTAAGGGTTGTAGGGGGGAAAACTCTGACTGTTGTTTGTCAAATGCACCAAACAGCAGCTCAGAGTACTCAGCCTTCTTGGAGACCCTGAATGGAGTCCTGTATGGGGCTCCAGTAGGGGACTCCGTAGTTCTGCTGGGTGACTTCAACGCCCACGTGGGCAACGATGGAGACACCTGGAGAGGCGTGGTGGGGAGGAACGGCCTCCCTGATCTGAACCCGAGCGGTCGTTTGTTATTGGACTTCTGTGCTAGTCATGGATTATCCATAACAAACACTATGTTCGAACATAAGGGTGCTCATAAGTGTACCTGGTACCAGAGTACCCTAGGCCGAAGATCAATGATCGATTTTGTGATCGTGTCATCTGATCTGAGTCTGCATGTTTTGAACACTCGGGTAAAGAGAGCGGCGGAACTGTCAACCGACCACCATCTGGTTGTGAGTTGGATCAGGGAATGGGGGAAATTTCCGGATAGACCTGGTAAGCCCAAACGAGTAGTGCGGGTGAACTGGGAACGTCTGGAGGAGGCCCCCGTCCTAGGTATCTTCAACTCACACCTCCGGCGGAGTTTTTCTGGCATTCCTGTGGAGGTTGGGGGCATTGAGCCGGAGTGGGCGGTGTTCAAAGCCTCCATTGCTGAAGCTGCGGCGGCTAGCTGTGGCCTCAGGGTCTTAGGCTCCTCAAGGGGCGGTAACCCTCGGACACCGTGGTGGACAGCGGTGGTCAGGGAAGCCGTCCGATTGAAGAAGGAGGCCTTCCGGGATATGATATCCTGGAGGACTCCTGACTCGGTTGCAGGGTACCGACAGGCCCGAAGGGCTGCAGCTGCTGCCGTGTCGGAGGCTAAGCAGCGGGTGTGGGAGAAGTTCGGAGAGGCCATGGAGAAGGACTTTCGGTCGGCACCAAAGTGTTTCTGGAAGACTATCCAGCACCTCAGGAGGGGGAAACGGGGAACCATCCAAGCTGTGTACAGTAAGGATGGGACTCTGTTGACCTCAACTGAGGAGGTCGTCGGACGTTGGAAGGAACACTTTGAGGAACTCCTGAATCCGAATAACACGCCCTCTATGTTGGAGGAAGAGCTCGAGGTTGATGGTGTTTCATCATCAATTTCCCTGGTGGAGGTCACTGAGGTGGTCAAACATCTCCGCAGTGGCAAGGCCCTAGGGATTGATGAGATCCAGCCAGAAATGCTAAAGGCTCTGGGTGTTGAGGGGCTGTCATGGTTGACACGCCTATTCAACATCGCGTGGGAGTCGGGTACAGTGCCAAAGGAGTGGCAAACCGGGGTGGTGGTTCCCCTGTTCAAAAAGGGGGACCAGAGAGTGTGTGCCAATTACCGGGGCGTCACACTTCTCAGCCTCCCTGGTAAGGTCTACTCCAAGTTGCTGGAAAGGAGGGTTCGGCCGATCGTCAAACTTCAGATTGAAGAGGAACAATGCGGTTTTCGCCCCGGACGTGGAACTACGGACCAGCTCTTCACTCTCGCAAGGATCCTGGAGGGGGCCTGGGAGTATGCCCATCCGGTCAACATGTGTTTTGTGGATCTGGAGAAGGCGTATGACCGGGTCCCCCGGGAGAAACTGTGGGAGGTGCTGCGGGGGTATGGGGTAAGGGGGTCTATCCTCAGAGCCATCCAATCCCTGTACTCCCAAAGCGAGAGCTGTGTTCACGTCCTCGGCAGCCAGTCAGTTTCGTTCTCAGTGGATGCTGGTCTCCGCCAGGGCTGCGCCTTGTCACCAATCCTGTTTGTGATATACATGGACAGGATATCGAGGCGTAGTCGTGGTGGGGAGGGGTTGCAGTTCGGTGGTCTGAGGATCTCGTCACTGCTTTTTGCAGATGACGTGGTCCTCATTGGATCATCGGCCTGTGACCTTCAGCACTCACTGGATCGGCTGGCGGCCGAGTGTGAAGCGGCTGGGATGAGGATCAGCACCGCTAAATCTGAGGCCATGACTCTTAGCAGGAAACCGATGGATTGCTTACTCCGGGTAGGAAATGAGTCCTTAGCCCAAGTGAAGGAGTTCAAGTACCTTGGGGTCTTGTTCGCGAGTGAGGGTACTATGGAGCGTAAGATTGGCCGGAGAATCGGAGCAGCGGGGGCGGTATTGCATTCGCTTTACCGCACCATTGTAACGAAAAGAGAGCTGAGCCGCAAGGCAAAGCTCTCGATCTACCAGTCGATCTTCGTTCCTATCCTCACCTATGGTCATGAGGGCTGGGTGATGACCGAAAGGACGAGATCGCGGGTACAAGCGGCCGAGATGAGTTTTCTCAGAAGGGTGGCTGGCGTCTCCCTTAGGGATAGGGTGAGAAGCTCAGCCATCCGTGAGGAACTCGGATTAGAGCCGCTGCTCCTTTACTTAGAAAGGAGTCAGCTGAGGTGGTTCGGGCATCTGGTAAGGATGCCTACTGGGCGCCTTCCTTGGGAGGTGTTTCAGGCACGTCCAGTGGGGAGGAGACCTCGGGGAAGACCCAGGACTAGGTGGAGAGATTATATCTCAACACTGGCCTGGGAACGCCTCGGGATCCCCCCGTCAGAGTTGGTCAATGTGGCCCGGGAAAGGATAAGCCCGGATAAGCGGACGAAAATGAGATGAGATTGGTTGTAAATAAAAGAAGGAGTGTCTGGGCTGCAAAGCGCTGCATTAAATGGAAAATCTGCAACAACCAATTAAAGACCAGCCTCAGGTCCTTTGCTTGCCCAAAGTTGAAGGACACACTTGGCCACCGTCCCACACCCTGAATTATATGTATTTAGACAGAAATGAACTAAATACAATTTGAAAAGGATCACTGGTGCTTAAGGTCTACCAGGAGCATTGTCGAGTAAACTTTTATTAGTAAATATAAATTATGTTTAACATGTTTATACAGGCTTTTTTTGTTTCAGGATGTTGGATGGGGCGGTGCCCCGTATAGCAGCCGCCACTGATAATACAGACTATTTACCATTTACATATTTAGAATTAACATGTTATGATGCTGCACGGCAGATCAACAATCATCGATCAAATCATTCAAAAGATGGCTTCAAATTGATGACTAGTCTCCTCATAGTTGTCAGGAGTTCTGAGTAAATTTCAGTCAGACTACACACCAGGATGGTTTGGGGGATTATGAGGACCTGATTGTTTCAGTCCCTTCTGTCTCCCTGTTAGGGATTGATCAGCAGTGATGAAGGCAACATACATCATGGTAAATGGTAAATGGATTTGTATTTATATAGCGCTTTTCTAGTCAATCAATCAATCAAATTTTATTTGTATAGCCCATATTCACAAATTACAATTCATCTCATAGGGCTTTAACAGGGTGTGACATCCTCTGTCCTTAACCCTCAGCAAGAGTAAGGAAAAACTACAAAAAACCCTTTTAACAGGGTAAAAATATGTAGAAACCTCAGAGAGAGCCACATGTGAGAGATCCCTCTCCCAGGACGGACAGAAGTGCAATAGATGCCACGTGCAGGAGAATATCATCAATAATCAAAGTCTCTAGCAGCATTGATGAGGGTAGACATCCCGAAGGACAACCCCAACATGACATGCCAAGCAGTCCCGCTGCAAGCACAGTCCATGCTCAGCAACCATCTAGACCACGATCCACCATCCAGACCAGACGCCACTCCAGTCCTCAGTCACCGTCCACCGCCGCCCACCAGGAGGACCCATCACAAGCCACCACCGCGGTCCTTGTCCACCGCCCGTGCCCAATGCCAATGCAACACAGGGTCCGCCACCAGCACCACGATCAGCCCACATGACTCAGAATCCGCCACACTGGATCCAACACCGCGACCCCCGGTGCGCGATCCACAAACCGCAATCCATGGTGCGGCCACAGAGGCCCCGGATCTGCGGGTGATAAAGCAAAGGGATTCGGGGGAAGGGGGATAGGGATGGAGAAGAGGAAGGAGAAGCTGGAAAGAGAAGCTCAGTGTGTCATGGGTCATAAAATAGAAGAAGTAACGTTCTGGCGCACTAATTAGCTCTAACTATAAGCTTTATCAAAAAGGAAGGTTTTGAGCCTACTTTTAACGAACAGATGGTGACTGCCTCCCGAACTGAAAGTGGTAGATTATTCCACAGCCGAGGGGCTTGATGGCTAAAAGCTCTGGCTCCTACTCTACTTTTAGAGAATTTAGGGACGACAAGTAGGCTTGAATTCTGGGAGCGGAGTGCTCTAGTGGGTTTATAAGGTATTAACAGCTCTTTAAGGTATAAAGGCGCTATATTATTAAGGGCCTTGAAGGTGAGGAGGAGAATTTTAAATTCTATTCTAGATTTAACTGGAAGCCAGTGTAGCGATGCTAATATTGGAGAAATGTGCTCTCTTCTCTTTGTTCTCGTCAGGACACATGCTGCGGCATTTTGGACAAGCTGTAGAGTCTTTAACGACTTCCTGCTGGAGCCTGATAATAATGAATTACAATAGTCCAGTCTCGATGTAACAAAGGCGTGGACTAGTTTTTCTGCATCTTTTTGTGAAAGGACATGTCTAATTTTTGAAATATTACGCAAGTGGAAAAAAACGGTCCTAGAAATTTGTTTTAAGTGACTATTAAAGGATAAATCAGGATCGAAGATCACTCCCAAGTTCCTGACTGTTTCATTGGAAGCAAGGGCAATGTCGTCTAGCGCAGCTATATCATTAGATAATGCATCTCTAAGGTGTTTGGGGCGAAGTATTATAACCTCTGTTTTGTCTGAGTTTAATAAGAGAAAATTGCGGGTCATCCAGGTTTTTATGTCCTTGAGACATGTTCGAAGTTTAGTTAATTGATAACTTTGTTCAGGTTTTATTGACAAATATAACTGGGTGTCATCCGCATAGCAGTGGAAATTTACCGAGTGTGTCCTGATAATGTTTCCTAGTGGAAGCATATATAATGAGAATAAAATTGGGCCGAGCACAGAGCCCTGTGGAACACCATGATTAACTTTGGTGCGCACAGATGACTCATCATTAATTTGCACAAATTGGGAGCGATCAGAAAAATACGATTTAAACCAGTTAAGGGCGGTTCCATTAATGTTAATTAACTGTTTCAGTCTTTGTAATAAAATTTGATGGTCAATTTTGTCGAATGCTGCACTGAGATCTAACAGAACGAGGACAGACACAAGTCCCTGATCTGAGGCTATTAAAAGGTCATTAATGACTTTTGCCAAGGCTGTCTCTGTACTGTGATTGGCTCTAAACTCCGATTGAAAGTCTTCATATATATTATTTTCCTGGAGAAACTCACACAGCTGATTGGCTACCACTTTTTCTAAGATTTTAGAAATGAAGGGGAGATTAGATATTGGCCTGTAATTGGCTAAAACCTCTGGGTCTAGGGTGGGTTTTTTGAGTAGGGGTTTGATGACAGCTATTTTAAAAGACTGTGGTACATAACCTGATGATAATGACAGATTGATAATGTTAAGTAACGAACTATCAATTAGGGGCAGAATTTCTTTAAGTAATTTGGTAGGAATGGGATCTAAGATACAGGTTGTTGGTTTAGAACCTGAGATTAATTTGGTAAACTGATCACGGGTGATCAGAGAGAAGCTGTCTAAGTAATGGGTAGGATTCTCAGCCGTTTCTGAGATCTCTGTTGTTGGGAGGGTATTAGTGCCAATTGAGGGCAGGAGATGGTTGAATTTATTTCTAATAGTTTGAATTTTATCATTAAAAAAGGTCATAAAGATTTTACTATTTAGGGATCGAGGAATACTGGGTTCGGTGGAGGTGTGACTCTCTGTCAGCCTGGCTACAGTGCTGAAGAGAAACCTGGGGTTGTTTTTATTCTCTTCTATTAGTTTTGAATAGTAGGCGGCTCTTGCTTTGTGGAGAGCCTTTTTATATTCTTTAACACTATTCTTCCAGTCTATTCGATTTTCAACATTGTTGCTGGAGCGGCACTTCCTTTCTAGTTTTCTTGATCATTGTTTTAACTCATTTGTCTAGGAATTATACCACGGAGCTAATTTACTATGTTTGACATTTTTCTTTTTTAGAGGCGCTATTGAGTCTAATGTTAATCGTAATGAGTCTGCAGAGCTATCGACGAGGTGGTCGATCTCAATGGAGCTCAGGGTTTTAAAGAATTTGTTGTTTATATCTACTGCTAATACGGGTTTAAATGTAATTGGGATTATTTCCTTAAATTTAGCTACAGCACTATCAGGTAGACATCTAGAAAATGAATTTTTTATTAGTGGCATATATTCAGTTATTGAAAAATCAAAGGGTATTAAATTATGGTCTGATAGAACTGGATTGCGTGGAAGTACTGTTAAATTTTCAATTGCGACACCGAACGATAATACAAGGTCAAGTGTGTCTACCACAATGAGTAGGTTTGTGCACACACTGACTGAAACCAATAGAGTCTAGTATTGAAATAAATGCTACGCTAAGGCAATCTTTATTAGTATCAACATGAATATTAAAGTCACCAACAATAATAATTTTATCGGTCTTTAGGACTAAGTTTTATAAAAACTCATGGAATTCCTTTAAAAATTCAGTATAAGCCCTGGGAGCACGGTAAACTACGGCAAATATGATTGGCTGTTGGTGGTTCCTGGATTGGCGTGGAAGACTAAGAATCAGACATTCAAATGACTTGTAGCTGAGTTTAGGTTTAGGATTAATTGATAGACTGGAGTTAAAAATAGCAGCAACTCCACCTCCTCGCCCAAATTCTCGAGGAACCTGTGAATTGATATGACTGGGGGGAGTAGATTCATTTAGACTGACATAATCATCAGGATGCAGCCACGTCTCAGTGAGGGACAATAAATCTATGTTGTAATCAGAGACTATTTCATTAACTAAAAGAGCCTTTTTTGCCAGTGATCTAATGTTTAAAAGACCACATTTAAAAGTCTGGGTTTCCTGTATTGTTTCAGAGGTTGTTTTAATTTGTATTAAATTTTTGTGTGGAGTTCTCGCTCTGTTATTGTTTAATTTCAATAATTTAATCGGACGGTGAACAGACACAATCTCTATGGGGTTTTGTGACTGATCCAGAGGGAGCGCAGAGAAGTGTTTAGCACTGCAGCTCTGCTTCCTGGTCCCAACTATGGGTTGTCATGTTATAGACTTAGTAATATTCCTAGATAAGAGAGCTGCTCCATCCCAAGTGGGATGAACGGCGTCTCTCCTAACAGGACCAGGTTTTCTCAAAAAGTTAGCCAATTATCTATAAAGCCCACGCCGTTTACAGGACACCACCTCGACAGCCAGCTGTTAAAAGACAACATGCGGCTAAACATGTCGTCACCTGTTGTATTAGGGAGCGGGCCAGAGAAAACTACTGTGTCCGACATCGTTTTAGCAAAAGCACACACCGACTCAACATTCAATTTAGTGACCTCCGACATACGAAGCCGGGAGTCGTTGCTGCCGACGTGAATTACGATATTATTGTATTTACCTTTTTTTGTTTTAGCCATTAACTTAAGTTTAGATTCGATGTCGCCGGCTCTGGCCCGCTGGTATCGCTAACCTGACGTTTCTCAGAACCGAGTCGCCAATAATCAGAGTTTGTTTATCAGCGGGTGCCTCGCTGAGAGGAGCGAATCTATTTGAAACGTGAGCTGGTGGCTCTTTAATCGTGGGCTTTTTAAGTCTAGCACTATGCCCCCTCTGGAACGTCACCCATCTGCCCTGGGCTCCCGGCTGCATGGGACTAGTCTGGGGACTGCTCGTTAAGGCTAAGCTATGTGCTAAGCTAAGTGGCTCCGCGGCTAGCGGGAGGTGGCTAACTACAGCTAACGGAGTTTCTAAGCTGCTGAGCCGAGCTTCTAAGTCATTAAGCCGAGCCTCCATCGCTATCAACACACTACATTTATTACATGTATCACTACTGTTAAGGGAGGCAGAGGAGTAGGTAAACATTAGACACTCGGAGCAAGAGAGAGCAGTGGAGCAACAGGGAGAGAGAGAAGACATCGCTGCTATAGAGCCACGAGGGTGAGCTCAGACAGAACACAGAATCACTAAGCACGATAGAATGAGGGTTGGTATGTGCGAGTGTTTAACTAGAGATCGGTGATTTTAGTCAGAGTGCTACAGATAAACAGTTGTGTTTAGCAGCGGAGCTAATTCGCAGAGCGACCACCACCAGTGGCAAGAAAACAGGAAATGACGCAGCACGCTTACCGTAATGACGTCAGGTCATCACTCAAAGCGCTTTACACTACAGTTTCACATTCACCAAATCACACACACATTCATACAGTGCATCTATCCCAGCACTTTGTTATTCTATGGGGGCCATTCAGGGTTCAGCATCTTGCCCAAGGACACTTCGGCATGCAGATTGTTCAGACTGGGGATCGAACCGCCGACCTTCAGGTTGGAGGACGACCACTCTTCCCCTCATCCACAGCCGCCCATCAGATCTGTTCCTTTGTCAGAAAGCAGTTTCATGACAGCTTCATAAAGATCCTCTCCTCTCATGTGGCCTTTAAGGGATGTTAGTCCTAAAACACCTTCATAAAGCTCCTGCTTCTCTTCATTGTATCTAGCAATTAAATGTTTTATTAGTTGATTCACTAAAGACAAGTATGGCAAGCCTTTTTTATGTCATCCACAAGAATCTCTTTTATTCTTACTGGTATCTGTTTCATTCATCAACCTTTTTCCTGCTAGCAAGGCCTCCATCCTGTTATCAACACTGTTTCAGGACATTGAGGGCCTGAAAAAAGGCTCCTACTCTGAGTGAAGCCTTCATTGCCTGCTCTTGCTGGTCAATGACAACAATTATTGAGACTTTATGACTTACGTTTAGTGCATTCAACATCTTTTAAGAGACATTTAGGGATTCAGTATCTTGCCCAAGAATATTTTGGCATGCGGATGGGGAAGAGGATTGAACCGCCAACTTTCTGGTTGGAGGACGACCACTCTACAACAACGGCCACTCTACATCAACAATCACTACAAAGTCACTAAGATTACATCACATTACATTGTGATGATTGGTCTTAACAATGACAGAACCTCTTGACCATGTTTTCATGCTTTTATGCTCTCATTTGGTTAGCCAGTAAGTCAGATAGTAATAAGGAACATTCCTGCAGCGCCCAGAACCCCTCTACCAACAAGAGTGTGTTGCATAGGTGCACAGGATACACCCCCCTTGATATTTATAACACATGCATTTATCTACCCCAAATAACACTACAGGTTATTTTCTATGAATTTAGCTTATGGCTCACAAAACCACTGAATCGTTTATCTTTGACAGAGTTTGCTCATCTCTGTCTTTGGTGTTTTGTTTTACACTACCGGCTGAAAACATTGTGGTGATGCTGGACATCGTGGACAAAGACACTCTTAGCTTGGGACACCACTATTATTCAAGGATGAACAACTAGATAATCCATCATGACATTTTTAATCTTACCGAAGAAATGTAATAAGTGAATCCCTGCACAGGAGAGTGGAAGAGCTTACAAACCTTAAAACATTTCTGCAAAGAATTAGTCAATGCTAAATCTTTTTCACAAATTTTATTCATCACTGACATTTACTGTATGGAAGATCCAAATGCAAAGCTACTTATCCAAACCAAAGTGGTTTTCTGAATCAGACCTAATAACAGAAGCCCGCCCCGTGAACAAACCAACTTCATTGGTTTTATTGTACAAGTTGTAAATGCTAAATGGTCTGTATTTATATATAACACTTTTCTAGTCTTGATGACCATTCAAAGTGCTTTACAGTACAGAGTACAAGTTACCATTACAAGTCACTATTAGGCCTATGCAAACACGGGCATTAATATAATACAAAAGAACAACAGCCTAAAGTAGAAGGTTTAATTAACGTTTCGCTGATTGTGTCTGGCTTTTTTGCCTGTGCAATTAAATATGCCACCTCATATGATGCACTTTGAGCTTCGACTGGGATTGCTTATGTAAGTAAGGATTTTTTTTTTGGCCTTGCAACTCTTGATCGTTCCGCTAAACTGTGTCGTAATAACCTAATGGGTCAACAAAGAAAAAAAAAACTGATTGATATGTCTTAATGCCTGTTTTTATTCTTATTTCAACTCATATTTATACAATAAAGGGTTAAAAATTCCATTTTAAATTATTATTTGTTTTTTGGACTGCATCACTGCTGACTGTTAGTTTCATAAAAATTACAACTCAGCGCAGAAGAGTAAATCATATGTCCAAGGTGCATGGAAAATAGAAAACAAGTCTAAAAATGGTAAAAACTACGGCAACACTTTGTGTTTTATGTATGTATAGCAATATCGATTGATTGCTCATTTATTGATATAGTATTAACTATGGAGTACTCCAATAACCTAATTATAACTACTGAATACTCTTGTGGTAAAATAATAACTACTGATTACTGTAATAATGTAGTAAAGGCTACTCATGGGTCAGAACATCACCATGTTGATGGTTGATGCAGCTGGGGTGATCCCATCAACAGATGGTCTCTAGTTTTTCAATTGGATTTGGACATTGCAAACATGGCAACCCCTCGGAAGATTTCCTTTGACTCCATATATTTACTGCCCCTAAAAAGTGAAAAAAAAGCAAAAAGACTGCTTGAATGGTTCAAATTTGTAAGAATAATGCCAAAACAAAACGTTTCCTTGGGTTCAGTGAACACAGCTTTAGATGGCTGACAAGTTCAACCAGGACAAACAAACCAGTTGCCATGTTAAAGTCATAAAGTAAAAAAAGAACAATGTAATATCATTAACACAGCAATATCTGTCTTGACCAATGTTAGCCAACACGAGTTACATGTCAAAGACCACTGCATGGCTGTACCACTGTGCAATGATGTAAGTAAGGTTGTGATTTATTTGATATATATTCCATGTTAGAACAGGTATATATTATTTCAGCCCCCATCCTTAACCTTGCTCTGATAAATATTGTTCTTCAATTTCTTTTTTTTAAACAGTTATTTTTTTAGAAAGGGTTGAGTCGGAGCATTCTTCACTGACACTCATAGGTGTCACTAGCTTTACGAAACAGCCTCCACTGTGCCGACCACGACCCCTGACATCTTTAAGAACATAAGTAAGAAGGACTTCTTTAAACATTTTAATATTTTCGGCTTGGTAGCACATATTTGGGGTCCAAAACTTTTTGCATATTAATGAAGCCTGGCTTTTCCACCATATACATCGGCACCATATCCTTTGCTATATACATAGCAATCGCATCAGTAATGGCTTTCCAGCGGGGCGAATTCTTCTCATATGGGATGCAGTTGGCAAAGGTTTGTGTGAGGGTTGTCTGTATTTTACTAGCTGTGCGTGTGGTGCTTGTGGTGCCGCGGTCTCTCTCATTCCGCTGCGCGCAACATTTCTCCCATTCGCCGGGATGTTTTTGCCTGAGGTGCTGCAGTAAATTTGTCGTACTGCTGCCTTTGCTAGCAACAGACTTCAAACAGACTTTGCAGCGGGGTGTTGTCTGCTCTAAATCTGACCTTTCGAACGCGAACCAATTCCAAATGACGGATGACACCGTGCCTTTCTTAGGAACATATTCTTCCCTACTCGCTGCCATGTTCGCGTATCACTTTGGTAAATGCGCGCTCTGTGCGGGGGGAGGGGTGAGCTCATTCCGAACTACGGGAGCTGAGAGGGCGTTCGCGGATGTTGAAGAGAAAACCGATTTTCATTTAAACAAGTCGACGTGAGCTACACACTCGAGTTAATCGATAAAATCGGTTTATCGCCCAGCCCTAACTCTCTCTCTCTCTCTCTCTCTCTCTCTCTCTATATATATATATATATATATATATATATATAAATATATATATGTGCGTGCATGCGTGTGTTCCAGATATTACAGATGTATTTACGTGTCTGTGTGTGTGATGAGAGTGATATCATATTCTCCACTACCACCAGAAAGCATCGTGAAGCCAACAAAAGAATATTAAACAGGAAGTACCTAGTGAAAAAGCCACTACTATAAGTAGACAGTATTGTGTAGAAGCGTTCCTCGAGCACAGCTCTGTAATTAAGTGCGACTCTGTTTCCCACATGTAAAAATGCTGTGCGGGATTCAGCCTCATACACTGAGACAACAATGTGTTCCAGATACAATGACAGTCCCGTGGGATATTCTATTAGTAGTGTAACTGATTCCACCTGCTTGTCTGTTATGTTTACTCTCAGAGTAAGAAGCATTGTTACTGCATCAGCTCACGTTATTTATATGATCAAATCAACAAGTTAACATGAAACCTTGCCCTGCCTAAAGGCATTACAGTACACAAAATATTTTGTACAGATCAACATATTGTTTTTTACTATTACTCTTTGCTATGGTGTACATGGACAGCTGAGTGGGATGTGGTCTTCTGGCTACAAATCAGCTGAAGTACTAACAAAAAAGTTTTATATTTGAGAAGCTGGAAAATAATATACTTACAGACTGTGTTCACAGTCGGGCTCACAGGGTCAGAACCAGCCTTTTAATAAAACAGCAGTTCATTGACATACCAACTTGATCTCCATTTTAACTGAGAAGGACAGCCTTTATTCAGAAAATAATGAGACTGTTATAAACCACAATTATTTTTAGTCATTAAAATGTTCACACTCAACAGTAAAACTGTTGAGCCCTTTATATCTGTAATGAATACGTGTGTAGAAGTTTTACACAAGCCACAAATGGCTTTGATTGTGGATTTATTTGCAATCCTGTACAAGTAAATTTTCTTGAAATTCCTTGTGACTGTTTACCATTATATCCGGATAACAGGTTCCTGTTTTCTCAAAAATTACATGTTTTTTTTAATATTGACTTAAATAACATGTTTTGACAAAGCAGGGTTACAAAATGTCAATGCAATGCCGACATGGGTGGTCTTTGCTTGAATGCAGTTTTATACTCACCTCTATTTTATCATAAAATGCTGTTAATCACGTAATGAATAGTGGCTCATCTTACTGAAAAACATCATGCTTTTGACATATTGTGATGTTATCTCTGGTGTCAAGGTCACCTCTGGAGTCACTGTCACTGTTTACTCAGTCATGTGTGGCCCTTCCCTCAGGCAGCATGACTTACTTTTATGAGCGTGTGCCTTAAAATCACCAAAAACTCATTAGTCTTCCTCACATTTGATAAGCATCATGGTGTAGATATTGGTTCCCTGAGAGGGTTATGAAAATATATCAGTTCTGGAAGGATGGCCTTTTGCTCCAAAAGGTAGAAATACTTCAACTCAAAGAATACACCAGACTACAGGCATCTCGCCTAAAGGATGCTTGACCTGTGCTTTGTTATGTTAACAAATACTATCGGCAGAGCCAGTGTCCATATACCACTCCTAGAAGTAAGATGTTAATTTACAATGAATGGCACACACATTTTATAACATTAAATGTTTGTGAGATGCCAATAGACGATGTTACAATACTCCCTATAGTAGTTTGTCCTTTGCTTTAAAAGTAAATTAAACTCATTCTGTTCCCTCATTTGTGTGTTACGCACCTAAAGGTGTCTCTTCAGGGCTGTGGTTCTCTTCCCAGTGATTTTAGACACAGAGCTTCTTTCCTGACCAAATTGAACAAGAGTCCACATAATTATGATCCAGATTAATAAAAAGTGACAAAACATTGATTGAGTGCCTCGCTGTCTGTCATTCTGTCTGATTGTTTGGTGCTGATTGCTGCTGCCTCTCTGAGAATTTCCTTCACAAACCGTAAGAGACAGACAATCTGTGTTTTCGGGGGGCCAGTCTTCCACTTCTCCACGGAAATCAGAGCTTTTCTTGTTTTAGTGTTTGATCCATTCTTGTTGTTTTTATCCAGCTTTTTCAGAACTATCAGTTTGACAAATCCTTTGCTGAGTGTCAAGGGCTCACTGAGGAAACGTTCAATTTGCATCACCAAGGCAAACACCTAATTTGCATTCATGTTTATTAGATAACAAAATGTATACTAATATCTGAATATTCTGATATTTCCTCCACCTGCTACAGTTGCATTCAGAAATATTCAACCCCCTCACCTCAATAGACATTATAGTGATGTGGATGACAGATAATGACAATAAATGACAAAAAAACCTCATCAAACAACAAAAGATATTTATTGATGCGTATTTTAGTTATTTTGACAACAGAAGTTGACTTAACTTTGAAGTTCAAATGAAAAATGTAACTCTTTCAACACATGTGCATGTGCAGTACTTGCTGTGCTGGAGGATGCGCCTACTTTGTGGTGCATCCTGCTTTTATAACTTCTAAAAAATGTTTTCGGTAAGTGCGGACAAGCTTCTTACACCTCTCGATTGGAATCATTGCCCATTTTACAAGTACAAAAGCCTCTAGATCAGTGATGTTTGATGGCTTCCATGCTGCAACTGCCTTCTTTAAATCCCACCAAAGATTTTCAATCAAATTTGAATCTGGTGACTGTGAATGCAACTCAAGGACGTTCCAGGATCTTTTTCTCAACCAAGCTTTGGTGGACTTGGAGATTTTGCTTTTGATCATTGTCTTGCTGGAAAATCCAATGATCACCAAGGTCAATTTGTCAACAGAAGGAATCACATTCCTCTTTAAAATGGCCTGGTATTTCTGAGAATCCATGATGCCATGTACACAATAAAGATTGCTAGTTCCTGCCGCAGAAAAACAGCCCAACATCATCTTTGACCAACCTCCATGCTGGACTATGGGGATGGTATTCTTCTGGTCATAAGCCTGTCCTTTCACACGCCAGACATACCGCTGGTCCATACGTCCAAACAGTTCCAGTTTGGTTTCATCAGTCCATAGAACTGTCACCCAAAACTCTGTAGGCTTATCCAAATTCCTCCTGGCATATTCTAGTCGACTTTTGATGTTGCTTGTGGTCAAGAGCTGAGTGCGTCTTGGAGCCGGCCATTAAGTCCTTTATTATTCAGTGCACGTCTTATAGTTGCCACTGCAGCACTTGTACCTTCATCAGGTCATCCTGTAGGTGTCTTGCAGTCACACAGGGATTTATCTGAGTTGTTCTGACTAAGTTGCTGAGGGTCCTTGATGAAATGCTGGGCTTTCTTCCACGGCCAGGCATGTTTGAAGCTGCTCCATCAGTTGTAAACTTCCTTATAATGTTCCCAATTGTGTCTCTTGGAATATCATTTTTTGGGGAATTCTTCTTCTACCCAAGGCCTTTCAGGTGTGATGAAATAATCTCCTCTCTCAGCTTTTGTGTAAGCTCCTTTGTCTTTCCCATGATTGCAACTCACCTTGAATACCTTGATGGGTGGGGTTTATATATGCATCACAGCTGAAGCAAATGAAGGATCAGTATAGAGTTCCCAAAGGCTTAATAATGTTTCAACTCAACTTTAGGACAAAAAAAACTGTCAGACAGCTTTAAAAACAACAATATTGTATAGGGGTTGAATAATTGTGACATGGCTATCTTAACAAAATACACTGCTACACACAAATACTACATCATGCATTTTCCGTGTTGATTTTCTTTATCACTCAACTCATAAAGAAGGCATCCGAAGCAGAATCTTGATCTAAGAACAAGATTCTGTCTACTTTAATTGATAAATCCTTAAAATCTTTGGGGGGTTGAATATTTCTGATTGCAACTGTATGTGCTGTCCATGGTTTTGACAATAGAGGTCACTAAATAAACCACAGTGCGACATTTGTGTATAAATTGTGCCAAGGATATGAATGTGTTTATTTTGAATTAGTAACTGATGTGGGGTGTCACTGCAAATGAGTCATTAGTCCTGCTCTCTATTGTTATCAGTGAGGAAATGCAGTTTGTCACGTAGACACATTACATTGAGGCACTGCTGATGACATGAAGCTCTCACGTTTGCACAGGGTCCGGTGCACAATCCATAATAACCCAAACACGTTGTTTTTATGATACACAGGTATATGCTGTATAAAGTCTAAACACCTCAAGATGATAGAAAACCACTTAAAAATGTGCAAGAACATGTCACAGTGTATATTTGTGACAATTCTTTAATCTTGCTTCCCAAAGAATGACAGTCATTAAAAGAAAGCAATCTATGAGGATTGTGTTTTGGTGTTGTGTTGTTTGTGGTGTCTCCTCCTTCCCTTATGTTTTCTCCCTCTGTTTGTTGTGTGTGGCAGGGGGCGTGGCTGGCTCCTGGCTGCAGCGGACGAAGCACACCTGCTCCCAATTCATCATCATCCCCTCCATAAAAGCCTGGTCGTCTCACCACTTCGACGCCACATTATTCCGTCTACTCTGGTAGCTGTTTCACTGCAGTACTCTCGACCCTCGTGTCTTTTGGATTTCTTCTAACCCTTGTGCTTTCCATCCACACACAACCTTCGTGTGCCTTCTTGCTCGGCTCCTCATCCTCGTCACCTCCAGGATCTCCAAGCCAGCCAGCCAGCACCCTGCTGCTCCAGCCTGCATCTACCTCTCCTACAAATAAAGTCTGTTCATTTTTCCACGACAACTCATTCATGTCTGCTTTGGGGTCCAAACCTTAACTAAAACCGTAACACAATTGTTTTGTTTAAAAAAAATGACTTTGTGCTCATATGTGTTTTGTCACTCTGCGAGAGGTGTATGAGGTTGAGGAAACTATTACCAATATACCTAGTGTTGGACTGGACATTGGGGATAATGGCACAGATCCTGAAAGAATCCATAAAGATTTTATGAGCTCTGCTTGCTTACTTATCAGCCCTCTCTTTGTGCCTGTCATTTGGGGTGAACATAAGAATGGGGGCTTTAGTTGTTACACTCTTCGTCTGGTATTGTAGTGGCTAATTTAACCTAATGTTTTGATTGGGATCAAGTTATAATTTGTTTTATCCTGTCCCTGTTCACTCAGCATAGCATGAACCCACTTCTAAATCTCCTCTAATGCGCGTCATTCAGCTGTGTGCTGCAAACCAAACTTTTTCCTAGGAACAGCGGAAGCATCACCTTTCTTACTCTGCCTATGATTGGTAAGTACTTGTTGCCTTTGTTGGTCTAAGTATAATGAGTAGTGATTTGTTAGTAAACATAAGAATGTCAGTGTAAGCCAGCCAGAGAATGGCTGTCTGTGTTTGTCTTCCTGGGGAAATATATTCCCAACATCAGAAATTAAGAGACAATGTGCTTTGGGTGAACAAAATATGCTAGAGTAGTCTTACACTGTTTAACACTCAACATTTACCCTTTGCTGGACAGGCATTACACCATCATCTATTAATCATCTTATGACCCCCCAGTTTTATCTGGTGACCCTTTGGAGAGGTCTAATAATGCACTGCCTGAAGTCCTGACAACCTCACAGTGACAACAAGCCTATCTAAAAACCACAAGGAATCACACATGAGATGAGTTTGAAAGACACCAATGGAGACCAGGGCCGGGTCTAGGCAGGGGCAAGAGGGGGCCTGGCCCCCTCAAATAAATGTTGTGCCCCCTCAAACTAAATCCCCCAAAATATATTAAATTTCATATGTTTTTTATTATCTCATGCTTCTCTCCTCCGCTCCACTTCTTAATGTCTTAATGTCTTGCTTGCCCCCTCAAATATAAAATATATCAAGTTGTTTCTCATGTCATGTTTCTCACCTCCGCTCCATCTCCCCTTTTCGCTCTGCTCAGTGTATCGGCCTGCTGCCGGTTCACTGTGAGGGATAGCTCTCTGCCCAACTTCCAATCACCCTTTAGTATGCAAATGAGCTAGTGTCAGGTTTCTAATAGCAGCTTGCAGCAGTAAACTGCGAAGCAAAGGAGCTCTGTTAAATTCGGTCATAGTGTTTTGTGTAGTGACATACTTAATTGCTAATAACATAATAAAAACAAGAGTTAATAATTTTCTTGAAAATCTTTATTTGCTCAGTCAACAACAACAACCAAACCACATAACCAAATTCTTGTAGTAGCTAAGCTGTAGCCTATTCTCCTAGATCAGGGTGTGTGGGCCCACAGTCCCTGTCATGTGTCACAGCACGGGGAGAGAGCACTGTCCGCTCCCTGCCACAGACTGAGCACAAATGATCTGTGCGTGCAGACCCCTAAAGAAAGCCCCGCCCCCACCCAACTTCTGCAATCTGGCTGCTATTTTACAATCCCATCTTCACTTTTCCACTCCTGTAAAACTTTCAGCAGACTTGTCCCAACCTTGTGTATCTCATTCTCCTCAGGGACTCAGCCTTGTAAACAAGTGACATCCAACACTAGTGTAGAGATTGCTTGCATTCCATTCTGCTGATCATTCTGAGGTTACATATACAATGCATCAGTTTTTCAGAGCTTTTAAAAAACATACTCCTCCTGCCCCTACCAATGGAGATCATGGTGGCAATGCTCTAGCTAGCACCTCAGCAGCTAGCGCTGCACCTACCCCTACCAGTGTTGTAGCTAACAGCGCATCAGCTAACGTTCTGCTGCCCGCATCACTCCAGCAGTAGCTAGCATAACACCAGCAAGCACTACTTCTACTCTACCTCCTCCTTTCCCAGCTGTTCTTACAGTTAACCCCAAACTTCACATTTTACCCAATGACTTAACCATCATTGCACCATCTCAGCTATTATTAAGTAGCTACCCAAAACGTGCATTTAGCAAAAAACTGAGGTCGTTCAATCCTGCCTGGTACCGCACACGACCATGGCTTGAATACTCTGCTGAACGGGATGCATGTTTCTGCTTTCCCTGTCGCAAATACAGTACTGTGAATGAGAGGGATGTTGTGTTCACTCTGACTGGTTTCAACAACTGGAAAGTTGCACTGGAAAGTGACAAAGGGCTGCAGAGGCATGTGTCCTCCCACAACCATGTGCATGCTTCTACTCTCTGGGCTGAGCACCAGAAGAGAGAGGCTACTCGGGGAAATGTTGACACATTATTGGTTGGCAAGACACAGGTAGAGAAAAACCTGTACTATGTTAAGAGTGTGGGCAACGCTGTGAAGTTCCTCTGTGTCAATGAGTTGAGTCTACGTGATACAACGGAACACAGGCGTGATGCTGCTGGTCATGATGATGATGATATTGCTTCTGGGCTTTTTCTTAAGTTAATGGAATATACCCTTGAGAAAGATGAAAAACTAGCCAGCATCGCCAAGGGTATCCCAAGGAATGCATCATATACATCAAATCACATACAAAATGAAATTATTGACACACTGGCAAACATGGTGCTCGGAGAGATAAAAAAAAAAAATGAAAATGCTGATGCTGTGGGTTTTTGCCTCAAGAGTGATGGGAGCAGGGACAGGTGTAATGTCGAAAACCTGTCAGTTATGATTAGGTTTGTCAGTGCTTCCCTACCCGAGGAGCATCTCATTGGGTTGCTTGACCTCGACCAACTAGATACACAGTACATAACCTCTGAGATCCTGAAGTGCCTCTCTGATGCTGGTTACAGTGCTGACAACATTCTGAGCCAGTGTTATGATGGAGCTTCAGTGATGAGTGGGGTGAGAGGAGGTGTTCAAGCTCTGCTCCAACAGAAGCTGGGAAAGTATATACCCTACATTCACTGCTACAACCACCAACTGCACCTGGTAGTTGTCTTCTTCCTTGTACAACTTTTTTCAGCACCACTACATCACTAGAAAATATGATGCTCCTAATCTTAGGAGGCTAATTCAAATCCGATGGACTAGCCACTATGAGGTGACACGTTGCATTACTGAGAATGAAGATCAAATAATCACTGTTCTGTCTGAGGTGGCAACGGATGATGATGCTGCAGTGGATCTGTGCACTGAAGCATCAGGCCTGCTCTGCCAGATTAAGAGGCAGCACTTCTTTAAAATTGGCAAGTTTCTGGTGCAAGTGCTTGGTCTACTGAAACAAGCAAATGCCATACTACAGTCTCAGTCTGTGGATATGTGCAGAGCCTCAAACGAGGTTGGTACAGCACTGGATTCTTTGAGGGCCATGAGGGATCACAGCGATGAGTGGGGAGAGGGAAATCACACAGCAGCTGGGGATGACATTCCAGCAAAGAGAAGGAGAACAATGAATAGGCACCTCAGTGACAGTGTTGTAATTACAACAGTGGGCCACACAGACACAGATGACAGTGTTCCCCCCCATAAGACACTTAAAAGACCTCTACTAAACATTCTGGACCGGGCAATTACAGAGTTGGAGACAAGATTCTGCCAGAAGAATTTGGAGCTGATGAAGGCCACGTCCAGCCTTGTGCCTACATCTGGCACATTCCTCCATGGAGCTCTGTTGCATCCTTTGGTTGAGCTGGCTGGCACTGATGCAGGATGTCTGAATAATGAAATCCTGGTGGCAAAGCCCATGTTGCTTAAGGAATGCCCCAATGAACCAGATCTGTCTACAGTGTGCAAAACCCTACAGCACTACAAGGCAGCATTTCCCTTGTTGTACAAGTTATACATTACAGCACTGGTCATTGGGGTTTCTTCAGCTGCATGTGAGAGCTCTTTCTCCACACTGTCCCGTGTCTTAACCCCCTTTCGCAGAACTATGCTGCATCACAGAAAGAGGAACCTGGTTATCTTGGCCCATGAAAAGTCAATTACATACAAGCTGGACATGGACGAATTTGTGAGGGAGTTTGCCAAGGGAAACAGGAGGCTGACGTTGACCTAGAGACGAAGGAGAACTTAACTAAAATTAGTGGCCAGCAAAAATGCTGTAGTTAGCCAACGTTGTTTGTTTTTTCTAGGCTAATAGCCTTTGTTTTATTTCTTTAATTTTTATTTAAACTAAACAAAAACATCCTCCTAAGGGTGTTATAAAAATAAAAAAATACAAAAAATACAAAAAAAATACAAAAACATCATCCTGAGGGATTGCCACCTTATCGTGGTCAGGAGGTTTGAGTGCCTCAGTGACCCTAAGAGCTATACCAACAGAAGCTAGTCTTCATAGGGACAACCAAGTTGGGCAGGTCTTAGGGTAGAGGCCTGACAAAGTGCAGTCAGTTTAGGTTGAGGGTAGGACATACAACTAACTACCCAAGTTCATATATGGTTAGTCTAACAACAATAACTACAATGAAATAAGTGTGCCAAGCATTTGAGACCACAGTACTTTACAAGGCACTTGTTCAGTGTACCCGCATCCTAGTGAGTGAATTTGTCAATTAGACATGGTAAAAGGTGCTGGAGCACAATGCCCCCTCAAGATTTGTGGCTGCCCCCTCATACATGCCTGTCTAGACCCGGCCCTGATGGAGACTGCTTGCTGTCATATGTGTGAGTGAATGGGTGTGTGAAAGTCAAGCATTTAGATAGAAAACACCATACAACGCACATGCAGTCTTGACAGTTTGAAGGGAACATTCTGAAAATGACGAATTACTTTTCAACTGAACTGGATCACTATTGACTTGAACTATCACAAATATTGACCAGTCCTCTGAAAGCACGAGGAAATATTAGTTGACCTCAGTTAGAGCTTAATGGAATCGTGTTGCATCTCGTTCCCAATACAGCAGACACAGGGATAAATAATACAAAATGTAACAAGAACTAGGACTGCAAAGCAGCACTGAATGGGCACGAGCACATGCAGTTGAAGCGTTTCATGCGTTTTGCTCACTGCGGCAAGGATAAACGCTTCACTTCCTGCGTCCGTCACGTGATGTCAATTTTTGCCTGCTAATTGCTCATTAGGGTCAACGCTATCAATTACTTATCACACTGTAAAAAATGTTATGTAAATTAAATGATAGTTGTAAAACAAAGCTTAGATTTATTGTAAATGTTTGCTTAAGTGCACATATTGATATCGTGGCCTTATCACTCTTTTTGAGTTTCGCTCAAATGTTCCATCCTTATTTTATTTTTTTGCAGGACAAGGTCCATTGTGTCAAACTCACACTGCTCCTTCAAAATGCACGTCTTTGATAATCAACTGTTGTATTTCTAACAGTAGCAATGTTTTATAGATAGATAGATAGATAGATAGATAGATAGATAGATGTAATTTATTGATCCCAATATGGGAAATTATTGTATAACAAATGCATGTCAAGGGCATTTCACAAATTGCAAATAAAAAGGCTAAAATACAAAAGAAGGCAAAATATGTTGGATTAGTAACAAATTTATATGAATATAATATATGCATAAAATAAAACACATTCACTGTTATTGCATGAAATTCACAGTTATGCAGGAACTAATCCGAGAGTTTTGGTGTGGATAGAAAATATAAGAGTTGAGAAATATACATATTGTCTTACATACATGTCTTATTTCTGTGTGCAGGAAAGACTTCCTGTATCTGTCTGTTGGAGAAGGTGCTCAGTTGTCTGTCCACTAGATGGTGGAGAGGGTGCTTATGGTTGTCCAAGATGGATAACAGTTTGTTCAAAGCCCGGACTCTTTTGAAGTGGTGGTGGAGCCACCAGTGATGAAGCCAGTCGAGCGCGGTTAATATCACGTCACAAACCAACATGGCTACGCACACACAACCCTCTGTTGCTAGGTTACCCATTCTCACATCAGAGGAACAGCTGATCTGTATTTGACTGTTAGAAGTGAAAATTCCTGCGTACGACTGTGTCCTGTTTGAATGATCTGCTGCATCACATGGAACCGTTTAGACAGCATACAGGAAGGACCCATAGGAAACTCAGTTTTAAAGAGAGATTGGACTTTGAGATTGTGCAGTCAGCATGCTGATGAGGTTGTGCTCTGAACTGTCATGTAATGCTCAGTAAACAATGGTGTTGAATTTGACTCAAGCTTTAATAAATCTAATAATAACACACATAAAAACCGACAAAATCAACATGAAAAGGTCACTGTCATATTTTTGGTGACCCCTCTAGCACTTGGTGCCCAATGCACAGCGTGTGATGCAAGTAGTGGGAGAGGCAGCCCTATGTTTGTGCAATTCATATTTGGGATTTGTGTGGGATTACTTTTCAATGGTGAGGTTCACAAAGTCAAATCAAATCAACAAAATACACTTTTTTTATCCGGTAGGGAAATTTTTCTTGGGCCAAAGTGCTACCGCAGCCACAGCTAGGTACATATTACAACAGACAACGACAACAAAAAACTGTATACAAAGACATGTCACGCAAGACCCCCCCAAAAATGCGGAATAAAAGTGATTTGAATTTTCCACTTGTCCTTACATTGAAATTACAGGTACTTGCAAACATTGTGGCCGTTGCTTAACTCGCTAGCCAATTTATACACACACACACAAGAAGGGGATGTACAACTACATAATATTAGTGACCCTAATTTGATTCCTTGAATAATAGTCCAATATATTAAAATGGAGGCTATTATAAAAGGAAAACATCACAAAACTGTTTCTGACCTTCTCTTATTTAGTTTTTTTGTCTTGCTGAGTTTTAATTGTGTTTCTTTCTTCTGCAATATACAAATACAAATTTGACTGAACTAAACTCAGTAGTTTTCATTAACTACTGCTTAAAGGTGCAGTATGTAGAATTTAGTGACATCTAGTGGTAAAGTTGGATGTAGCAGCTGAACACCCCTCACCTGTGGATCTTTCTGCCGTCATCCAAACGGGTTTAGATGGTCCAGTCAGGGTTACTGTAAAAAAACATGGCGGCTGCCTTAGAAAGGACCTGCTCCAGATGTACATTTTAAGTATAAAAAAAACATTCAAGGGTAAAGAAATTAAACAATTAAAAGAAAGAAGGTAAACAATTCATACAATTCAAATGAAACACACTAGTGAAAACATCGTATGGATTGTTTTTAATGACTTTATGCCATTGGATCCCTTTCACCTAAATCGTACACACTGGACCTTTGACTTTTTTCATTTAGTAGCCTGTTTACCTTTACTGTACGAAACTGAACTGACAGCTTCTTCCAGTTTAGCTATAAAGCCTTTCTGGCTGTCTGCTGCAATACATTTCCCATCATGTAACAACCCTGCTGGAACGAAGCACAATTATTTTAATCTCCTGGAAACAGTCCCATCTTGCTGTTATTTCTCTAAAAGGTGATGTGGGTATGTGTGTGTAAATCCACGGTTCAATTGTTCTTCTTCAAGGCTCTCTTGTACGTTGCTGTGGAGACTTGCCAGCAGAGTCATCCTCTCACCTAGCCTGACGTTGTCAGACTCACAATTCTAGTTAGAATGTGAGTCTGAGACCGCTCCATTGGGCTGTGATTATGGGGCGTGTTTCAACCGAACCAGGAAATAAAATTCCTCTTCGCTCAATTGGATAGACCTACCACCAATCAGAGCAACGTAGTATGTGACGTATGTTAAGAGACGCATTGTGAGTTATTTACTAACGCCGGGTTCACACCGGACGCTGAAGCGATGCCGAAGCGACACTTCAGCGCAGCGCCAAGCCTTAAATAACAGCTGGCTCCCATCCAATCCCATGTTAAAACTTTGTGCGGGTAACACCGGAGTCTGAAACGCCAGGCTGCGCCAAGGCTGCCTTGCGCCGTGCAGCGATCGTTTCGGCATCGAGTCTATTTTTTGCGCTTGACGCGAGTGTATCGCACCAGGAAACACACTGAAAAACGATTTTAAACTATATTGATGACATATTTTATATGATATAAATGATCAAATATGCGTCCCATACTTTGAAGTCCCCTTCTGTTGTCCTGGAGTTTTAATTTGACCAATGACATTATTAAATGTCCCCCTCTGCCCATCTACACACTGAAAAACGATTTTAAACTATATTGATGACATATTTTATATGATATAAATGATCAAATATGCATCCCATACTTTGAAGTCCCCTTCTGTTGACCTGGAGTTTTAATTTGACCAATGACATTATTAAATGTCCCCCTCTGCCCATCCACTACAGCCACACAAGCAGTGATACAGATAAAAAGAGAGAGAGAGAGGGGGCTACGTATTCTCCACATAGGCTTGAGTGGAGAATACGTAATTTACCCCTGACACACGACATTTAACGGAGCAAACAGCGAAGTTCTTCAACATGGATGACATTAAATTAATAATTGAAGTGGAGAAGTACAGTGAGTTGTATGATCCTCGGAACATGTTGTATAAAGACAACACCAAGAAAGACAAATGTTCGGACGAACAGCCAAGCGCCGGCCTGATAGGGATTAGCGCGGTGCTTTGGCGTCGCCTCCACGTTCTCTGTTCCTCTTTCAAAATGAATGCGCTGTCGATGTCTTCTAAAACAGACTCAATGGCAGCATCTACACATCTCAGCTCTCCAGCGGCAGGCATGTTTGTTGAAAACAAATTCAACCCAAGGGCACTTTGATGACGTGGTTGATTACGTTACCGTTGATCATCTGTCCATCATCGTATAAAGCCCACCCTGACAATCTGATTGGCCCGGTCGGGCATAATTTCTCCCCAACGAGTGATCACGGTAACAAGAAATTACAACAACATACTAAAGAAGTCAATATATTTTATTTTGTAAAAGCTTTACAACATATGCCCAAGAGGACGCATAGGCCCAAGGATTCAAAAATCAAACTAGGTGAGCAATAACCAAGCCATATTAACAGACAATTGGAGAAATGCAATTAACTAACAAACATGCACTTCATTGTACATAGCTGTACCAACACAACTTTACTGGTCATTATCCTCAATACTTAAGATTAAACTGATTTGAGTGACAGGCTGAATCAAATGTATCTCCACCAAACAACGTGCATTGCATGGAACTGAATAGAATTGCAACAGCTTAAAAGTGCGTGGTAGTCTATCAAGGAAATGTGTTTCAAAATGAATCACTCACTTCAGGTGAACTGTATCAGTTGTTTAGAATTTACTTAGAACAACTTCCAAGTGCACCAACAAATACAAAACAATATATTTGGCAGATAAATACGACAAAATATAATGATATACGACTAGCATACAAACTGGGGTATTTTCGAAATATAATAATTATAAATGTGAAACTGAGGTGTATTTTTATGCAACTTTATTAGCAGCGTCCTCGTAACATTGCACCAACAACACAACAGTGAGTAACAATGATTTAATCACAAAGAAAAAAAAACTATAAAGTGCATGAAAAATATAACTAACCACAATGCTGAAACAGTGGAAGCCCTGAGCCTGTTTCTCTGCTACAAGGCGGATAGCCCTTGGCTGTGATTGGTCCGCCAACACCAGCATTTCAGGACGACATCAGTTCCGGACCTCAAACTTCCTGTTTCATTCCCTAAATCACAATAAACCTAAATCACAACTACAACTCTATGATTAATGTGACAAGTGTGTTAAGCCAGCGGCGTTGTTCGGCTGACGGTGGCTGGTTAGAGCACTTACGGCATGTGTGTACGGTCACATAAGGTTATAACGAACTTTGATAACGGGGATAGCGGGTTAGCCACCATGCTAACTGCAGTGGGAACAGCGCAAAAACCCGCTGACTTAAATCCCACGGCTCTCATGACACTGTTTCTCAAACACCGTCAGGTTAGAAGCAAACACTTGGTAGTAGTTAGTATCAGGTGTCCGTGCTGACTGTGTGTGGAAGCTGGGGGGGAAGACAGCTGCCTCCGTGTAGCTTCGAGCTGTTGCAGCTGTTGAATTAGCAACGCAGTGTGGAAACAAGTCCGGGGAACCGCTGCGCTTAGATTAGATTAGATTAGAAAACTTTATTTATCCCAACATGGGCAATTTCGTTCACAGTTTCCAGTCTCACATAATAGATTACTTAATAAATACAATAAATAGCAATAGGAGGTAGACAAAAACATATATCAAAGGCAGTCCAACACACACATTTAACTCACAATTCATTGCAGCCCGTCAGTAACAACCACCCTGCCCCCGGAAACACCCAGCAACACTGGTGTGCTCTCCACCTACTCCTTACTTTTGTCATCATTTAGTAACCTGATGGTTGCAGGGATAAAAGAGTGGGAGTACCTCATTGTTCTTGTCCTGATTGAACAGTAGCGCCGCCCTGAAGGCATTAGTTTAAATTCTTTACTGAGGACATGGTCAGGCTGACTGATAATGCATTTGGCTTTCTGGACTGCTTGTTTGTTCCACAATGAACTTATGCTCTTGAGCTGGATGCCAGTGATCTTAGAGCAGATCTTCACAATTTTATTTAAACTATTCATGTCTTTAACTGACAGACTGTTAGTCCAGCATATAAAGGAAAAAGTTAAAAGACTCTCAATGAAAGATTGGTAAAAAATTCTCAAAATAACTTTAGAGACACTGAAAGAGTTCAGCATTCTCAACAGGTGAACTCTTTGTTGTCCCTTTTTAACAATTACCTCTGTATTTGTATGGAATTTAAGCTGGTTATCAAATACTGTGCCTAGATATTTGTAGGTGTCCACAAGTTGGACTTCCTCCCCATGGATGATACTTGGTTTGAGCGCTCCCTTCACTTTCCCAAAATCTATGACTAGCTCCTTTGTTTTTTCTATATTTAGATCTAAGAAGTTGTTATCACACCAATTAACAAACGATGTCAAAGCAATGCCATGGCTGCAATGTGGACCTTGGAAAAGGGACAGCAACGCAGTGTCGTCCGAGAATTTAGCTAGATAACTTCCCTGTTGAGAGGACCTACAGCTATCTGTGTACAAAATGAACAACAGGGGTGAGAGTACGCACCCTTGAGGTGAACCAGTATTCAAGGTAATGGCCTGGGACAAGTGTCCATTCACAGAGACCCTCTGAGTTCTGTCTGTTAAGAAGTTTAAAAGCAACAACAGTATCTGATGGGGTAACTCAAACTCATCAGCTAGTCTCTCAATTAAAATATGTGGCTGCATCTTATTGAAAGCAGAAGAAAAGTCTGCAAATAACAATCTAGCATGAGATCCAGGCGTTTCTAAATGTTTATACATTGTGTCTAAAAGGAAGAGTTTTGCATCATCTACACCTTTCCCAGTTTGATAAGCAATCTGCAATGGGTCAAGTTTACCACTGACCAGGGACATGATTTCATCCTTAATAATTTTCTCAAAAATCTTCATTACTAAGGATGTAAGTGCTACTGGTCTGAAGTCTTTTAGCTCTTGGGGATTTTTTGATTTCGCTAGTGGTATTATAGTGGACCTCTTCCATATCTGAGGTATCTGGCCTAACTTAGCACACATATTAAAGAGTGGAGTGAATACCACACTGAGCTGGTCAGCACAGTAACGCAGTGTGCGTCCGCAAACAGCATCAGGGCCTGCAGCTTTCATAATATTAACTCTCTTACACAGAGTTGTTACTACTTCCTGGGCTATCACAATGTCATTGTGAGGGACAAGAGAGTCCCTCCACATAGAAATGTTCTCAGAGAAATCAGATGATTCGAAACGTGAGTAAAACATATTAAAAGCATTTGACAAATCAGGGACATCAATACCTTTAACAGTTATTGGCTGCCTGGATTCACTAGAACACTGATTTATGGATGCCATTGACTTAATTCCCCTCCATGCAGCTCTAAGATCCCCCCCACTATACCGTTCTTCAACCTTCTCTCTATATTTCATTTTGGCCTTCCTAATCTCTTTTTTGACTTCCTTGGAGACAGCTTTTTTCTCCCAAGGGTCCCCAGTGTAAAAAGTCCTCTTTTTCTTATTTATCACTGATTTAAGTTCTTTAGTAACCCATGGTTTATTATTTGGGTAATGGACAGAGATCCTGGTTGGGATGACTGAGTCGACACAGAATGTAATATATGATGAAACAGTATCTGCTAGTTCATCAATATTATCTGTGCTATCCTGAAAACAGTCCCAGTCAGTGCACTCAAAACATGCTTGGAGAGAGGAGATACTGTCCTCCGACCACATTTTCACCGTTTTCTCCTTGTGTTCTAAGCGCATGAAGGACGGTTTATACACTGGCATGAGGTAAACACTGTTGTGATAAGAGGCCCCTAGGGCAGGCATGGGTATGGAACGGTAAGCTCCACCTATTGACCCATAGCAAAGGTCAATAGTGGTGTTCTTCTGTGTTGTGCTGCAAGTTACATATTGTTCATATGTTCTCAAAGTTCTACCCAAGTCACATTTATTAAAATCCCCCAGGATGAATTTGGGTGCGTCGGGGCAAATTTCGTCCAGTTTGTGTGTTGTTCAGCTGAGCAGCAGCTGACGCGTTGGCTCGCGGGTGAATGTAGACAACCGTGTAGAATAGTTGTTGAAACTCCCGAGGGAGGTAGAACGGGCGGAGTGAGATCGAAAGCAGTTCTAAGTCAGCGGTACATATCCTCTCCCTGATTTTAACGGTGTTGCAGTACCTCTTGTTGACGTAGAAACACACTCCTCCTCCACGGCTTTTCCCAGTTGTCTCCGGTGACCTGTCTAGACGAATTGGGCTTCCAAACCCAGTTAGTGTCAAGTCCTCGTCCCGGTCTGAGTCGTTGAGCCATGTTTCCGTGAAAGCAAGTAGACACGATTCTCCAATTTCCCGTTCGAACTTTGCCCATGATTCCAGTTCGTCTATTTTGTTACGGATAGATTGTGCGTTTGAGAGCAGTATGGTAGGGAGCGGTGGTAACTTGCGGCGATCATCCAGCCGAAGCTTTTTGATTCTCCGTCGTAGGCCACCTCTCCTTCCCCTTTTCTGGTGCTCCTTGGCCGGCTTGCTCAGCTCTCTCGGGATATTATCTGGGATCGCGCCGGCTGTTGAGGTCCGTAGCGAGAGGAGAAACTCTCTGCTGAGAGCTTTTCCTGAAGCTCCGCGTCCACTCGCCTCGCAACAGGTAGATCCCGATAGTAGAGTCACCGTGATAATGATCACAAAGAATTCCAGGAGTGTTCCCATAGTTAGCATGGCTGAGTCACTGACAGTTTTCACATTCACACACAAAATACAAAATAAACACTCCCCTAGAACAAGTTAAAAGCAAAGATAAAAATGACTACGAGACTGGGTAAACTGCTGGGTCGCATGCTGAGGAGCGCCCCGGAAGTACCATGATTAGACATGATACCATAAGCATTTTGACCCGCTGGGTGTCACTTTATTTCAGCAAAAACTGTCGCGTCATCAACAGCCTTTTTCTGTTAGTTGCCATCGTTTACTGTGTGTGAGGAGCCGGGGGGACGTAAATAAACCAGCGTGGACTTCTTCTATATACCTCATGAGGTAGGCTTATCTAAACTCGACTTCCGTTGCGCCAACTACTGTTGTGGCGGTGAATTGTTTTCAGAACAAAAAGGCCGCCTGGGGTTGCACTTTTTCATGGCACGTTGAGGGCGGCACGAGCACTTAAAAAAAAAAAAATCGTCTATCCCGCGAAGCAGTTTTCTAATATCTATCATATCACCGTGTGGGGAATTGGCAAATTGGCGCCCCCTGCAACTGCAGGTGGCCCTGCTTGATGCTGCTTGAGAAGGGGGACTCCCAAATGGAACGGACAAGGGGGGGACGGGGGATCCACTGTATAGAGCAGTGGTTCTCAAACTGTGTGGCGCGCCCCACGAGGTATAAACTAATATTATAGCCGAACAAATGTTTTAACGTCCCCATCTCTTTAACGGCAGAGCAGCAAACAAATCGCTCTTTCGCCCTGGCCGGCAACCCGAGGATCTGAAGCCGCGGGTGGCTCTTCAGCTCCTCTGCAGCGGATCCCTGAACAGTGTTGAGCCTGTCGCTCATATTTTTCGCGGACAGACAGCACACGCACAGGCCCCAGGGCTCCGCCCCCGCCCCGCTCACTCTCTCAGAGACACACACAGTGAGATCATAGCTCGTTCACGTCAAGCAGCCAGTGACAGTCAGGGACAAACAAGAGACGGTTTTCAAAAACCAAGTTGAAAAAGTATGATGACGCCTGGTTCACAGTCAATGTGGTAGGACATGAGCAGATACCAGTGTGTTATTTATGTCTGAAAACTCTATGAGACCCAACAAATTAAGAAGACTCTTAGAAACAAAAAAAATAATTAAGAACTTCAAATTAAAAAACCATGGCCCGGGGCGCAAATCCATGTAGAATCGCCACTGCCAGTCTACTCCGTAATTTCGTTTTGGTTGCCGTCACAGCAGGAAACTCCGTTTGCACAGATATGATGTCGGAAATGGCAACAGAGTTTTTAGTGCTCTTGAGGCGATCTCAGGGTATTCTGCCGTGACTTTAATCCAGAACACCGGTAGAGTTGTTTTCTCGAACATACTTTTAAGGCCGCCATCATTTGCGATCTCCAGCAGCTGATCTTCTCCTTGCACAGACATGCTGGATTCACCTGGTTTGTTGACAAATGGGTCAGACAAATACCGTCTGGGTTTGTGTTCAGCGAAAATGTGACCAAGACAAGTGTCTTGACATGCGTAAAGCATGAGTCATAACGGAGAGGATCCGGTCATTTTTCAAAATCAAACACCGTTCAGAATCAGATTATAAATAAAACGGAAATAATTCCGTTGCCCAGAAAGTTGTTTATTCTTTCTGGGCGGCCTGGTACCAAATGACCCACGGCCCGGTCCAAAATAAAGAAAACTACAAAGTCCTCTGAGTAAGTGCCATTTAAGTGCTACTAAATTATTAGTTTAAAAAAAAAAAGATTTAAAAAAAAAACAACCTTTTATTCAAGCACTTTTCGAGCACACTCTGGGGGCCAGTCCAAAGCAGCTCAGGGGCCGGATTCGGCCCGCGGGCCGCCTATTGAAGAGCCCTGGCTTACACTGTACACACACACACAAACACACAAGGTAAAGAAAAAGAGGGTTACATGTGTTTTTTGTTTAAAGGCACCGTGAGATGATCGGGGATTGAAGCTGTATTCTATCTGATGGTATAGTAAATATGTATATGAGAGGTCTAAAAGTTAGTCAGCTTTTTATTCCCTCCTCCCTTTTGCCTCTTTCGCTGTGGTGTAATGTTGTTATGAGCTTATGTGTGATTTTTGAAACAGATATAATTCCATGATGTCCCTGAGGGTCAAAATGCAGCAAAATTTCCCAAATCGCAAAAACATTTATCAGCTTAGACCCAGGAGCCTTTTGTCACTGGGTCGAAGTAGGGAAAGCTTAAATGTTAGTTTTAAATTGTCATTTACCCAACAGCTATAGCAACTAGCAATATTTGTGCTTACACGTGTACACACAACTCACACTGTCACCATTATCACTTTCAATTTCCTTATATGCCTCCAGGTGCAAGCCTCAATTATGTGATTTAAAAGGTTTGAATAGAAATTGATATGTTGGATGTTGAGGAACAAGACTGAGTATTGAGTGAAGGACTAGAGGTGAAGATGCTTCACGTGGTCTCAAACTCAGAGTGGAGGTTCCCTCTCAGGCATCTTCCACCCGGGCTTAGAGTGTGATTTAAAGTGTGAATTAATGGAGTTGTATGAAAGCTTGATAGATGTCAAGTCATGCTCTGCACTTAGGCACAGCATCCACAGCAGCCAGAACTCTTTATATATGCCTGACATGCAGCAGACTTGTGTAATCTAGTATAGCTGTTGGCATGATAAGCATTGAAATAGTTTGAGTCAATTAAGAAACTGTACTTAAGGCTGGCTTAAGATGATGGCTGCTTGTGAGTGTGCGAAAGAGGTTCCCCAGCTTGGGAGTTAGTAGAATATTGCAGTTAGAAACAGTGGGACCTTGTGGTCGTGCTGCATATGAACCACAGTCTGTCTCTGACTGGGTATATGTAGGCTTGACTGGAGATTAATGGTGCCCTGCTCCTAAACCAAGGTTAATTAGTGGGTATACAAACGGTTACATTTTAGCACTGTCAGACTGAGTTTTGTAATGGCTATAATAATCATGATACTTAAAGCAAGCAAGCTACGTATTCTCCACATAGGCTTGAGTGGAGAATTAATAATTGAAGTGGAGAAGTACAGTGAGTTGTATGATCCTCGGAACATGTTGTATAAAGACAAAACCAAAGAAGACACAGGTTTGAATGAACATCCGCATCCGTTGTGAGCCCGGCGTTACGGTTTCTCTCAAAAATGCTGATCGTGTTGGTAAGTTCTCTGTGTATCCTTGTTTTTACTGATCTTCTTCTTCTACTTCTTCCAGCGTGCATGCAGTTGAGTTCTGTTGACAACAACTATGTGTTGCTTAACATAGTGTTAACATACGTCACATACTTGTGCTCTGATTGGTTGTAGGTCTATCCAATTGAGGGAAGAGGCATTTTTTTTCCTGGTTCGGTTGAAACACGCACCATAATCATAGCCCAATGGAGAGGTATCAGACTCATATTCTGACTAGAATTATGAGTATGATAACTTCAGGCTAGTCAAACTGTGCAGCAGCCGACAATTATCATCATACAGGGAAAAACATTAGTGTCCTTCAAAAGACTTCCATTGGGATTATCACCAACATTTTATAGATGCTCACTTTCAGTTTTACTTTTTGCTTTTATATCCAGTCTTGATTCAATCAACACAGAGAATACACAGAGTTTAGTAACCAAACCTACATGGATAGTATGATTGGTAATCACCACTCTCTCTCTCTCTCTCTCTCTCTCTCTGCTTCTGTTGTCATGAGAGAATTAGAAGCATGTGTACTTGGGTTTTGGGTTTGCGGGGGGTAAAGTTGGAGGGTGGGGAGACATCTACCACTTATGAGGGGGAGGGAGTCAAGTTATTTACATTGAGCTGTTATGATTAGGCACAAGATAGCATGCAATTTGCAGATGATTCCCCTTTTTTAAATAAGAGGGTAGGTCTGCTGCTGGAGAACAGCCGGGAGAGAGGGGCAGAAGAAAGGGCTCTTGTGGAAAGAGAAAGTAAAAATAGAACAGCCACACCACATAATCACATCTACAAAATGACAGAAATAGATTCATGCATCGACACACACAAGAGTCTTCGAAAGAGGATGGGGGTGGGGGGGGGCCGACATGTGGCAAAGACAGAAAAAATCTTTTAGTCATTTCTTCAAGGCTGGTCATTATGCTGTGTGTGTTTGAAACTTGAAATAGCAAATACATCACAACCACAATAACCCTGCTGGAATATGTTTAATGTCAAAAGTCAGAAAGGATGACATTAAATACACTCTGTCTGTGCAGGCCTAGTCAGCTTTTCTGTTTGGTAATACCAGCTTTTGGTTGGTTGTCATGCAAACCTGACTACGGTCAAAGCATGAAAATACACCTACATGAACCTCACTAGCTCAAGGATATAAATCACAGCCTGGTTTTGACAGCACACAGAGTGGGTTAAATGGGTTTTTAAAACAATTTGAACTGCTGCTCTACTGAAGAATGAGCCAATCCTTTGGAGCAGGCTCTTCCTCTTTCTGACATCAGGTGACCCATCAGTCGTCTCCTCAGTCCGATCACGCCTGAGGACATTGTGACTGACAGCTTCAGCACCCTCAACCCTGCAGCTGCTACTCCTTCAGGCAGATTTGTGCTGCCTTCGAAGGCGCAAGGAGAAGTTTTAGACACGACCTGAACTTCCTCATCATCAGATGTTTTCTCCTGAGGGTCGTCCATCTCTCAGGAATTGAGTTGACTTTTGTTGAATCTATGCTAAGAAGAATTAAGGCAGTTCTGAAAGCAAAAGGGGATCCAACCCGCTACTAGCAAGGTGTACCTAATAAAGTGGCCTGTGAGTGTATATTTAATACACACCCAAACACACACATTCCCAAGAGTGCACTTCTTGATAACAAGATATCAGTAGTGGCCTTTGGGGGATTAGTGCAGAATTTAAGTTTTTTTTGGTTTACGTAGAATAAGAAAAAATGTGTTTCTTCGAAGCTCACTTTCCAGGGTAAGTACTGGAAATACTGTAGCACTGGTGTACTACACCAACTTGACTGTACATTAATGAATGCATCAAATTGAGAAACGGGTGGCATGACTTGTAATAAATTATATACTTTGACTTTGTTTGTCTTTAATCATCGATGCCTTTCAACAAGTTGCTTGTTTGTTTAATGAGCAGGGATCTTGGGAGGACTTCTGTCAGTTTACTTGTAAGTGCTTCACTTTTATAGAAATTACAAACAAACATAAAAAATCTGCACAGGCAATTTCCTGCAGGTCTTTATTAAAACTACAAATAAACAGATGC
Organism: Platichthys flesus; assembly: GCF_949316205.1. Lineage (NCBI taxonomy): Eukaryota > Metazoa > Chordata > Actinopteri > Pleuronectiformes > Pleuronectidae > Platichthys > Platichthys flesus. Next base: position 25,983,096 of record NC_084953.1, read on the forward strand.
AACCAATTGTTCATATGTTAAATCCAAGCCAGGGGAGTGTCACAGCTCCTCTTTGGCCCCCTGTGTTTCCCCCTTCCCATGTCTCTCTCCCCTCTGCAGTTGTGTGCCACCTCACCTGCAACTCATTCACTGATCCCAAGCAGGATATCCACCCTGGTCATGCTCCCAGTCATCGCCAGTTCGTCCTCGATACCACAGTGGTAGTAACTCATTCTTGGCTGCTCTAGATACTGTGTTTAGAATATATATCCCGTGTCTTTTTTTCCTGCTTCCTTAACTATATGTCTCCTCGTGTCAACAGGACCCACTCCCCGGTTCTCCTGCCTCACTGTGAGTTTCTCTGAGCGAGTGGGCGGGGTCGGGGCCCCGGGACCCGGTGCGCTCGCCACACACACACACACACACACACACACACACACACACACACACACACACACACACACACACACACACACACACACACACACACACACACACACACACACACGCACGCTCCTGGTATTGCATGATGGCCTTATACGATGATTTAAAAAAATGAATGTGACGTTCACTCACGTTCATCGTTACGTTCACGTTAATAATATGAAAACTGATTAGTTAAGTTTATTGTTCGCAAAAAATATGCACAACACTGTACTGTACAGCCACTGCAGAGGGGCTGAAGAGCTTCGTTTGTAAATTTGTATGGTGTATCGGACGTTTTTGTGTTCCCTGTGACAGCAGTGTCCATCACTTTTAGGTGTCCTCTGGAAACACTTCCATTGTGGATCTCCTCTATTTGTAGGGCGTTTCTCTGCTTGTAGCGCGTTTCTCTATTTGCTTCGCGTTTCTCTATTTGCTGCGCATTTCTGTAATGTGTTGTGTTGTGAAATTGATGAAGATGTTATCTTACTTTGCTTGTGTTTTGGCAACTTGCATGTGTTTTCTTAAGTTGTTGTTCGTTGAGCTCTCAGGGCCACCGTACATACGTATATAAGATACGTATAATTTTTTTGGGGAATTCTTCTTCTACCCAAGGCCTTTCAGGTGTGATGAAATAATCTCCTCTCTCAGCTTTTGTGGAAGCTCCGTTGTCTTTCCCATGATTGCAACTCACCTTGAATACCTTCATGGGTGGGGTTTATATATGCATCACAGCTGAAGCAAATGAAGGATCAGTATAGAGTTCCCAAAGGCTTAATAATGTTTCAACTCAACTTTAGGACAAAAAAAACTGTCAGACAGCTTTAAAAACAACAATATTATATAGGGGTTGAATAATTGTGACATGGCTATCTTAACAAAATATACTGCTACACACAAATACTACATCATGCATTTTCCGTGTTGATTTTCTTTATCACTCAACTCATAAAGAAGGCATCCGAAGCAGAATCTTGATCAAAGAACAAGATTCTGTCTACTTTAATTGATAAATCCTTAAAATCTTTGGGGGGTTGAATATTTCTGATTGCAACTGTAGGTAATGTTTGCATGTGTGCAGTTTGTATGCCCACTGGTTGCTTCACTCAGTGGTTTCATGAGATATTGTGCTGTGCTGTTACTAACTTGATAAAGCCCATGGTTTAATTAGTTGACGTGTTTTATTTTATTATTGGTCACACTATATCCTCTAACATGACTTCATCTTTTCTTTACCCTTCTCTCTCTCTCACATGCTATTCTTTCAACATTGTGCTATTCTTTCACCTGATGCCTGGTAGCAGACACGATGATCTGACACCCACATACATATATATATAATATGGATTCGGTCCTAACTTCCTGCAGCCTCTTACATACTAACAGCCACCCTTTTTTTCTGTTGTTTGCTTTTTCCTTAACTACTCTAATTGACAGTAATCGTGATATAAATGTGATCGCAATTAGGTTCTCATCGTTGCCTCAGCAATGAGAACTGATTAGTCATGGAAACTGTAAAGACGGAACATGTTTGGAGGACATAGTGATCTAATTGTGTTTAGATTTTTGCAACAATTATGATAATAAAAACAAAGGGTGAGTAAATAAAGAGTGACTTCCCCGCCCACACATATATATTTTTTATATTTTCCAATTTAAAAAAAGAAACTAATGATTAGGTGATTGGGATGGGATACTGACAGAAGAAAGAATGTCGTATCTGCCCTGTAATCACAATCCGTTTATAGAGTATAGTGTTATTTAAGTCTATGCTGAATCCTGCCTGACTGATGAGGAAAGCAAAACGTTTATGGGTGTTTTAATGTGGTCTTTTAATGATTTCTACTGGTGCTGCTGGTGGTTCCAAGAGTAAGAGAGCACAAGCAGAGGAGAGAATGCTGTACACAGCTCTACAATGAAGCAATAGTTAAAAACTTGTTGGAGATATTTTATTTAAAGTGAAATATATGTGAACCGATCATTATGAAACTATGGCTGGAAAAATATATTTAGAGTATATGTTGTGTATATGTAGTGATAAGAAAGCACTAAGAGTGACAGTGAATGTCAATTTGGTTCAACACATTTATCCAGAATAAAACAGGACGGGAGGCTGAGATCATCAATCAAATTTTATTTGTATAGCCCATATTCACAAATTACAATTCATCCCATAGGGCTTTAACAGGGTGTGACATCCTCTGTCCTTAACCCTCAGCAAGAGTAAGGAAAAACTACTAAAAACCCTTTTAACAGGGTAAAAATACGTAGAAACCTCAGAGAGAGCCACATGTGAGGGATCCCTCTCCCAGGAAGGACAGAAGTGCAATAGATGCCACGTATAGGAGAACATCATCAATAATCAAAGTCTCTAGCAGCATTTGATGAGGGTAGACATCCAGAAGGACAACCCCAACATGACATGCCAAGCAGTCCCGCTGCAATCACAGTCCATTGTCAGCAACCATCCAGACCACGATCCACCATCCAGACCAGACACCACTCCAGTCCTCAGTCACCGTCCACCGCCGCCCACCAGGACCCATCACGAGCAACCACCTCGGTCCTGGTCCACCGGCCGTGCCCAATGCCAACGCGACACAGGGTCCACCACCAGCACCACGATCAGCCCACATGACTCAGAATCCGCCACACTGGATCCAACACTGCGACCCCCGGTGCGCGATCCACAAACCGCAATCCATGGTGCGGCCACAGAGGCCCTGTGTCTGAGGGTGATAAAGCAAAGGGATTCCGGGGAAGGGGGATAGGGATGGAGATTGAGATATCAGAAATATACAATTTATTTAATTTGTGCAAATTATTTAAAAAGACTGATCAAACAGCACAGTGAAAAGTGCAAAGGTTGAAGTACTGGCCTGGACTTGATACAATTAAAGAGTAATGAGAGAAATTAAAGGCTCCAGACCCAACTTTACAATGCTAAAATATCATGCATTAGAACAAACACAGCACACTTTATGAAACCATATCAACTGTGGTAAATGGGCATAATATGTCCCCTTTAACTTAATGTCACGGACACATAGTGAAGACTCTGGTAATTGTTCTGGCGCATTACTTAGAAGTATTATTCTTATGAGTGAAGATTACAGCGCGCATTTATGCCGACGCTGATACAGTCTCACCCACACGCACACACACACAGCTGTACGCTGGCACTAGGGACAGAATAAAGGTTAATATTTGAGGAACGTTTTCTGAGTGATCTCCGTTGACATTAAAGTTGTGGCAGCTAGTTTGGTGTAAATTAATAAAAAGTTTGTTTAAAGCATAAAGGATTAAAGCACACATGAGGCCCTTTAGGTTGGTCCTGCTTCTTCATCTTGAGGGCTTAACGTAAAGAGGTTTCATGTGACTAAAATCTACATCTGATATGACATTATTTTAAATTCTGCAAATGTTAAATATTCCGATATTTTAGCATGGCCCTATATTTCTGTGACTGTGTGGTGAGATATTGTGCCTTTGCGCCATGATGTGACTTCCTCAACCAGGTCAAGGGACAGGTGTTCCATCCCAGCTGCTATGGCCAGGTTTCGGACTTAGAGGCAGAGACAGAGACTGAGGCAGAAGTAAAGTTAAATGATACTTTATTGGCAATCCAATAGTCAAAAGACAGGCAGGTAGGCAGGCAGGCAGGCAGACAGGCTGGGGTTAGAGTCGGGGCAAATAGTCCAGCTGCTGGTCCTGGGCAGGGAGACAGAGGAGGTCAGGCAGGGAACAAACAGGCTTCAGAGTCTAAACTTAATCCTTGGCTGTGACAACTGACTGAGTTTAGTCTATAGTCCGGTGCAGACTGAGAGCAGGAGTGGAGCTTATATAGGCAGCTGGTTTAATCAAGGCCCCAAATCCAGCACACCAGGATCTCATCCGCAATTAGCGCCACCACCTGCACACACAAGCGAGAGAGAGAGAAAGAGAGAGAGAGAAAGAGAGAAACTAGAAGGCCGGTGAGGCAGGGGCCATGACAGTACCTCCCCCTCTACGGGCTTCACCTGGCGCCCTCAAGAACCAGTCTGGGTGATCCCGGCGGAAGTCAGTGATGAGAGAGGGGTCGAAGATGTCCCACCGGGGAACCCAACAGCGTTCCTCTGGACCATAGCCCTCCCAGTCCACCAAGTAGCGGAAGCCACGCCCCATGCGCCGCATATCCAGGATGCGCCGCACTGTGTAAACGGGCCCGCCATCCACTATCCGGGGGGGAGGGGGGGCAGCATCAGGAGGAGAGAGGGGACTGGACTGAACTGGTTTTAACTGTGACACATGATAAGTGGGATGAATCCTACGAAAGGAGGCAGGGAGCTTCAGCCGGACAGCACAGGGGTTCACGACAGCCTCTACTTCAAATGGCCCAACATACCGGGGGGCAAGTTTCCTGGAGTCCACCTGTAGGGGAAGATCCCTGGACAGGAGCCACACCCTCTCCCCAGGAGCATAAGCGGGTGCCGGGGCACAGTGACGGTTGGCCTGGTCTTGGGTCCTGGAGGAAGCACGGAGCAGGGCTGCACGGGCATGCCTCCAAGTACCACGGCAGCGACGCATATTGGCCTGGACCGAAGGGACGGTGATCTCTCCCTCCTGATCTGGAAACAGCGGGGGTTCATAGCCCAGGGAACAGAGGAAGGGTGACATACCAGATGAGGCGTTAGGAAGTGTGTTGTGGGCGTACTCCACCCATGGCAGACGAGCACTCCAGGATGATGGCTCAGCCGCGGAGACGCAGCGGAGTGCCGCCTCCATCTCCTGATTTGCCCGTTCGGTCTGGCCGTTGGATTGGGGGTGGTCGCTCCCAGGGGCCGTGCAGAAAGCCCTCCACACCTGGGACGTAAATTGTGGCCCTCTGTCGGAGACGATGTCTGAAGGTAGACCATGGATGCGGAAGACATTCTGCACCAATAGTTCAGCAGTCTCCAGAGCAGAGGGTAGTTTGGGCAGAGCAACGAAGTGCGCAGCCTTGGAGAACCGGTCAATAACCGTGAGGACCACCGTATTGCCTCCAGAGGGGGGAAGACCGGTCACAAAGTCCAGGTCAATATGGGACCACTGAGCCACTATAGTGGCTGAGTGGTCTGAGCCCGACGGATCGTGGCTTCGATCTCCCAGGTGAGGACCGCAACAATGCAGGAAGAAGGAATGATGGTCTCTGGTTCCGCGGGACCCTCCTCCACCGTGAACTGATGGGACAGGGCATCTGGCTTCACTTCCTGGAACCTGGGCGGAAAGTCAGGGTGAAATTGAATCTTCCCAAGAACAGGTCCACCTTGCCTGGCAAGAGTTCAGATGCTTGGCAGTCTGAATATAGGACAGGTTCCTGTGGTCGGTCCACACAAGGAAGGGGTGCTCTGCACCCTCGAGCCAGTGTAGCCACTCCTCCAGCGCCAACACCACAGCAAGTAGCTCCCGATTCCCGACATCATAATTCCTCTCCGGGGGATCCAGCTTGTGGGAGAAGAAAGCACAAGGATGCATCTTGTTATCGTCGGGAGAGCGCTGAGAGAGTATATCACTTACCCCAGTCTCCGACGCATCCACCTCCACAACGAACTGCCGTGACCGGTCAGGGTAGATCAGGATGGGTGAGGAGATGAACCGGCGCTTGAGATCGGAGAAGGCCACCTCGGCTTTAGCATTCCAGTGGAATGGGACTGAGGAGGAGGTGAGTGCTGTCAGAGGAGCTGTTATAGTGCTGAAGTTTCTCACAAACCTCCTGTAGAAGTTCGCAAACCCATTGAACCGCTGCAGCTGTTTGCGATTGGTGGGAGTGGGCCAGTCTGCGACAGCCGAGACCTTGGAAGGATCCATCCGGAGCTCCCCCTGAGAGATGACAAAACCGAGAAAGGATGTGGTGGTGGCATGAAACTCACATTTCTCGGTCTTTACAAAGAGTTTGTTTTCCAGAAGTCGCTGCAGTACTGTGCGAACATGATCCTTATGTTCCTGAAGAGAGCGGGAGTAGATAAGAATGTCATCTAGATATACAAACACAAAACGACCTAGCATATCCCGGAGCACATCGTTAACCAGGGCTTGGAAGACTGCTGGGGCATTGGAGAGGCCGAAAGGCATAACCCGGTACTCGAAATGGCCCAACGGTGTATTGAAAGCCGTCTTCCATTCGTCGCCCTTCCTGATGCGCACCAGATGATAAGCGTTGCGTAGGTCCAGGGTGGTGAAATTGAAGCTCCCTGAAGAGGAACAAAGGCAGAGTCGATGAGGGGCAGAGGATATTTGTTTTTTACTGTGATGTTGTTGAGCCCTCTATAATCAATACATGGTCTGAAGGTGCCGTCTTTCTTCCCGACGAAGAAAAATCCAGCACCCACTGGAGAGGATGATGGGCGGATGATCCCAGCCGTCAGAGACTCCTGGATGTACTTCTCCATGGCCAGCTGCTCCGGGCGATTGAGGTTATATAGTCGGCTGCTGGGATGAGGAGCCCCAGGCAGCAGCTCAATGGCACAGTCATACGGCCAATGAGGAGGAAGAGTGAGAGCATGCTCCTTGCTGAAGACTGGAGCGAGTTCATGGTAAACTTGGGGAACCGAGGACAGGTCTGGAGGCTTCGCTACAGATGGTGGCTCCGATGTGGGGCTTTGGGCAGAACGGAGACAGTGAGAGTGGCAATATGGGCTCCAGGAACGGATCTTTCCTGTAGTCCAATCGAAATGTGGGTTGTGGAGCTTCAGCCAGGGGAATCCCAGGAGTACGGGAACATGTGGACAGTCGATAACGTGAAACTGGATCCTCTCCTGGTGATTCCCAGATAACCTTATGGGTATGGGGACGGTTCTACGGTCAGCCCTACCCAGTAGTATACCGTTTAGGGCCTTGGTATCCAGTGGAACATCAAGGAGCTCTGTTTCGATGTCCAACTGCTGACAAACCCTGCTGTCAATGAAGCTCTCATCAGCCCCCGAATCAATTAGAGCCGTGAATGGAAATGCCCTCCCTCGCCACCAGAGGGAGGCATAGAGCTGCGTACGGTCCGGTGAAGAGGACGGCTCGACAGTATCTCTCCCACTATTGCCGAGCCGGATCTTTTACCGGACGGACGGGACAATTAGCGAGGAAATGACCAGTTCGCCCACAGTACAGGCAGGACTGGGTCTTTCTTCTGCGGTTCTTCTCCCCGGGGGACAGATGGAGGCCGTCCAGTTGCATGGGCTCTGAAGCCTGAAACATGCTTCTGCGTTTTCACGGGCCCGTAAGCGCAAGAGCCCTTCCGGGTCCCTTACGTGCTTATGTATCCCTCCTTACGTGCTGACGGGTGTCGACCCCCTTTTCTAAAATATACGGCAAAGCTCCGCAAGCTCACTCAGCCCGCAAGGCTGTGATTGGTCTGCTCTACACCCCCTCTGGAGCTGCATTTCCGGTTTCATGCCCCATAATACCGGCAGAAATCACGGAAGATTTAGAAGAACGAATATGGACCAAACAGAAGAGCACTTGGCAGAAGATATCCGATGGTATGATCACTTGTAAAACCTGTCACTGACTGGCGGATTTGTCCGCCAGAAAAAGGCTACGAGGAGCCGCAGTGGCTATGTAAATAAACAATCGACGAAGAACAAAGAAGGCGTCTCTAAGGTCGTCTCGACAAAAAGCATTACTCCGCCTAGTGTTCTGGCGCGGAATTGCTTTGTAAGACGCGCAACGGTTGGGGAAGCATGAATGAAAACGAGTCTTGCGCCACAGCGGCGTGAAAAGACGCAGACGCAGTCGCAGAAGCATGTTTCAGGCTTGACTCGGAAACCTCCGGCATCTCCCGGCGGGCCCCGCGGGAAGTCCGCTGCTCAGGGCTTCCGTACTCCGGGGAACAAGCGGACTCCGCACGCCACAGAAGGAGATGGTCGCCGGTCTTAATGGCGAGTTGAATTGCCACGTTCAATGTTTTAAAGTCCCTGCGGAGTGCAATCTCCGTCCCAATCTCCCGGTTTAATCCATTTTGGAACGCCGTGATCAGCGCGGCGTCGTTCCCGCCCGACTCCACTGCCAAACTCTGGAAATGAACAACAAACTCCCGGACGGTCAGTCTTCCCAGACGGATCTTCCTTAATAGACGTCGCCAAATCCCTGCAGCATATAGGAATCACTGTCCTGTCGGATAAATTAAAATATCAGCAGAACGAGAAAAATAACACTGCTAAAACTATAAAGCTGTATTAAGAATTGACCCCGTTACATATATATAGTACACGCAAAACATGAGCAGGGTATGCATTGCCCATCATATACTTTTCATTATGAGGCACATCAACCAAGCTGTTGCTTACTTAGGCTTTTACATTCCCATTTACACACATTACAGAACACCAAGGTTCCTGTACATTCACATGTATTCTGCTCTGTTACCCCATTTCCTTCTCTTGTCCTTTCTCTCCCATTCCCATTTGACCCTCCTTGGTCTTGCTCTGTCTTTCAGCAATGTTTAAACATGGACCTGCTTTTGAGCCAAACCACGAACCAGTGTAAGGAGAAAAAGCAGCACTGGCTTAAACCACAGTCTGGTGAATATAGGGAAAGTTTGGAGAGCACGGATCCTGAGGAACATGGTACAGACTGGATCAGAAAGCCGACTTAGCAGTCAGTCAGGGAAAACAGCAGGGGACCTGAAAACCCTCACTTATGGAAGCTGAAATTTTATGCAGTTGCTGATGAAATGTCAATTCAATGGGACATATAGATTTAAACAGAGCTATTAATGAGTGACATAAATGTATTAGTTCAATTAAGTGGAGGGCCTCCTAAAGAGGGTGCTGATCATAATGCTGTGTCAGTGTAAGTTCCTGTTCTGGTGTATGACCAGGAACAATTAATCAAAAGTGATCCATTCAGCTTTTGTTGCCTGTTCCATTAAAATCTACCACTACCTTCCCTTCACCCTGTTAGTTCGCCACTGATGACAACTGCAGATGGTGAAACTGATATTTTCACACCACCAGGCGAAGCTTTACAATGATAGTTGCCTCAGCCAGATGTCCTGCATTGCCTATATCTTTGTAACTGTTGTTTCTGCAGGTGTAAAATAAGAGAGAAGCAGAAATAAGTGGTGGCCAGAATCAGATTACAACACATCAGCTTACATGAGGGAAACTCTGATCCATCCCTCAATGCTCTTTGTGAAAACATGCTTCAAAAGCAAACAGGTTGGCAGTCTATCACAGTGTTCTGCATTTATGTCTTTACTCACATTCGAACTTCCAGAGGACCTTTATGTCTTTGGAATGTTTGATGAGACCAAAATGTCAATAGTCTATATTCACAAAGAACATTACCTCCAAGCGCTTTAAATTACAGTTTTTCTTGCCAATCACCCATTCATACCTACATTCATTTTCTATGAGTACGGCACAGCTGTCAGGGGCAATTTGCTTTGGTGAAGATAGAGGCTTCGGGAAAGGGACCAAAAGCTGAATCCATAAGGGAAATGGATATTTGTTCTTAACCATGATATTATTGAGGGATCGAAAGTCCAAACAGAGTCCAAGGGAGCCATCCTTCGTTTTAACAAAAATATATCCTGCTCCTATTGGAGATGATAATGGTTCGAATAGTCCTCCAGTCAGTGCTTCCTGGATGTATTGTTCCATTGTTTCTCTTCCAGGTTTGGACCGACTGTACAGCCTGAGGAAATCGTGGCAGCGGGGAGGAGTTTAATGGCGCAATCATAGGGTCGGTGAGGGGGTAATGTAAGGGCCTTGTCCTTACTAAAAATCTCCTCCAGGTCGTGGTAAGCTAGAGGAATTTGGGATTAAGTCCGGGGGATTAGAAAAAAAGAATGACTGGAACATGAGGACGGGCAGGCTGATTTAAGGCAGTTGGAGTGGCAATGGATGCTCCAACCTACCACAATGCCGGATCTCCAGTCAAAGTGGGGATTGTTGAGTTGTAATCAGGGTTAACACAGAACCAGGGGTGAGTGAGGTTGGTGGATGACTAGGTACTGGATGAACTCTTGGTGGTTGCCAGAAGTAATCAGGGTAATAGGTGTGGTTTGGTGGGTGATTTTAGCCAGCTGTCTAAAGCACTCACCTCTCTGGGTTTGGGAAGTGTGATGAGAGAGATGTATCTCTGTGACACTAAATTAGAGTCCATGAAGTTTCCAACTGTCCCTGAATCCATCAGGGCCTTGAGGGAGAAAGAACTCAAAGTGTACACAGCAGGGTGGCATGTGTACTGAGGGGCCCTGCTGTAGACTGAAGCCCAATCAATGCTTCTGTGTTGAAGTGTATACATGTACCCTATTCAGAGCGGCCGAGTACAAGGGACTACCACTGTTGTGGTGAAGATGAACTGGGAGAACAACCAGGGTTGATATTCTCCCGGTCATCAGCGAAAGAGATGCTGGTAGGTGGTGAGCTGCCCTGGTTGTGCCACCACTGAGTAATCAGGATTAAACAGAGACACCAGAGAATTTGTAAATAAGGTTCATTTACATGTGTATTTATTTCCATGTCCAAATTATTTGTCTAAACATGTATGTTGTGTACGCAGATCACTTCTTCGACAATGCTCGACTGATTGATAGATGTGGTAATAACTGTTGGACTGTTTTATTTTCAAGCCACTAAATGCAGTAATATTTAATTTGAAAAAAGACAGAGAGATAGTATTAAGTGCAGTTTCACTTTGGTTTGCACCTCTGGTAGGTAAGAGATTCATCCATCCATCCAACCTTTCATCCATCCATTTTCTACCAGGTGTCAGGTCGCAGTGGCAGCATGTTTAGCAGGTTTAGCAGGTTATTCCAGATGTCCAACATCCCAGCAATGCTTTCTAGCCCCTCTTGTGGAATCCTGGGATATTCCCAGAGTAGATAGAAAATGTCAACATTTGACACCCACCACTGACATTGGCCAACACCTCTCACTTGTTTACTTGTGCCTTTTGCTCCCGTTTGATACACGTGAGCAGCTGCTTTTGTTAAAACCCAATGCCTCAGAACTCAGAACAAGATGTTGTGAAGCTTAAGGATCTGAAGTAGCTCTATTCATAATGAACTGGGGGCCACTGGGGTGGGATGGCGCTGGGATCAAAGAGTCGATTTCTCCTGTTTTGTCACAGCCTCCTGATGGAAAGCACACACCAGTGTTTATGGGTTAAAGTACTGCTGTGGCCTTCCTGCCAAGCTACCAGTAGCTGCACACACCTGTTACAACTGCACAGGAATGTGTTTGTTATTACTGCTCTTCAGGCAACTACCCTCTCTATACACAAGCAGTGCACTTTCTATACAATACAAACTTCTACCTGTAACCGCTACTGTCAAATGGTAATTACTGTAAAGTCCACATATTTGATCGATTCTGTTTTGTGTTAGACTGATGATGATATACAATCTTTAAGGCTCTTACAACAGACCTGTTTTAATACAAAATCATTGAAATGCTATACTGAGAGATTAGCTCACAGTGGCAAACTAAATTTGTTACATGTGTCAGGATTATGGTAGTTTTTTCAGTTTACAAAGGTGAAAGCTAAAACATATATTCCAAATGTGAAATTTGCAATCAATCCCAAGGGAGGGAACGTTTTAAACAAGCGTCATTTAACTTTCTAGAAAATGTCTCTTGACATACTACTTGATTAAGGATGGAAGGGCTTCTCATTAGTGGAGTGGCTTGATGTAAAATGTGTGTCCTTCTGTGTTCTGTTAATATAATTATGTCTCTCATTAATGTGTTCTGTGTCAATGACAAACTGAACAGTTTTACTTTGTCTGGTTCAAGCAGCTCCTTGGCAGCAACAAGGCCCTTTAATGTATTCACTCTCTGAATGATGTTTCACCTCTATGGCTCACTCACCATAATTACCTTCCTGTGTAACCTTGTCTCTGTCAGAATATGGTCCCATGGAGGCTGCCTCTTGTGATGATACTGAGATTGGCCTTTTTCATTACTGTGTCCTTGTCCCCCTCAAGGCTTTTTTACTTCAGCAAAGAATAATAATTTGTCCATTTCTCTTAGGAAGCACAACATTCTGCCTTTCCTTTTTTTGTTTTTACGAAGTGAAGCCCAATTGAAGGCCAAATATGGGGGGACAGGGAGAACATTTTAATTGATGTAACTTTTTTAAACAAGCACTTGAGTTAAAAACGAACAACGAATGTCTGTGTCTGTGTGTGTAGGTATTACTGTTTTGGGGACCTGAATGTCTTTACACAATCACATTTTTGGGACTTGTCTTCCTTGTGGGGATAAAAAAATCCCAGTGAAATAAATTGTTCCAGTTGAATGTGAGAACCTGATTAACCCTTAAGCATAGGGCAAGGTTAGTAGAAGTAATGGTTAAAGATAGGATTTCAGTTTAATTTTGTTTTTTATTATGGTGTGTGTGTGTGTGTGTGTGTGCGCTCTAACAGCTGGTGAACATTCCCAGACAGCAGGTAGAGTGAGAAGAGAGTTACAGAAAACAAACTCTCACTGCTGCTCAGAGGCTGAGACCCTGACAGGTCAGATCTATCTCCACCACCACAAAGACACACACACACACACAAACAAACAGAAGACTTGAAAAGGAAACAGGCCCCATTCAGTCAGATATTACATAGCGGACGCTTTTGTCCAAAGCAACTTACATTTTTTGAACACTCAGCATTTATGAGGGGCCATTTTAGGGGTTCAGTATCTTGCCAAGGAAACTTAGGCATGCAGATGGGAAAGAGTGGGATTCAAACCAGCAACCTTCTTGTTGCAGAACACTCGCTCTATCCCCTAGGCCAAGATCTTCCCACCATGTTTGGTTTTCAAAAAATCAGAGGATCAAGCGTCGATCACACACCAGTCAGTATCTACAGAATGTGTCAGCCCCTGTCTCTGCCCTTCTTGAGATTCTTCCCAGATATAAGAGTAGATCCGCTCTCAACTTTTTCAGTTGCTCTTTTAGTTTGCCCATGTTCTTTTATTGATTACAGTAATAGCATTGCTTCATTTGACACCAATGATAACACTATATCACTGGATGTACGCTCAGGAGATGAAGGGATCTGCTGGCCTCATATTAATCTGAAAACTCTGAGGCAGCGTTGTAGTACAGACGGGCAGAAACTGAGATGTTTGGAAACAATGATGTAGACACTCATAACCCCCTTATGAGTGGATATTTTCAGTCACTACATAGCCTTTGCTTATTTGTCAGGATCTTATCATGACCCCCTCCCCCTTTCCAGAAAGGACAACCTGCATCAGCCTCTTCTACCAGTTAAGAACACAACATGCATTCAATTCAATTTTATTTGTATAGTGCCAAATCACAATATACATCATGTCAAGTCACTTTACATAGACCTATAATAATCAATAAGCATAGAGAGAGGGAGAGAACTGAGCTTGATTGATAAGTGGAAAGTCTTCCTGACTGAACTTACGCTGAGCTTCATGTAGATTTACACCTCTTGAGGAAAATTGGTGCATTCATGAAATTAACCAAGATTTTTCCCACTATATTTTTCTTAGCATATAGGGAGGTTTCTCTCCAATAACATTGATTCTCTATCCACTACTTTTAAATGTGGTAGATGCCATAAACTAACTTCCTACATGTAGCTTACATCTGAAACTGACCCAAAATAACATAAAATAATAATATATAGTAGAGATTACAAGTGTTCTGCAGGAGAAAAGCTATTATTCGACCAATTTCTATGTACACTGGTACCTGAATGCCAAGTGTGTGTAAGTGGTCACGTGATATGCATCTTCAGGTGTGTTAGTATGGACTGGGATTAAAACAATACAGAGCCAAAGATATTCTGTGTGGACAGCGAACATTTTGGGCTGCTTTCAAACCAAAACACATTAGTATGAATGTTGCCTTAATAAAAGCAGAATCTGCACTTTTATTTGTATCCAAAAGTATGTGATGAAGCACCTCTAAATAAAAAAAAGCTATTGTTTCCTCTGGGAACTCAAATCTGAAGGACTCGCAAAGCCTCAAGGAGCAGGACAGTTCTCCTTGGCTTCACCTTAAATTGAAACCCTCATGTGCTTCTTGTCTTTTCTGTCTGGCCCTATACATTTTCTTCCTCCATCAAAAACTTTTCAACCTCTCTCACATAGCCTCCTCTGGTACCACAACATCACCTACAATCAGACTGCTGAAAACCGACTCTCTTTGATGTCTGCTGAGAAAATATTATTCCTCTAACGTGTGCTAATGAGTCCACTAAAGTCAATAGAGTCCCCATGTTGACTCAGTAATATATAGTGGAAAACAGACCCCCTGACTGCTCTATCTGTGGGGACTCTGGCTAGGTCCCCAGAATCAACAGGTAACTAAACATACTTCTTGTTTTTTCATCATCTTACATTAGCTTGCGAAACAAAAGAGGCGTGTAAGACAGTCAGCGCCAGAATCTAGTCTATCCTATTCTAGTCGTTTGTGTCTCGCCGTGCAGTTCAGGTGAGCCGCATGTTTAGGATTCCTGCGTTCTTTTTCATGGCCACATACCATCAGTAGTAGATTCCCATGAGCTGCAGCATACTTATATCACAACCCTCTGCCGTGGACTCCAGCATCTCTAACCGACAGGACAAAGCCTTTAGCGTAACAGATGATCTGCTGTCTGCATAGCAAGCGTACCTGTGGCTTAGCCATTCATTCTGCACACAGGAGGGCGCAAATTATTGTGCGCCCTCCTGTGTAAACAACAAGGACGTGCTCTTGTGACAGTATCATTTGAGGATAAGCACAGGTAGTGAGTTCCTCCCTATATATTGGCGGCTGTAGCTGAGGGGTAGAGTGGTCGTCCTCCAACCTGAAGGTTGGCAGTTCGATCCCCTGTCTGACCCATCTGCATGCCGAAGTGTCCTTGGTCAAGAGGCTGAACCCTGAATGGCCCCCCATAGAATATCAAAGTGCTGCGAATAGATGCACTCTATGAATGTGTGTGTGAATGGGTGAATGTAACACTGTACTGTAAAGCGCTTTGAGTGTTCATCAAGACTATAAAAGCGTTATATGACTGTAAAAAGCATTTAGGTGGTTGCTACTTAGCATGTCGTCTTAATGGAGCGTGTTTAAGTCACTTTATTGTCCGCTAACAGAAAGAGAAAACTGAATGTCACACAAAGAGATGTAACTAAGTAGATTTTCACTAAGTAGATTTCTACAAGGAAGAATGAAAATGACATGAAGTTAATATATAAAGCCATGAGACACTTAGAGAAACTGTCATGGGTTGCGACAGTTTTTCCTTCCTGGATCCTGGGAGAGAACAGGTGGGGATCAGTTGTCTAGACTGCAGCCACTGGATTCCTGGTTGACATGCTCAAATCGTGAATGTACACACACACGCACACATGCATGCACGCATGCACACACTTACACACACACACACACACACACACACACACACTATGTTAAGCAACAATCCAATAGTTACTGAGAAACAAAATTACTCTCTGAAATACACTGTGTTCATAATGCATGCTGTACAGTTTTTCACCACATGTGGGGCAAAGTCCCTGTGCAGGGTTAGGTAAGTTTCACATTCATTTCAAAGTCTTTTGGTTGTAGTTTTCATGAGTGAGGGGTCACATCTAAGTTTACAATCCCAAACATTTCATTAGACACAATTATAAAATGTATTGATTCATAAACGCAATAGTAAACAAAAGCCGTTGATAAAACGTATCCATCCTCTCTGTTCTGTACAGGCTCTTGTACAGGATACAGAGGACCTCCGTTTTCATTAAGTCCTTTTAAATCTTTTTTACAGTGTTAAAGGGGACATATTATGAAAATTCCACTTTTGTAGTGCTTCTACAGGTTAGTTTGGGTATCTGGCATGTCTACCGTCCCAAAAACTAGGCTCCCGCGATTTGTTGTGGTTCCTCTATGTCAGAAACTACACGCTAGAGTGCGTTGAAGTGCATTACGACCAGAATTGACTCAAAATAGGTCAATCTGAGGATGGCTGTTTTAGACAGGGTAAAAAGGGTGCTGTTTTAAATGATCCTTGTGGTATTTTGACCAATATTTTTTATAGACATTTCATTATGACCCCAAGGAACCATTTCAACTTGCGGTAAAATGGGCATAATATGTACCCTTTAAATAAAATGACACAGCATGGACACACACATTAATCAATTCATCTTTAATATTTACCTTTCTTCTCATAAACTTTATATAGATAATAACAGACATTAGGCATTATATGGCATCGGTGGATTAGACATTATATCCCTGTTTTGGTCAAATTCAGGAATATGATTTACATGCATTGCAGGAAAAACCTGCTGCTTTTTACCCCTGTATTCAGGATTCTGGTTTTGTCCTCCAACCAAATTCAGAAAATCTGTTCTTACTTTGATTTACTGGATAACTACTAATAATGGAGCTATTGGTGCACATGTGCACTTGGCACACAGTGAGCGAACCTTCACGTGTTTACAGGCCAGTATTATATTATATATTATATTGTTCCTTCTGAAAACCAAGTTAAGGATGTATCCTGATTTCTAAAACTAGGAAATGGATGTCACATTCACAAAAACATTACTAGGAAACAAATGTGTATGTAAATGCTGTGCAGAGGGCTCAAGTATCTTACATTGATGTGAAGCATCCTATTCATAGTTGATTGTAATGCATAATTTGTACAGTATAACCCCCCCCCCCCCCCCCCTGTCGTGTACAGGTGTTAAGCATGTTTGAACTGATATCTTCAACAGAATCTTTTAAATTAATCCCGTTCTGCATTCTCGATGTTCTTCTTAAGTGTATATGATTGGAGATGGACTTTGGCTTATAGAAAGAATTGGTTACAATTCTTTTAACTAAACCTAACAACGTCATTCAGAATTTACACATCCACTGAGGTCCTGACAGGTGCTGTTTAGAAGAAACCTTTTCCTCCATCACAGACCAGCAGCTGTGCACAGCTTGAACTCATGTCCACTCCACTGGATTCCAACGATGACAAGTTTTCACAACAATGCTTCAGAGACATATTTCTCTTCTCCACTATTCATGTGCAGACTCAATATGTTAAATGAATCACCCAAATATGACCCAAATATGATAAAAACACATGTTTTGTTTTCTTACTCCATAAAGATCGAATGATCTCACTCAAGGACGAAGAGAACCAACATTTGTAAAAGGATCCCAGTTCAAACTCAGCTTGGAAACTTTTTTTTTACACGTCCTGATTTCTTCTAAGTTCACTTCTGTCTTATGTCAAATAAAAGCAAAAACATAATACTTAATTCATTTATTAACTCATTAATGCAGATTCTACCAACCAGTGTTGCTAGTACAGAACACTGAGGCAGTGAGTTGTGGAAATGTAGGGTTTTATGTTTGCTGCTGAGGTCCTGAAGTAGCTATGATGGTAATTTCCATCACTGCAGGACTGGCTTCCACAGACAGAGAAAATATGCCAAACCTATGGCAACTCTTAGCCTCTTTAAATTCTCTCCATCTTGAAGTTGATGGTTTTTGCACCTTCTTATTTCCACTCGTTGCAAAATTCTGCATTCTATTCAGTGTAACGGATAGTATTTCAGACACACTCCTACTGGTAGCTCACTGAACCATGGTGAATTGCATTACGTTATAGACTTCATAGACCTTAATTTTGAATTTTTAACTCTGAATTATTAAATCTGATAATCATGCCCACTTTACTGTCTGACCAGGATTGTGCTCACTTTCACGATACAACATTCAAACTAGTGCATCAGTGAAAGGAGACAGTGAAGCCTCTGAGCTTTAAGGATAACCTGCAGTAAAGCCATTTCCAGAGGGTCTGAACGAGACTGAGTACTATAGCCTTAATGTGTATTAATGTAGGAGTCTTATGGCATGCTATGTTTTGACTTGAGATGATTTTGTTTTACTGGTCAGTGACTGAAATCCCTGATCAGGACTCATAGGCACATGAGATGTGTGTTTTTGTGAAGGATCCTTAAGAGGAAGGACAATATCTCATGATTCTTGTGCAAAGAATAGAAAGCATGAACATCACCATAAAGACATGATGAAGTTAAGAGAGACAGAGGGAGGAAGTCCCTATCCGATTCATTAGATCATCTAACCTAAACTGAATAATGATTATATAGAGATTGATGATCCTGTCTGTGACAAACAGCCATGTTATTGTAGCATGACTGTGGTGTCCTGTCATTTTAGTTTGTTAATTTCAGTCTGTGTGTTTTCTATTTCCTGTTTTATTTTGTAGCCTTGCTCTCACTGTCTTGTTTCAGCTTCTCTGTGTCTCACTTCCTGTCTTTGATTGTGCTCTCCAATCCTCATGTGTTTCACCTGGTGTAATTGCCCCGGTCGTCCTGCTGTGTATTTAAGCCTCTGTTTCCCTTTGTCTGGTGTCGGGTTGTACTCGTTGTTTTCTCCGATGCTGGAGCAGACGCCGCTGTGAGGACCACTGACGTCGGAGAACGAGAGACATCAGCTGGGAGCCTCCGGCGTGGAGCTGGGACCAGAGCAGGCAGGGCCGGCCCTAACACATTTGGCGCTCTAGGCAAGCTTCACTCCTGATGCCCCCCCCCCTCACACGAAAACTTATTATAAAATTATTTCTTTCTTCGTCGAAGTTGCTTGGACACACACACTCTAACCATAAGCCTCAATGTGCTAGCATGTTCTGACAACACCAAGGAGGTTCGTACCTCAATTTTTGCCTCATTTTAACCTAATGTTAGATTATTTTTTTTAATGTCAAAGTATTGGTTGGAGATATATGTTATGGGTCCCAAAATTGATACCACAGCAACAAAGTATATCTGTAGAATACAGCATGAATGCAGCAGCAGTAACGACAAGGAACATTCAGTTCCACATCCAGACTGCATCTTATTCAAATTAAACACAATTTCAAGTACAAGCATTTCTTTGAGTGTCACTGCATTTTTAAGTGCATAAAACCAGAGGTGTAAAAAGTACAAGTAAAAGTACCTTTACCTTGATGAAATTTTACTGAAGTTCAAGTAAAAGTACCCATCTAAAAATCTACTCAAGTAAAATTGAAAAGTAGTTAATTTAAAATGTACTTTAAGTAAAAGTTACTTAGTTACTTCCAACAACTTGATGGGGGCCGCTCCTATACAGTGCAAAAAAGGACAAGGTTTCATAAATCCAATCCAAAAACAGTTATTTTCAATTAAAGGAGAATCTTTACAAATATAAGTGACATCACAAGATATGAACCACATGACAGCTAAAATAAAAAGTTAAAATGCATGTTTGCCTTCTCCTGAGGAGAGACGCTGTCTTGAGATCATTGTTGTGTTTATTTGAAAATAAATGCAGTCTTACAGGGCAAAATACCGTCTGAAACTTGCAATTCCGTTTTCATGGGAAATTGTTTGAAAAATAAATATTTATTATTTTTTTCCACCAAAAAGTGAAGCTTGCATAGAGCGGCAAATGTGCTAGGGCCGGCCCTGTGTAGCGCAGTCATACTCAAACTGTGTGGTTACGCGGAGTCATAACAGGTGGTGCGCGCGACCGGGAGGGGAAAATGCGAGGCGAAACTAATATTATAGCCGAACTAATGTTTTGACGTCCGCATGTCTTTAACGGCGGAGCAGTAAACAAATCGCTCTTTCGCCGTAGCCAGGGGTCGGCAACCCGCAGCTCTTCAGCCACAGGCGCCTCTGTAGCCGCTCTGCAGTGGCTCCCTGTGCGGTGTTGTGCATGTCGCGCATATTTTTCGCGAACAGTGAACTTTACGATCAGTTTTCATATGTTGAACGTGCACCTGAGGGAACGTCACCCACTCTATGCAGCATCTACCACTGCAGTGAGAATTGCCTTGCGCCTTGAACTATGGTTTTTTTTTTACTCAGTAACGGATGTAATTTCCAATGTAGCGAAGTACAATACTTCAGTCAAAATCTACTTAAGTAAAAGTAAAATTACCCATTTAAAAAAGTACTCAAAAAATTACAAAGTACACAAAAAAACTACTCAATTACAGTAACTTGAGTAAATGTAATTCGTTACTTTACACCTCTGCATAAAACATACATTCAATTATTATGGTGTCTCTTTCCTCCAAACATCTTAATATACATCATTACTCATAAAGAAATATAAACATTTACAAAATAGACCTATTGAACATTAGCTTATAACTGGTCTTTATAAGGCGAAATAACAATACATGAATTACAGAGTCTGTGTGTGTCGGAGCTGAACTACACACTGTAAAGTAAACAATATACTATCGCGACCCGCCTGCAAGACGACGTGCAGGTAAAAATAAACACCTATACAGGCGAATATAGCCCCGCCCACCTAGTGCGCGAGTGTCTCTCCTCACTGCCCAGCGGAGTTTCTAAGTTTTACCAGTCAACACGTCTCAATGACACCCGTGGTGATCAAGCAAGGCTCTAGGAGCTAACGTAGGTGACTCTCACCCACTACTACCCCGTAGAATACAGGATGGAAGCAGCAGCAAGAACGACACGGAGCATTCAGTTCCTCATCCAGACTGCATCTGACAGTACGGGGTGCAACTGCTCCGTGCCAAACGTTCCACCTGAGTGCTGCTGTCATTTACAGATTTCTCTAATGAAACTACTTAAATTACTGTCAGAGTAATTAAATACAATATTTTTGGCCATACCACATAGAGAAGGGGGCGCCAAAAACTCTGCCTAGCAAAAAAAAAAAAAAATTTTTATTTTATTTTATTTTTTGCTCTGCGCAGTTTTTGGCGCCCCCCTCTGAATGGCGCCCTAGGCAACCGCCTATGTCGCCTGTAGGAAAGACCGGCCCTGAGAGCAGGTGCTGGAGCGGGCGCCGCTGTGAGGACCTCTGACGTCGGAGAACGAGAGACATCAGCTGAGAGCCTCCGGCGTGTTTCGGCGTCGGATATCCTCACGGTGCCAGCTCCGCACCCAGCTCCAGTCCCTGCTCCAGTGCCTGCTCCGCGCCGGAGGCTCTCGGCTGACGTCCTCTGTGTTTCGGCGTCGGAGATCCTCGCGGTGCCAGCTCTGCACCCAGCTCCGGTCCCTGCTCCCGTGCCTGCTCCGCGCCGGAGGCTCTCGGCTGACCTCCCCTGTGTTTCGGCGTCGGATATCCTCTCGGTGTCAGCTCCACACCCAGCTCCAGTCCCTGCTCCAGTGCCTGCTCCGCGCCGGAGGCTCTCGGCTGACGTCCTCTGTGTTTCGGCGTCGGAGATCCTCACGGTGCCAGCTCCAGTTCTTGCCCCACGTCCAGGGTTGAGGCCGGAGCTCTTGCCCTCTGCCCCTGACTGGTCTTCGGTTCACCTGCCCTTGGAGCCCCCGTGCTGGGCTTCGGACCGCCCTCCTGAGCCTCAGAACTCTGTCCCGGAGCTGCCAAGGCGCCGCTCTCCTGGGGAGCTCCCGTGCTTGGCTCCTGACCGGCCTCCAGGTCGTCCAGCGGAGCCTCAGGACTCTGTCCCGGAGCGGCCAAGGCACCGACCTCCTGGGGAGCTCCCGTGCTTGGCTCCTGACCGGCCTCCAGGTCGTCCAGCGGAGCCTCAGGACTCTGTCCCGGAGCGGCCAAGGCGTACCCCTCCTGAAGAGCTCCCGTGCTTGGCTCCTGACCGGCCTCCAGGTTGTCCAGCAGAGCCCTTGAACTCTGATCCTGAGCGGCCACGGCGCTGCCCCCACGAGCCTCAGAACTCTGCCCTTGTGCGGCCACGGCGCCGTCCTCCCGAGTCTCTGCGCTCAGCCCCGAAGCGGCCACGGAGCCGTCGGGTTGAGACTATGTACTTCGTCCCTAACCGGCCTCCGGGCCGTCCTCCTGAGGAGCCCCCTTGCTTCCTTCCTGTCCGGCCTCGGGGCCTTCCACCTGAGACATTGTGCTAGGTTCCGAAGCGGCCACGGAGCCGTCGGCCTGAGACCCTGGGCACCTCCCGGATTCCCTCCTCCGGTTCCCCCCTCCTCCCACCCGTCTCGGTTATGGACCGTCTGGAATCTGGTCCTTGAGGGGGGGGTACTGTGGTGTCCTGTCATTTTAGTTTGTTAATTTCAGTCTGTGTGTTTTCTATTTCCTGTTTTATTTTGTAGCCTTGCTCTCACTGTCTTGTTTCAGCTGTCTGGGTCCATCTCCTCCTTCAAACCGTAACAATGACACTGGATAATGAGAGACATTCCTGAAAATGTATAACCTGTGACCTGATTGGGTTCATCATTATTAATAAAGAGCAGCAATCTAATGAAAGCTGGGAGTAGCTACATGCAGAGATGGGCAAAAATACATCAAAATGTATTTTAAAACAAAATACAAAATACCCCTCAAATAAATGTATTAAAATAAAATACAAAATACTGGGGCCAGAAAATGTAAAAAAATACAATACATGTATTTTGTATTTAAAATATAGGAAATACTTTTTCTGGATTTTCTCACAATTTGGTATAGCAGAGCATTCAGGTTTGGGCTATATAATGTATACAAAGCTCTGGTGAACCCCACCAAAAGGAAGAACAGTCACAGAATGTCAGTTTAACTAAGCACAGCTATTAAGAGACAACAACTTGACATGTATACTATAAAAGCAAAATATAGAACTACAACCAGTTGTACACAGGTAAAGAGCCTAAATAAATTACTGTCCATCAAGTTCTGGACAGAAAAATAAATAAAAATAAAAGGTAAATAGTAAATTAATACAAAAGTGAATAGGTAACTTAACAAGTGAGTAGCCTACTTACTTCTCTTTTACTGTACCTTGGCCAGTGGCATGGTAGCCTACTTGTTTCTCTCTTACATTGGCTAGTGACAAGGTAGGCCACATAGTTCTATATTGCAGTGTTAAGTGTCTCATACAGGTTCACACTGACATCTTTATGACATAATAATCCTTCCATTTTGGTTATTGAGACCCAACCACTTTAGTTGCCTTTAAGAACAACTGATTTTAAGATATTTCTGTTGTTAACCGCCTGCTGTGCAGATGGAATATTATTCCTGCAAACGCGAACAGTCTCTCAACCAGAGCTGAAGAGGGGAGGGTTGTGTTAAATTGAACAAAAAGGAGCTTGATAAGGGGGTAAAGAGAAAGCAGGTCTTTTCTGGTGTCCTCTAGAAAACGAAGGGTCTCTAACTCAGCTTTGCTGTGGCTTTTGATCTCCTGTCTTTCCTGGACTTGAGTTTCTTCAGCTGAAAAAAAAAACAAAGAAATCATCTTCCTCATCCTCTTGGAGGTTGGAGGAAGCCGTTTCCCTCTCTGCCACCAGGCCAAGATCTTCAGCTGAGTGGAGCATAAACTGGTGGATTCACCTCCTTTCTCCTGACAAACGTGGTGGTAGCCAGTGCATTTTGAAGAATGGGTGAACTCGTGAATTGTTTTTGGATTAGTGGAGAAAGTACTTTAAGTACATTAAATACAAAATTACTCCACTCTAAAGTATTTTGTTACAAATTATGTTCGATTTTCTATCGGCCCTATCAAATACAAATTACAAAATACTCAAAGTAATTGAAAAACGTATTTCAAATACAGGTAATAGAAATACTGCCCATCTCTGCCTACATGTAAGAAAAACTGTTTTCCTCACAGAATTAATAACAACCATATTTATCTATTTATACATTTGCTGATATGGTGAATCAATCATTTAACTAACTGTGACATTCAGATTTGGGTTGTATTTAAATATTTGTTTATCTGGTTTATTTTATGATTTTATCTTCTTTGGAAGGATTGAATCAAATCTTGAAGTAATGAAAGCACAACCTCTTGGCTCACTTCACTCAAATGTCTCTACAGATGACGTCAGTAACAAAAAGAGATAATCACACAATCACAGACTCATTCACATTCTCCCTTTACAGCCCTGTCAAAAGTGCCCTGTGACACCAGAAGGTGGCACAGTGAAATAGTGTTGGGTGTCCCTTGATGCTGGCAGCTCAGTGACTACTTGGCTGGTTGTAACACTCTTATAACAAGGTAGCTCGCCATTGCTCTCCTCGCTTACAGCCAAAATAGATACAAAAATCAAGACAACATTTTTTTTACACATGTAAAAATGGGCTAGCTCATTTTGCAGCTTTTTTGGCTCAGCCTCGACTGATATGTTCTGATAACCTTCTAACTTGTTTGGATATTTTCAAGCAGTATGTCCAGTTGAACATGGAGATCTGTCTCTCTGACGAACATCAACACAGAAAAAATTGGGGAGAGTTAACCATTGGTAGTATGAGAAAATGATGGACACATTTTTTAATTCATGTATAACATAAATACTACACTGATTTAACTTCGAACCAGTTTTGCTTTGACATACTTAAAGAAGTGATTCCAAAACCTTTTTCGTCAAACCTGGGTTGACAGTGTGATTATGTGTTTCACGTACATTTCCAAGATACATGCTACATAATGTTAGCTATTCTGTAAGTCATACAGTTGCAATCAGAAATATTCAACCCCCTCACCTCAATAGACATTATAGTGATGTGGATGACAGATAATGACAATAAATGACAAAAAAACCTCATCAAACAACAAAAGATATTTATTGATGCGTATTTTAGTTATTTTGACAACAGAAGTTGACTTAACTTTGAAGTTCAAATGAAAAATGTAACTCTTTCAACACATGTGCATGTGCAGTATTATTCAACCCCCCAGCTTCAGTACTTTGTGGCGCATCCTCTAGCTTTTATAACTTCTAAAAAATGTTTTCGGTAAGTGCGGACAAGCTTCTTACACCTCTCGATTGGAATCTTTGCCCATTTTTCAAGTGCAAAAGCCTCTAGATCAGTGATGTTTGATGGCTTCCATGCTGCAACTGCCTTCTTTAAATCCCACCAAAGATTTTCAATCAAATTTGAATCTGGTGACTGTGAATGCAACTCCAGGACGTTCCAGGATCTTTTTCTCAACCAAGCTTTGGTGGACTTGGAGATTTTGCTTTGGATCATTGTCTTGCTGGAAAGTCCAACGATCACCAAAGTTCAATTTGTCAACAGAAGGAATCACATTCCTCTTTAAAATAGCCTGGTATTTCTGTGAATCCATGATGCCATGTACACAATAAAGATTGCTAGTTCCTGCCGCAGAAAACAGACCAATATCATCTTTGACCAACCTCCATGCTGGACTGTGGGGATGGTATTCTTCTGGTCATAAGCCTGGCCTTTCACACGCCAGACATACTGCTGGTCCATACGTTCAAACAGTTCCAGTTTGGTTTCATCAGTCCATAGAACTGTCACCCAAAACTCTGTAGGCTTATCCAAATTCCTCCTGGCATATTCTAGTCGACTTTTGATGTTGCTTGTGGTCAAGAGCTGAGTGCGTCTTGGAGCTGGCCATTAAGTCCTTTATTATTCAGTGCATGTTTTATAGTTGCCACTGCAGCACTTGTACCAGCCTTCATCAGGTCATCCTGTAGGTGTCTTGTAGTCACACAGGGGTTTATCTGAGTTGTTCTGACTAAGTTACTGAGGGTCCTTGATGAAATGCTGGGCTTTTTTCCACGGCCAGGCATGTTTGAAGCTGCTCCATCAGTTGTAAACCTCCTTATAATGTTCCCAATTGTGTCTCTTGGAATATAATTTTTGGGGGAATTCTTCTTCTACCCAAGGCCTTTCAGGTGATGAAATAATCTCCTCTCTCAGCTTTTGTGTAAGCTCATTTGTCTTTCCCATGATTGCAACTCACCTTGAATACCTTCATGGGTGGGGTTTATATATGCATCACAGCTGAAGCAAATGAAGGATCAGTATACAGTTCCCAAAGGCTTAATAATGTTTCAACTCAACTTTAGGACAAAAAAAACTGTCAGACAGCTTAAAAACAACAATTTTATATAGGGGTTGAATAATTGTGACATGGCTATCTTAACAAAATATACTGCTACACACAAATACTACATCATGCATTTTCCGTGTTGATTTTCTGTATCACTCAACTCATAAAGAAGGCATCCGAAGCACAATTTTGATCAAAGAACAAGATTCTGTCTACTTTAATTGATAAATCCTTAAAATCTTTGGGGGGTTGAATATTTCTGATTGCAACTGTTGGTGCTAACATGCTACAAAATGTGACAAAAGTTGGTGTTGAGACAAATAAAAAAAAAAAGTTGGTTTTGAATAATTTGGATCAAGGCTGTTTTCTAGGATCTTACTGATACGTAGGAGATATATGGCGGCAGCCTGACACCAATATGCAACAATACGATTGCGCATGTACCCAAGATACTCACAAATCTAAGCTTTAGTCTTATACATCTGTTTGAATGTTTTTATGCACATGTAACCGGTCTCTCTCTGGTGGTGATATTCTCTGTGTTGTGTCTAAAAATGGATGACCAGGACTTGTTCTTTTCTTGACACAGGACTTTTATTTCTGTTCAGAGGTTCAGCAAAAGAACAGAAAACATTCATCATTTGGTCACATGAACCTTTGAATGTCTCACATTCAATCAAACACATCGTTAAAATAATCAAATCTTATATTTCCAAAATCAACACGAGTCTTATGCAACAAAACATACCAGTTCAGAGGTTCAGCAAAAGAACAGAAAACATTCATCATTTGGTCACATGCCTAACAAAAGAAATACACAGTTCAGAAGGCATTCTTTAGGACACAAAATGACGGACACCTACGCACTTACACAAGCAAGCTAGCAAACTTAATACATTTATGCTAGCTTGCTGTAACACTCTGAACTAACTCAAAAATGAAAATAAACCATAAAAGAATGAAGCAATTCGACTAATATGATTGTATGAAACACATGACACATTTTAAACAACTTACAGATTACTTAAATTACAAACTTTACACATTAGTGTCGCGTTGTAAACGATACGATCTCAGCCAGATCTAGAACATTCTGGTGAAAACCGGGAGGATAAATACAATAGCCACTCGCGACCAACAGAGGGCGCCAAACACATGTGAAACACACAGTACAAAATCATTAATTAACAAAAACAGAAGGATTTCTGGCGGAATTAAACAATACTTTTAATACATGCTACACACACACACACATACACGCGCATCCACACACACACACATGTTTGTACTTCTATCATAGTGAGGACACTCATTGCATTCTCTAGCCCCCTGACCTTAACCGTCCACACTAAAGGCCTAACCCTAACCCTTACCTAAATCTAATTCTAACCATAAAATTATGTCTTCTAACCCTCAAACACCCCTTTGAAGAAGTAAGGATAGTCCAAAATGTCCTTACTTCACAAAAATGTAGGTTGTAGGCTCAAAATGGTCCTCACAAAGACATCTGTACAAGTATACACATACACAGCAATATGCTCACTGCAGGATATGAGCCTTTACTAACTGAGCCTTTGAACTGCAGCCAAAATGTCATGTAGACTGATTGTTGTAAGTGTGTGCCAAGCAGTAAAGCAGGGGTGTCCAAACTTTTTATCCTGAGGGCCACATACAGAAAAAAATGTGAAGGTCTGAGCCACTCACGCCGCCACTCCCCCTGCCCTGGAGCGGATTGTTGACAGTGCGCCTCAATTGCGTAGCTTAGGGCGGGGGGCGTGGCGCCACCTAGTGTCAAAACTGAGAAGTACAATACAGTGGGCCATAGTCCATTACATTACAATTAATTTAGCTGATGCTTTTATCCAAAGCGATTTGCATCAAGGGAAGAGGAGAGCGGGGTAATGTGAGACACCCCCTGTATCTAGGCAACGGAACACATTTGTGGTCATGTGATCATTATGTTTTCAAGCCCCTCCCATTCCACCCTTGCCATGAAGGAGAAGTTGATGCTGATGCTGTGATAATAATGTTTTTTCACAAAAATGTTCTTTTTGCATGTAAAAGTAAATTTTCTTGCATCAACTGTTGTGTCAAAACAAATTGATTCAGGTAGAAAAACTTATATCATACATTTTGGTGAACTTCCAACATATAAAACCATGTGATTGATGCGAGCTGAAGATAAGCCTGAATTGGTAAGAGATGTTTTTTCTAAAATGTTGGCTGTGGGGTAAAGTGAGACATGTAGCACAAGTTAAGTTTAGTCTTAATCATATTTTAGTGTAATATTACATTACATATGTTTTATTTGTAATGCCTTAAACATTGTAGAAAAGCCATCATGCAAAGAAACTACACCAGGAAGACAACCTGGGGCTAAACACCCCTCCCCGAGATGGAGAGTGCAGCCGCTGAGGTCATGCAAGGAAAGAAGTCCTTAAGAAAAGCTGGAAGGGATAAAAATATTGATAAGACAACCCTCAAAAGATTCATAAAGAAAAAAGAGAAAGGGGAAGTAAAATCAGTAGCCTGGGGTGCAGTAGCTGAGGCAAAGAGAATATTCACAGATGAGATGGAGGAGCTGGCCAAACACTTGAAACAACTAGCTGACCAGTTCCATGGCCTTGCTCCAGTTAAGTGCCGTGAACTGGCATTTGAATACGCAGAGAAAAACAATATCCCTGTCCCTGCCAATTGGACAGAGAAACAATGTGCAGGCAAGATAGGGTGTGCAAGAGATCACATGAATCATAATTATCATAAACGTGCTTAATTGACCTATTACAACATGTGTTCTTATGGTAGTTTTAAAGTGGAAAAGGTAAGTGGATCACTTTACCCCCTTGATTTCTCTGGTCTGTCTCACTTTACCCCTAAGCTTGGGTAAAGTAAGACACATGACCACTTTTTTACAAACAATCATATTTTCACTGCCCTTTGTCCTGAATACATTCTGATCATTTCCATTGCTAGAAAACATCCTGAATTAATAGGAAATGTGTACATTTTACTGATATATAATTTTAGCTCCCCGAGAGGGGAGCAAGCGTAAAAAATGTCTCACATTACCCCGCTCTCCCCTACTCGAGTGTACAAACCCAGAACAACAAGAATCAAGAAAGTACAATTTCTTCAAAAATAGAGCAAAACTACATAGTACTATAAGTAACTGCCATTTCAGTGCTACTAAATTGTTAGCTTAAAAAAAGTTTTTAGTTTTTAATTTGTATTTTTTTGGACACCCCTGCCATATAAGCATTACATTTTGCATGCATCATCCAGAACAACTTTATCATGGAGAGAGGGAAGAGATGAAGCTTTTCTTAAAAGAGGGATTTGGCTCAAGTAATGTGGATGGAATAATTGAGGTGGCCAGAAAGGGGTTTTGCGTTTCCTAACTGCCAGGAGATAGTTTGACAAGAGCAGAGTGGTGCTTCAATTTCCTCTAAGGCCAGTGAAAATTGAGTCCACAGTAACTACATTCTATAGTGACTGGATATTGGAACCAGACTCTAAAATAAAGCTTGTGTAGGGAGAGAAAGCCCAAACAGAGGAGATGAAGATGGAAGTTGTTGAGAAATCTAGTTTGTAAGGGAATTTGTATTTGTTGTTTAGGAGCAGAGATGTTATGGGCGGCTGTGGCTTAGTAGGTATAGTGGGTTGTCCACTAACCAGAAGGTTGGGGGTTGTGTATGAATAATCTATGATAGAGAAAGTGCTGCAAAGCTGAACAGTACCAATGTGTGTGAAATGCTGAATGGAAAGACTGTAATGTAAAGTGCTTTGAGTGGTCATCAATACTAGAAAAGCGCTATATGAATACAGACCATTTGGTAAGGCTCAAAGAGTTGAAGATATTAGGACTGTTTCTGCAGAAAAGTGTAAGGCATCCTAAATGAAGGCTACCTTAAAAAGACAAGCTCTATGACCCACCAGGGGGATAAAAGTAATGGCATGGTATTGTTGACGAGAAGGTTCAGGTAGGCCCTGCTCCTGAACATAAGTTAATTATTTAACTTTATCTGTTGAAACATGTCCTTGGTTTCTGATGTCTGTATCAAAGAAATTTGGTTTTGGTCGGGTTTGTTTCAAACTTTTAACTGATGAATTCAATTTTTAGTCTCAAAAAGTTAATTTTCCATTAAAAATAATATGCCCAGATGTGGAAGATTCCACAAGCAGAATTTGAATCAGAATTTGTATCAATAAATCAATAACTTATCAACATTTAGAAAAATTTGAATAATTTAACATATGTGAACATCTACTTTCTGAGTAAGTTCAAGCATATTTCCAGGCCTGTGATGTGTTATGTACCCACCACACAGCCACTGCATTAAATCTGAGGAACACTCCTCCAGCATCTGGCGTCAATGTTATGAAAAGAGTGTTGTTACCTTTCTCTAGTGCTGATACGTCCCAGCCAGAGACACATGAGACTCTTACACCAAACAAAGCTGAAGCGATACATTGGGAGCACACATACACACTTAGCAATAATAAATATCATTGGTGTTGAATCTCCTCTGGACACTGAGAGCAATATGAAAGTAGCTGTGCACAATCATGTGTGTGTGTGTGTGTGTGTGTTTGTGTGTTTGTTGGGGGTTTGGGGGTGGATAGCAGAAAGTGCTAAAAAAGTCATCATGATCCGCTTCCAAAAATTGAATAACTAGCATGTGTGTGAAAACTCCCCTCTTTAATGCATTCTTTCTGTCCTGCTCTCACTCCAAAATGTGATCATCCCAGCTTTAGGTTTAGTGGTGCAATAAAAAATCCTCTACAGTTTGTACAGCAAGAGTCCTGACTGCTGTGATAAAGAACAAACACTAATCAGATTTATAGCAAACAACAAGCTGTCACATAATAATATCCCTGCATGTTAAAGCTTTTACAAGCTTTGCTAGAGCTCTGTTGTCCAATCAGTCATACACCAATCACATCCATTTTCATATCGAGTCGGACCATTTAAATATAGTGCTCTCCTCACTGATCCCTGCTACACTACTGCTACAGGACTTATTGCGTTGGGTTACAAAATCCTCTGAAAGGGTTCAAATATCCATCAGTCCAATTTCAAACTAGATATGATTTACTGTAACATGGAGGATTCTCTTCATAGAGGTGGGCTTCCAGTGATAAACAAATTGTAGTGACTGAGCTCATTAACATATCTGTTCATGAGTCTACTGTACACAAATCATTGAACAGGCAGGGTGTCTAAAGAGTTATGACAAGAGGTTTATCAGATGGGTGAATGTCATCGCAGGATGGAAGGCAGCATTACTTACAGGACCTGAACGAAACTGTTAGATACATGTGGAAGTGATCAGTAAGCGGCTGTGGACTTGGAAATCTCTCTCTCTCTCTCTCTCTCTCTCTCTCTCTCTCTCTCTCTCTCTCTCTCTCTCTCTCTCTCTTCTCTCTCTCTCTCTCTCTCTCTCTCTCTCTCTCTCTCTCTCTCTCTCTCTCTCTCTCTCTCTCTCTCTCTCTCTCTCTCTCTCTCTCTCTCTCTCTCTCTCTCTCTCTCTCTCTCTCTCTCTCTCTCTCTCTCTCTCTCTCTCTCTCTCTCTCTCTCTCTCATGGCGTGAGAGAGACATGAGTGTGCGTGGGGCTGAGAGCGGTGTGTGAGAGTGAACGGTATGGGTTTAATACTTACTTTGCTGAGTGAGTGTGTGCGTGTGTGCTTACAGGCAGCATGCCTGTGGCAGCGGCAGCGGCAGCAGACTTTGAAAGTCTGACTCGCCGGTATGCCATTAAGCTGATCCCCGCAGTGGCATGCAGTGTGGCAGAGGCCGCGCTGGCTGTGGGAGAGGTGGTCGGCTGTAACTCGGTCAAGTCGGCCTCCCGGATGAACGGAGCCATCGTCATGTTTTTAGATAGCACAGCGAAGGTGAGCGAGGTGGTGGAGAAAGGAGTGGGGTCACAGGGGGCAAGTTTTCATGGTCCTCAGAGAAAACACAAATGAGCTGAACATGTCCTTCTCAATCAAAATTGAGGGTTTTAATTATGTGATTTTTGTCTCATCCGACACAATGAAGTGTTTTGAGTGCGGGGAGGAGGGGCACCTGGCCCGCTCCTGCCCGGGGAAGGGTGGAGCGCAGCGGCCGGCTGCAGCAGCTCCGGTTCTGGCCCAGGCGGCGGCAGCTCCGGCTCCGGCCCGGGCTGTGGCAACTCCGGCAGCGGCAGCTCCGGCTGCCGCGGCCCCCCCTGCCACTGACGCGGAGCTTCCGCGAGCAGCACAGCCTGAGGCTGCTGTGGGCGGGGCCCCGCCTACAGAGCCTCCCGCTCCTCTGGTGGAGGAGGGGGGAGGGGGCTCCTGAGACTCAGGTAGCCTCCGCTCCCGGAGGTGGGAGTCCAGGGGGGAGCCCCCCCAGTAAACAATGCCTCTGAGCAGGCAATTAAAAAAAACGACAGCAAGCCAGAGTCAATTGACATAGACGAAACTGAGATGGAGGAAGGAATGAGTGAAGATGAAATGTTTAAAATGTCACAAAAGAGGAAAAATTCAGGCTCTGGGCACAGCAATGCAAAAGCATGCAAGGCAAGCCGCGGGTTGAGGTCCAGCCAGGGGAGCGCTCCCTCCTCTCAGGAGGAAGCGGACGGCCTCTACCCCCCCTCTGACATAAGAACCTTCCTTGAAACCACTAAAGGCTAGAGGCTGCCCTCGGTTGAGGATCACTTCCCTGACCTCAAACTGTTTATAAAGTCCTCCAAACCGCTCACCAGGAAAACAGGCAGCGACGAGTTTTTAACAGACCAACAAATTTATAGACTCAGGAAACTCGTGTTGAGAGTAAAAGGCCAAACGATTACTGATGATGACGAGTTTTAAAAAGTCCTTTTACTCTTCTCTTTTACTGACCTGTTTTCTGACTGTTTTTCTTTTATCCATTTGTGATTTTAAAATCAGCACTTTAAATGTAAACAGAGCCAGAGCTGATTTTAAAAGAGCGGCTGTTTTTAAACTCATGGATATTAACAGAATAGATATTATGTTTTTACAAAAAACCGACAGCACCGAAGACAATGAGTGCGACTGGAGGAGGTGTCACGGTTTGGTGGAGGAGATAGACCCAGGATGCAGAGGTTGTTAACAAAAAGGGGATTTAATATAAGAAAGGCTTTAAACAAGAAAGGAACAAAACAGGAACACTAACACTAGTTAAACAGGCGACAAAGCGCACAGAGAACAACCAAGCAGGAGATGCTGGTCGAGACAGCAAGCACAGACAAAACATATCTACACGTGTGGAAACGGGCAGACAACGAGTACGAACCCACAAAGGGCTTGGGGAATACAGAGACTTAAATAGACACACAGAGGGAAGGCAGGAGCAATTACAAACAGGTGAAACACATGAGGATTGGAGATGACAATCAAAGACAGGAAGTGAGACACCGAGAAGCTGAAACAAGACACAGTGACAGCGGGGCTACAAAATAAAACAGGAAATAGAAAACACAAGACAGAAAACCATAAACATAAATGACTGAGCGTCACAGGAGGGCTTTTAATGGGGAGGTGATTTTAAGTCACAAGTCCAGCTGCAGTGGGGGGGGGGATTCTTTTTGCCAGGAGTTTTTTACCACTTTCTTTTATTGTAGAAGAGATTATTCCAGGTGTATTGTTAAAGGTGAAAGCCGAATATGAAAATGTCAAGCTGGTGTTTTTAAATGTCTATGCGCCCACGAATAGGGTGGACAGGATGGCACTTTTAAACATTTTAGATGATACTGTTGAAACCTGTAGTGGTGATGATTTTATGTTTTTAGGAGGTGATTTTAACTGCACAGAAAATCCCACTTTAGACAGGAATCATTTAGACCCACATCCCGCATCAGGTCTCAGGCTGAACCAACTGACCGAGGCACACAAGCTGTCTGATGTGTGGAGGCTTTTTAACAGTAATCACAGACAATACACCTTGAGCAATGCCAGAGACAATGTTTTATCCCTGGCTAGACTGGATCGACTCTATTGTTTTAAACACCATTTAAATATTTTGGTGTTTTATTCAGCCTGTGGGTTTTACTGATCATTGTTTAGTCTCTTGCTCTGTTTTTATTAGAAATGTTCGCTTAAAGAGCGCCTATTGGAATTTTAACACAGCTCTTTTAAACGACCAGGCTTTTAGAACTGCTTTTAAGTTGTTTTGGTTTTCCCAGAGAGAGAGCAGGTCTTCCTTCAGCAGCGTTCAGCAGTGGTGGGACATCGGAAAGATACAAATAAAACAACTTTGCCAGCAGTTCACTCGCAATGTCAGCAGAGATTTAACCTGGACAATGAGGGATCTGGAGAGACAGGTAGAAGAATTACAATCTTTAGTAGCTTCTACAGGAAATCAAGGGCATTTAGATTCCCTCAAGACCAAACAGTCGGCTATAGCCAACCTGCTGGGGGTCTCAGCAAAGGGAGCTCTGTTCAGGTCCCGGTTTATGAACATCTCTCAGATGGATGCCCCCTCCCAGTTCTTCTTTGGGTTGGAGCAGAAAAATGGACAAAGGAAGACCTTTCACTGTTTACGAACGGGTAGCGGCTCTGAAGTCTCAGATTCGTCTGAGATCAGGAAGTGTGCTACCGGTTTCTATAGAGACCTCTTTAAGAGTGAGTGGTCAAGTAATCCAGATGTGCACAGCGGTTTTCTGAATGGTCTCCCTCAGGTAAGCAGGAACAACAACACAGAGCTAGCCGCACAAATTACTAAGGAGGAGCTGCACAGAGCCACCATGAGCCTGCAGAGCGGCAAAGCTCCAGGGATAGAGGACCTTCCTGCTGATTTTTTTAAGTCCTTCTGGGACATCTTAGGACAAGATCTGCTCGAGGTAGTCAACGACAGTTTACAGAATGGAAGGCTACCTCTGAGCTGCAGGAGGGCCGTCATCACCCTGCTGCCGATGAAGGGAGACCTTCAAGAGTTAAAGAATTGGAGGCCGGTCTCTCTGTTGTGCACGGATTACAAAATCCTGTCCAAAGCTCTGGCCCTCAGACTAAGAGAGGTGATGGCATCCGTCATCCACCCTGACCAGACTTACTGTGTGCCCGGCAGGCTCATAAGTGACAATGTCACTTTGATTCGAGATGTTTTGGACCTCTCCAGTTCATTGGAAATAGAGACTGGTCTTATTTCCATAGAGCAGGAAAAGGCTTTTGACCGGGTTGAACACCAGTACTTATGGCAGACTCTGGCTGCTTTTGGGTTCAACCCAGGTTATATAGCCATGATCCGGGTGTTCTATAAAGACATTGCGAGTGTTCTTAAAATAAATGGTGGGCTGAGTACTCCTTTTGACATTAAGAGAGGGGTGAGGCAGGGCTGCTCTCTCTCTGGGATGTTGTACTCTCTGGCCATCGAGCCTCTGCTCCATAAGCTAAGGAAGGTTTTAAAAGGTGTGTGTTTCCCCCAGTGTAGTGTATCTTTTAAATTATCTGTGTATGCAGATGATCTGATTATACTTGTGAACACACAAAAAGACATTGATCTTTTATCTGATACTGTAAAATGACTATCTCTTCTGCAAAGGTGAACTGGGGGAAGAGCGAGGCTCTGATGGTTGGAGAGAAGCTGGGGGATCGGCTCAGGCTGCCTGGAGGTCTGACCTGGAAGAAAGGAGGACTCCAATACCTCGGAGTCTTCCTGGGAGATGAGACCCACATCAAGAAAAATTGGAACAATGTCCTACAAAAGGTCAAAGGTAGATTAAAAAAATGGCAGTGGCTGTGGCCCAAAATGTCGTACAGAGGCCGGACATTAATAATAAACAATCTGGTCTCATCTACCCTGTGGCACCGGCTGGCCTGTGTCGATCCTCCACCTTCTCTCCTGGCAGAGGTACAATGGGTTTTAATAGATTTATTTTTGGGCATGATGCACTGGATCCCACAGAGTGTCCTTTTCCTTCCTATAGAGGAGGGGGGGCAGGGCCTGGTCCATCTGGCCAGCAGGGGCGCTGCCTTCCGCTTTCAGCTCATACAGAGATTGTTGACCGGGCCAAGGGACGCTCTGTGGAGACCTCTATCCCGGTGCATCCTGCAACATTTTAACAGCCTGGGTCTGGATTTTAGCCTGTTTTTAATGAGCGATAACAAGATAGTCTCACCATCTCTTCCTGGTTTTTATAAGAGTGTCTTTAAAGTCTGGAACCTTTTAAAAAAAGAGCGAAGGCTACAGGGGGACTCCCTGCACTGGCTGCTGCAGGAGCCGGTCCTGTACGGGACCATTCTGGATCCCCCCCGCTGGGCACAAGGCACCCTCTCCAGACTGCTGCAGGCTGCCGGGGTCTCTATGCTGCGCCAGGTGGTGGAGCTAGCCGGTCCTGAATTAGAGGACCCCACAGGGCTGGCTAACAAACTTTGCATTACATCAGAACGGACAATGGAGGACAAGACTTGCAGATCAGGACATCTTGCTTTTAAACTCTTTTAAAGATGGGTCCATTTCCCCCAATGCTGAGGACCCTTTCCCCGCCACTTTCCTGGCAATGGATTTAAAGGACTATTCTGGACCTCTGGTGCAGCCAGCCCGCCCGGTCTCCCTGGAGGGAATTTCCGGGAAGACTCTATACCAAATTTTGGTAAAAACACTAAACATAAAAAAACTGAGCGATCGGAGAGACACTCTTTGGAGGAGTTTTTTTGCCGGAGCCCAAGAAACCGGACCTCAGTGGAGGTCGCTGTACAAACCTCCACTGAGTAAGAGGCACGGAGACCTCCAGTGGAGGTTGCTCCACGGCATCATCGCGGTGAATGCTTTTTTATCAATAATTAAGAGCACAGTGGAAGACAAATGCCCATTTTGTAATGTAAAAGAAACTCTCTTTCACTGTATGTCACCGCCTCTGTGATTTGTTTCTGTTTTTACAAGTTGTTTTTACCAGTTTTAAAGAGGTTTTTAACAAGCAGGGGTTTATTTATGGTTTTAAGGACGTCCACATTGAGTCGGTCCCTGTCTGTGTCAACATGACCAAATCTAGAATATTGGTTGATTTTAGTTTTTATAAAGCAGCAGGTGACCTGGACTCTTTTAATGATCTGTGGTGTTTTCCAAATGTTTTATGTTCTGTGACAGATCGAGAACTTATTTATGCTGATTATCTTGTGTGATTTTATTATTTATTTATTGCTAAATGTGTATTTTAAAATAACTCATTAGATGTTTCAATGTGTAGTGTCAACAAATAGTACCTAACATAGTTGTTTTCAATAATCAAAAATCTCTCTCTCTCTCTCTCTCTCTCTCTCTCTCTCTCTCTCTCTCTCTCTCTCTCTCTCTCTCTCTCTCTTACGATGTGAATGTTTGAATCAAGAGTCAAGTTACCATGGAGTGATGCTTCACTGGCCATATTGCAGCTGTGGGATGATCCTCTGCACGTCTTTGGGTTTATTTTGTTTATATCCTTTTGGATGTTTGTATTGATCGTTTGTTTGCCAGCTGGATTACACAGAAACTACAGAATGGATGACCACAAAATGTGGTAAAGGGCATGAGCCAAGAAAGACCCCATTTTTATGGCACCGATCGGGGGCAAAGTGGTAGATGCAGGTTGTTGTTTTTTTTCAATTTCCCCAACCTTTTTTGCGCAATGCACCAGTAGGATGTCAGACAATATTTTCACAGACCGGTCTTTAAGTTGTGGCTACAGAGCCTCACTATGGAGGCCCTCTGGTACGGCCTCTGGTGACATCGGTAGATTTTTCATTTATTTAACGAATGTTAATATGCGGCCTCAAATTAATTATTGCGTGGTAAGTTACCAGCAAGACGGAGACGGACAGATACCAAAGCTCCATCACGCACAAGTTGCGCTTTTGTGCGAATTGCACAAAAGCGCACAAAAGCGCTCGGTTCTAAATCATCCGGACCAATCAGATTGTCAGGGCGGGCTTTATATGATGATGGACAGATGATCAACGGTAACGTAATCAGCCACGTCATCAAAGTGCCCTTTGGTTGAATTCGTTTTCAACAAACATGCCTGCCGCTGGAGAGCTGAGATGTGTAGATGCTGCAATTGAGTCTGTTTTAGAAGACATCAACAGCAGAGAAATTATGGTCGGTTCGAAATCATCCGGACCAATCAGATTGTCAGGGCGGGCTTTATACGATGATGGACAGATGATCAACGGTAACGTAATCAGCCACGTCATCAAAGTGCCCTTGGGTTGAATTCGTTTTCAACAAACATGCCTGCCACTGGAGAGCTGAGATGTGTAGATGCTGCAATTGAGTCTGTTTTAGAAGACATCAACAGCGCATTCATTTTGAAAGAGGAACACAGAACGTGGAGGCGACACCAAAGCACCGCGCTAATCCCTATCGCGCCGGCGCTTGGCTGTTCACACACCGGATAATATCACCCGTTGATCCAGTAGATTAAAGGCATATACTTACTTGTTGCTCCAACATTAAGCAACAGCGTCCCAACATTTGTCTTTCTTGGTGTTGTCTTTATACAACATGTTCCGAGGATCATACAACTCACTGCACTTCTCCACTTCAATTATTAATTTAATGTCATCCATGTTGAAGAACTTCTCCGCTGTTTGCTCCGTTAAATGTCGGGTGTCGAGGGTAAATTACGTATTCTCCACTCAAGCCTATGTGGAGAATACGTAGTCCCCCCCCTCTCTCTCTTTTTATCTGTATCACTGCTTGTGTGGCTGTAGTGGATGGCAGAGGGGGACATTTAATAATGTCATTGGTCAAATTAAAACTCCAGGACAACAGAAGGGGACTTCAAAGTATGGGATGCATATTTGATCATTTATATCATATAAAATATGTCATCAATATAGTTTAAGATCATTTTTCAGTGTGTTTCCTGGTGCGATACACTCGAGTCAAGCGCAAAAAATAGACGCCATGCAGCCGAAAACGATCGCTGCATGGCGCGAGGCAGCCTTGGCGCAGGGCGGCGTTTCAGCCTCCGGTGTGACCCGCACAAAGTTTTAACATGGGAGTGGATGGGAGCCAGCTTTTATTTAAGGCTTGGAGCTGCGCTGAAGGGTCGCTTCGGCATCGCTTCAGCGTCCGGTGTGAACCCGGCGTTAGTAAATAACTCACAATGCGTTGCTTAACATACATCACATACTACGTTGCTCTGATTGGTTGTAGGTCCATCCAATTGAGCGAAGAGGAATTTTATTTCCTGGTCAGTTGAAACACGCCCCATAATCACAGCCCAATGGAACGGTCAGACTCACATTCTGACTAGAATTGTGAGTCTGACTACGTCAGGCTAGATAAAACCAGCAAAAACAATGGAAGATTTAGAAGAACGAATATGGACCAAATAGAAGACCATTTGGGAGAAGGGATCCGAAAGTATGTCCACTTGTATCACCCGTCACTGACTGGAGTATTTGTTCGCCAGAAAAAGGCTACGAGGAGCCGCAGTGGCTATGTAAATAAACAATTGACAAAGAAGAAAGAAGGCGTTTCTAAGGTCATCTTCGACAAAAAAAATGACTCCGCCTAGTGTTCTGGCGGGGAATTGCTTTGTAAGACGCACAACGGTTGGGGAAGCATATATGACAATGAGTCCTGCGCCACAGCGGCGTGAAAAGCCGCAGACGCAGTTGCAGAAGCATGCACCAGGCTTTAGGTATAAGGCTTGTTTTAAACTTAAGAGGTCTATTGGGCCTCAACAAACACACACAGACACACACATAGGAAATTGCTCTGCTCTGGCATGGATCCATAATGACCCACATCGACATATTCAGACCTCAGCACCCCCTTTTTTCCCCGCCCCTGCTGTGGAGACGTGTGTGTAGCAGGAATCCCCTCTTGGCGCTCGTTCACATCTTTAGCCAGCCGTTAGCTGTGGTCTGGCAGCAGGGCCCTGTGACATTTCTTTCTTGTCAGAGCTGTTGTGCCATAACACGCTGAGCAGTGGATTTACTGCCAGAAGCTCTTTGTAGGCCAGCCAGGCTAATGTAGAGGAGGCCAGTGCTGGAAAATACCCAGAGTTCTGCTGGAAAAGCCTCCTTTGGAAACGCCTGCGACTCTCCAGGGATTGGAGAAGCCGAGAGGGCGCCTGGCCCAGCTCATGTTACGTGCTGGTGTATGTGTAGAATGTGTGGTTTAGCTTATGCATGATATGAATGTGTGTGGTGCCTCAAAGAGGATGTGAGCCCTGGAGAGTAATTAAGTGTCAAACTCCTTTCTCTGTGTTGGGCCTTGTTCCCCCTGGCAACACTGAAAACATGCACACTTTTATTTTCAGTTTGTCTTCCTCACGTCTTAGGGAGGATAGTTAGTGTGTGTGCCTGTGTGTGCCTGTGTGTGTGGATACTTTCAATCAGTTTACAGTGTGGTGATCCATCCTGTATATGCAGGCAAGGCGATGAGCTCATGTGGAGCTGATTTGACGATTCTCCCTCAGGAATGATGACAGCAATGACAGCAATGAAGATGATGAAATGATGATGCCGAAAAAGGGCATGGCAAGTGAAATCACTTTGCGCCGGAGCATCAGTGGTTTTCAAGGGTTGAGCCATGATGCTCTACTTCTGAATCAGTGCCCACCGGACATCCTGCTTGTGCCCATGCAAGTCCACAGACACAAATGTAAGGCCTGTGTTTATAAAAACTATCAAGCAACACTTTACTTTAAATATATAAAATTGAATTTTTATAGCGCCAAATCATTATCTCAAGGCAGATTAGACACATCAATTATGACAACATTGTATTTCCCAAGTATGATGCTCATATATGGGAATATGGTGTCATGGCTACAGGTTTAACACCAGCTTTGTTTAGTTATTGGAGTTCACATGGACATAGGTTATGGTTTGTAATGGCACAGATATTTCTAGGGTCGGAGTTTACATACAAAACCAGTGTTATGTTGGGTTCTGTCTGTTACGGACAATAACAACATTATGGATTCTTTGATGATCCACTGTTGTGGCATGGTTTTCTTTTGGTGCTCTCGATGGCCAGATCTACTATGAATGATGGTTCGTTTTGTTTGATCTTACTAAATAGCACACTGGTTGAGAACTACTGGACAAATAGCTGGTTAACAACTAAGCAGGCAAAATTGTCAACATTATCTCGCAAAGAAATTTAATTTGAGCAACAGAGCTGACTAGAGCAAAATGTATCCAAAATTGGCCAATTTGTTGGGGTCAATATCAGATCAACACTTAAATTAAACACTTGATGTTGCCTAATCACAGTAAAATGCAAACATTTTCACAAGGGAAAGCGCCAACATGCAGACACCAGTCATAGAGCTATGTGGGGCAGTGATTATTTGACAAAGGGAACAAAGGGTTTTTGGTTTGATGAGATAGGTGGAGATTAAAGCCGGAGAAATAATCTGTCCAGATAGAGATGGAAACAATTTAACATAGAGAAAAATAAAATATAGCAGGGGTCTTCAAAGTGTTTAAGGCCAAGGACCCCCAAACTGGTGGAGATGGAGCAAAATTGTGTTTTATATTAAACTGGGCCTAGTGCCATGTATAAACATAGCTACCCTGTTATTGTGCATTCAATACTAAGCTATTCAAATATTACACGGGTTCATATATTCATGTTTTAATTTAAACATGTGCAAGCTACAGGGTGGCCATGCCACTGCCATTTATAAACATACATCTTGCATACAACACTGAGCTATTAAAGTAATTCAAAGATTCATGTTCACAGATTCAAATTGTCTTATCAACCAAAGATTTCGCGACCCCCCCTGCAGTACCTCTGCGGACCCCCTAGGGGTCGCGGACCCCTTGTTGAAGACCTCTGATAGAAAGAGGAAAACATAAGACTATTGATACACTGGGGACATATTCATTAATTTGGTGACACATAGACCAGGCAGTAAGTTATTCACAGCAGCAGATTAATCAATCAATCAATCAAACTTTATTTGTATAGCCTATCTTCACAAATTACAATTCGTCTCATAGGGCTTTAACATCCTCTGTCCTTTACCCTCAGCAAGAGTAAGGAGAAACTATAAAAAAAAACAGGGTAAAAATACGTAAAACCTCAGAGAGAGCCACATGAGAGGGATCCTTCTCCCAGGACGGACAGATGTGCAATAGATGCCACGTGCTGGAAAACATCATCAAGAATAAAGTTTATAGCACCATTGATGAGGGTAAACATTTTGAAGGATAATTTCAATACGATATGTCAAGCAGTCCTGCTGCAATCATAGTCTATGGTCAGCAACCAGCAGGATCATGATCCACCATCCAGATCGGATGCCATTATAGTCCACACTCATTGTCCTCCGCCGCTTATTAGGATCCATCCTCAGCCACCGCCTGAGTCATGGTCCATCACCATTATCTGATGCAAACGCGACAAAGGATCCGCCATTACCATTACGATGAGCCCGCACGATATAGAATCCGCCAAACTGGACTTCCGGTTTGACGAGCCAGGCGATGGCAGCTTAGAGAACGTGCTCCCGACAATTGAAGTCAAAGTAACCCACTTCAACCCGAATATTGAAAAAAAAATAGTTTATAATTTGATTTAAGTTAGTGGGTCTTGAGAATGCCTAAAGGGAAAAATAAAAAGTCAATGCAGGCGGAGATACTCGACGGCGACGGAGCTAGCCAAACTTCCTCGCCTAGCAGCGTAATGGAGGACGATGATGGCACGCATACACGCCTCGAAGTGGATCGAAGAGAGACCGGAGATCTTGGCCTCATACTCAAAGAGCTGAGAGAGTTTAGAAAAGACAACAATCAGCAGCTGAAAGAAATTCGGGAAGAAATTAACAAAACCAATACTAGGATCGAAGAAGCGGAGAGAAGGATTGATGCGACTGAAACACGGTTACAAGTGGCGGAGGATACCGTGCAGGAGCTGCTACACCTTCAAATACACCTGGACGCTAAGCTGACTGATTTAGAGAGCCGCTCCAGAAGAGAAAACATCAGAATCCACGGCGTTAAAGAGGGAGCGGAGGAAAATTCCCCTTCGATGGCGGTGTATATGGAGCGCTTGCTGCGGGAGGGACTGGAGCTGCCGGCTGAACTTGAACTATAAGTGGAAAGAGCTCACCGCTCCTTGATGCCGAAGCCGCCCGGGGAAGCCCCGCCGAGGTCCATCGTTGTAAAGATGGCGAGCTACAGGATGAAAGATGAGCTGCTGAGAACGGCCTGGCAAAAGTGAGGATTTCAACACCTCGGAAAAAGAGTCAATCTGGATCCTGACTACGCGCCTGATGTATTGAAAAAGCGAAGGGAATATGCCGAAGCGAAAGCGGTACTGAAGGAGAAGAAAATCCGATTCCAGACGCCGTTTCCCGCCAGGTTCAGGGTCTTCTACCAGGAGGGAGTTGTGATGTACGGCTCGGCGGAGGAGGCGACGGAGGATATGGCGAAGAGGGGGCTCCCGGTGTCGGCAATTAAACACCCGAACTCGCTTTTGGAGCGGATCCAGCGGTTGCCGTGGCGCACCGTTAAGAGACCAGGGAATCGGGACAGAGCTGGCAAGGCTTTGGACTTTAGGGAAAAACTACAGGCTTTTAGACGCCAGGACTCGGGTGACTAAGTTAACTGAAAACTGCGAGTCTACTCAGAATATATCGGGTGAGTCTGGTGAATCGATATTCTCTTTCTTCTTTTTCTCCGAGGACTTCCAGCAGAGGGAGGAATTAGGACTGTTAACACGTCCTGCTTATTAAAGAAGCATTGTACGGGCTAAACAACTACGATTATAACGTAAACGTCGGGGGGATTTTTCTTTATGTTGCCGGAAAAGAGACACCATGCATGAAGGCCCTCTCCCACCTGATAGGGGGGAGGCTTTACCTCAGAGCCCTCATACCATCAGGGCTTCATCAGGGTCAATATTAAGACCCCACAGTTGGAAGTCTTATTTTCTGTCTTTATTGTTCTTATTGTGTTATGTGTGTTGTGGCAGTTTTTGCTGCCGTTTGTTGCTGCTGTTCTTTGCAGCCTGTGGGGTATAACCTGTGATTCTTTTTGTCACATATGGACACTTATGGTGGTGTGTTTTGGGTTTATTTAATTTATCTTTTTTACCCTTATTGTACATTGAATGCAATCAGTTAAAATAGCAACTTATAATGTGAATGGCCTTGTCAATCCCATTAAGAGGAGTAAGATTTTAACTAAACTAAAAAGAGAGAGAATTGAGGTGGCGTTTTTACAGGAAACACATCTTTCAGATACAGAACATGCTAAATTAAAACGCTTGGGCTTCAAGCATCAGTACTCATCATCATATAAGGCTGGGCATAGAAGGGGGGTGGCGATATTGATTTCCAACAATACTAGTTTTGAACCCATTTTTGAGAAAAAGGATACAGAGGGAAGATTTATTTTCGTGAGGGGAAATTTGGGGGGCTCATTGGTCACTTTATTAAACATTTACGCTCCTCCTAACTCTGACTGGAAGTTTTTTAAACTGATATTTGATTTGATAACAGCGGAGACCCATGGGGTTCTAATCTGCGGGGGGGATCTCAACATCAGACTAAATCCCAAACTGGACTCCTCGAATACACATACAGCCCAGCCCAAATTGATAAACAAAAAACTCAATATGGCTATGAAAGAAATCGGGTTAATTGATATCTGGAGAGAATTGAATCCTTCAAAGAGAGACTACACTTTTTTTTCAAATCCACACTT
Organism: Platichthys flesus; assembly: GCF_949316205.1. Classification (NCBI taxonomy): domain Eukaryota; kingdom Metazoa; phylum Chordata; class Actinopteri; order Pleuronectiformes; family Pleuronectidae; genus Platichthys; species Platichthys flesus. The sequence goes on from NC_084953.1 coordinate 26,027,852, forward strand.
GGCGTATTCAAGGATTGATTATTTTCTTACTTTTGCTAAGGATCTATACAGGGTTGGTGGCTGCAACGTGGGGAGCATGGACCTTTCAGACCATAGCCCCATTTATTTAAAATTTAATCTTGAACAGTATCGGAGGGACACCTTATGGAGATTGAACACTTGTGTACTGAATCAGATGAAGGAACAAATCAAGAAGGATATTGCTGAATACTTGGAACAGAACGATAATGGTGAAGTTTCCCCTCCAATATTATGGGATGCATGTAAAGTTGTGCTTCGGGGAAAAATAATTGGCTACAGCGCTCACATAAAGAGAGTAAGGCAGAAAGAGTTAGTTCAGTTGGAGGCGGAATTAAAACAATTAGAACAAAATCATAAAGATACAAATGATCAGAAAATTAGAGAGCTACTTAGGAAGAAAAAGAACGAAATAGATCAGATCTATACAAAAAATATACAAAAAAAGTTAATTCTTACAAAAGAGAAATATTATGAAGGGGGCGGAAAAGCCAGTAAATTATTAGCTTATAGGCTTAAACAAGCAGAGAATTCAATTCATAAAATAAAAAATCCTATCACTAATTCTATGCATTACAAATTAAAAGAAATACAAGATTGTTTTGAAAAATATTATAAAAAACTATACTCCCAACCTCAAATTGATGGAGAGAAGATGGAAGATTTCTTTCAGAAGATTAATCTGCCTAAATTGAATGGTGAACAAAGTAGGAACCTTGCAGCTAAAATAACAGAGAAAGAAATTTGTTCAGCCATATCACACCTTAAACCAAATAAGGCTCCAGGTCCGGACGGGTTCCCTTCCGAATGGTACAGAGCCATGGAGGGTTCTTTACTCCCTGTGTTGCAGTCCACCTTTAACTGGGTTCTTAAAGAGAACAGTATACCCCCCTCTTGGAGGGAGGCAGTTATATCCCTGATTCCGAAGGAGGGGAAAGATAAGTCTGAATGTGGTAATTATAGACCAGTAAGCGTGTTAAACCAGGATTATAACATTTTTACCCACATACTAACCAAACGAATAGAGGGATTATTACCACAAATTATTAGCCTTGACCAGACAGGTTTTATTCGTGAAAGACAAACTCAAGATAGTATCAGAAGGACACTACATGTAATTAACCGTATAACAGAATATCATTTAGAAGCAGTATTAGTGGGGCTAGATGCAGAAAAAGCTTTTGATTGTGTAAATTGGTCTTTTTTGTATAGAGTTCTGGACAAATTTGGATTTCATAGCACCTTTATTAAAACAATACAAGCTCTCTATGATGGCCCAAGGGCGAGAATTAAAATAAATGGGGCTGTCTCTAGCCCCTTTTCATTAGAACGAGGAACAAGACAGGGCTGCCCAATTAGCCCCCTCCTGTTTGCAATCTTTATCGAGCCCCTGAGCCAGTGGATCAGTCAGGACGACAATATTAAAGGAATCGATATGAATGGGGGAGAACAAATTATTTCGTTATACGCTGATGATGTATTGGTGTATTTAACCAGCCCTGAGCAATCTTTAGCACGGTTATTTGAACTCTTGGAACAATATGGATCCTTCTCTGGATATAAGCTGAAGAACACACAAATTCTCTGTTTCAAATACAACCCCTCTGTAAATGTGAAAAATAAGTACAATTTGAAATGGGATTCGGTTTCAATTAGATACTTGGGGGTAAACATTCCAATAGATTTGACAAAATTGTTCTCACTTAACTACCTCCCCCTGAACAAAAAGATTAGGGAAGACATAAGAAGATGGGACCTTATACCCTTTCTTAATTTCGGACCACGCGTGGAATCAGTCAAAATGGTTATTTTGCCGAGATTGCTCTATCTCTTTCAGTCCCTTCCACTGGATATATCGGACCAACAATTTCAGGAGTGGGACAAGCATATTTCGAGGTTCATTTGGCAGGGACGAAGGCCAAGAATTAGATACCAGACTTTACAATTGGCAAAAAACAAGGGCGGGGTTGCTCTCCCATGCTTAAAAGATTACTATACTGCTGCTCAATTGCGGCCATTAATATGTTGGTGCAACCCGGAATACTGCACTAGGTGGAAGGAGATTGAAAGTGCTATATCGGATGAATTTCCAATCCAGGCTGCAATTGGGGATAAGCGCTTATTGAATAATTTAAAGGAATTGGGAAACCCATGGATATGTTTGTCACTAAAGATGTGGAACAAGGTAATAGCGCAAAATAACCTGAAGGATGCGGTTAAGGTCTTGAGATGGTGCGCATTTGATCCAGATTTTTTGCCTAAAAATTGGGACGCAAGATTTAAGAGATGGGGGTCGCAAGGTGTAACAGCGTATTGCACATTTTTGCATAAGGGGACCATGAATAGTTTTCAAAATCTGAAGGGGCAGTTTGGCTTGGATAAGGACGATTTTTACAGATTCCTTCAGGTCCGGCATTATATTGACCAGATACAGAAGGGGTGTACACAAGTAGGCTGGGATAATATTCTGTTGAAAGTGTTTATAGACACTTATTCCACTGGCTCTAACCAAAAACTTATCTCAAGATTTTACAAGGGGTTACAACAAACAAAATGTAGTTCACTGTATGTAAAACAAAAATGGGAACATGAAGGAAACCTCGTTCTAAAGGACGAAGATTGGGAGAACCTATGTGAGATACAGTGGAAAACTTCCAGCTCAACTGTATGGCGAGAGTTTTGCTGGAAAAACCTTATAAGGTTCTTCATCACTCCAGCTCAAAAGAGGCACTACACAAATTCTTCGGCATGCTGGCGACAGTGTGGGTGCCTCGTAGCAAATCATTTCCACATATTTTGGTCCTGTGCATCATTGATTCCATTTTGGCGGGAGGTTTATAAAGTTATGCAAAGCATTTTTCAGACAGACGTTCAATTTAAATTTGAGTCTTTATATTTGGGTGCCTTAACATCAGAAAATGTTTCTTCAAATGTCAAATATTTATTTCGGATCCTAAGTGCTGCTAGTAGAAAAGCTATTACTAGAAGGTGGTTAAAACCAGGAAAACCTACTGTGGAGGAATGGATTGAAATTATCTATGATATTTTTAAGATGGAAAGGATTACTTTTGCTTTAAGACTGCAACAGGGAACTTTTTTGAAAAGATGGGAAAGATGGATAACTTATATCACACCAATACGACCATCATTTGTCTAAAGTAGAGTGTTGTATCCTTTTTGTTTTTTATTATTTTCCCTCGGTAGAGGGCTTTTTGAGTCACTGAGGTTTACCCCAACTTGTTTGTTTATTTAGTTCTTGTTCTTATTTTACTATGTTTAAAAAAAAAAAAAAAAAATGCTTATGTGGATATAATACAGTATGTTTGAGGTCCTATTGGGTTCCTGTTCACTTTTATGCTGTTTACTGAACCTGTGATACTTATATGTGGACTTTTTACATCTTTGGACGGTTTAGTGAGAAGTATATATGTATTGTTTCTGACTGTAATGTTTGGACCTGGAAAATCTTAATATTAAAAAAAATAAAGTGGGAAAAAAAGAAAAAAAAAAAAAAAAAAAAGAATCCGCCAAACTGGATCCACCATTGCGACCTCTGATGCACGATCCACAAATCATAATCCATGGTGCGGCAGCAGAGGCCCTGGATCTGCAAGCGATAAAGCAAAGGGATTCCGGGGAAGGGGGATAGGGAAGGAGAAGAGGAAGGAGAAGCTGGAAAGAGAAGCAACGTGCGTCATGTGTCATAAATTCCCTTTGCGTCTTAGCGTCATCAGGGTTTTTTGCCCTGTAATCAATAATACAATGATACAGGCCGAACTTAACCCTGACAACAGTGGAAATAAACTGTGTTACTAACAACACAAAACAGATTAATGTTAAATGCAACTTATTATCAAACCTTTTTTGCAGATAACAACATGAGTCAGTAATTTGATTAAATGAATGGGTTGTATTGTTTATTTGTTAGATTATTTAACTTTTCTTTTATTGAGGCCAAAACTCATTCATTTTGCCATGTAAAAACCAATAACTTGTGTGCATTTACTTCAGAAATAATGCTGGAATTGGTCACTGCCTCCAAATCCCTGTGTGTGTGTGTGAAAGAATAACTGCTGGAATTCAACAACAGTTTCTACTGTTTCTCAACTTTTGTGAAGCTCTGTACTGTGGTTCATCCCCTCCCTTTGTAAAAGGCATTGCAAAAAGATGACGGTCTAATTTCCACATCTTGTAAAACAGGGGGCTCACATGAAGGAGGGAGAAGAATCATATTTCCATTTTTTAACACATCAAGTGTTAAAACCCTCTTTCAGCTGTTAATCATTCTATTAATGGTATTTGACATCATACTTTTTTATTTTTGCAGTCAAATTTGTAATATCTTCCATTTTACCATATGGTTGGGATTGGTATTTCAGCCAAATTAAACACATTCAATGACTTAATGTTAGGACTTTTAAATATATTTTATCCCAATGAATTGTTGTTTTGTTTTCACACATTTTTGTGATACCTTCTTAATACTGTCACCAGATTTGCCCTTGTTGTAAGTCTAATATGAAACAAAAAACCAGCACACTAATGTAGAAAATGTGTTTTGAATGAAGGATAAAATAATTGTCTACTTTTGATTTGGTCTTTCTGTAAAATTGATGTAACGTCACTTACACCCCTTTAGTTCAAAGCCAATGATATGAATTCAGCAGTAATTCCAGTACAGCACATAGAAATGATTCAAGATGGGCAGCTGTGGCTGATGGGTAGAGCAGTAGTCCTCTAACCAGAAGGTCAGCGATTCAATCCTAGTCTTCTCCATCTGCATGCCAAAGTGTCCTTGGCCAAGATACTGATTCCGGGATGGCCCCTCATAGGAAATGTGGAGTCATGGCCTGGGGTCATTCTGCTTCTTTGGCACTTTCATCACCCAGGACCTGAAGTGGGAGTTGAAAATTGGCTAAGTAATAAGTTTTGTAGAATGCATAGTGGTTGAAGGATGGTTTTGTATGTGTTGGGGTATAAAGGGTTGTCCTCGAACCAGACGGTCGGCAGTTCGATCCCAGTCTTGCCAAAGTGCCAAAGTGTCCTTGGGCAAGATACTGAACCCCCCCTTCTCATAGAGGAAGTGCTGCCCATAGATGCAAAGTAGGAATGTAGGGATGTATGTGTGAATGGGTGAATGGCAAACTGTACTGTATAGCACTTTGAGTGGTCATCAAGACTAGTAAAGTGTTATACAAATACAGACCATTTACCATTTTAAACAAGACTGATTAATTGTCAAGGTGTTTTAAGCACTGCTAATAAACAAAATTGAATCAACTACGTTGATTAATGTAATAAATACAACCAAGTACACAAGTCATATGTAAGTAAACTGCACACGTATGGAGGTTTCTTTAAAAAAAAAAACGTAATCATCTATTTGATTTCGTAAGTTTAAAAAAAAAAACTAAGAAAAGCTAAGTTTGTGTCAAAGATAAACCCATTCTAACATCCACAAATGAAGAAAATAACAAACCTTCACCCTTGACTCCACCAATAACGATTTCCTGTTCCTGATTCACTTTTACTTTTGAGTCCCTGTCATCCCATCACATACTGTATTCCTTGTGTTTACTTTCCATGGTTGTTCCTGTTGGGACATGGGCAGTTTACAAATCTCAGGGTGAACGGATACTTGTGTGTGTGTGCGTGTGTGTGAGTGTGTGCCTGTGTGTGTGTGTGTGTGTGGGGGGGGTCTACTTTAGTGCGTGTGTACACAGACTCTGGCCCACAGGATGGAGGACCACTGGCCTTCTGAGTCTGCAGGAAAAAGATGATCATCTGCTGTCACGCAGGGAGGTGAAAGATGCTGCAGGGGTGGCAGGTCAAGGTCAGGGTGAAAGGTTATTTATCAGAGGTCTGGAGGAAAGTGGAGATACAGCTGTGTTGTAGATAGGCAGCATTGCCAGGTGGTGCTTTTCAGTAACTGCTGCTGACTGATACCAAGTGTGAAACGACCACAATGTGTTGGACACATTCACGATTCAAACAAATCCACGTAAACCATGATCGAGTTTTATTTGTCCATAGGAGCAGATCATGTTCATGACCCTGTGACCTCAATATTAAGCTACAATAAAGGTGAAACAGTGTGAGGATCCTACAGTTTTCAAAGTGGAATTTCAACATTGTGACTGAGGATCATGATTGTGATCGTGGTCATGAGTACAACTAGATTGCTTAGATATACATTGCCACACATCTCCATTTATGTTGTACCCTGCCTTTTCTACGGAGGCCCTGAGAGCTCAACGAACAGCAACTTAAGAAAACACATGCAAGTTGGCAAAACACATGCAAGTTGACAAAACACAAGCAAAGTAAGAAAACATCTTCATCAATTTCACAACACAACACAACACAACACATTACAGAAACGCGCTGCAAATAGACACGCGCTGCAAATAGACACACGCGCAGCAAATAGACACACGCGCTGCAAATAGACAAACGCGCAGCAAATAGGAGACACTAAAATGTCCAATACACCATACAATTTCGGTTCCGCACAGGGGTCAGCAACCCGCAGCTCTGGAGCCGAACGCGGCTCTTCAGCCCCTCTGCAGTGGCTGTACAGTACAGTGTTGTGCATATGTTTCACGATCGCTGAACTTAACGAGTCAGTTTTTATATTATTAGCATGAACGTAACGATGAACGTGATTGAACGTCACGTTCATTTTTTAAATCATCATCGTATCAGGCCTCATGAAATACTAGGAGCGGGCGTGAGTGTGTGTGTGTGTGTGTGTGTGCCACAGAGGCCCTGGATCTGCGGGTGATAAAGCAAAGGGATTCCGGGGAAGGGGGATAGGGATGGAGAAGAGGAAGGAGAAGCTGGAAAGAGAAGCCCTCGTAAAATAGAACAAGTAACGTTCTGGCGCACTAATTAGCTCTAACTATAAGCTTTATCAAAAAGGAAGGTTTTGAGCCTACTTTTAAACGAAAACATGGTGTCTGCCTCCCGAACTGAAAGTGGTAGATTATTCCACAGCCGAGGGGCTTGATGGCTAAAAGCTCTGGCTCCTACTCTACTTTTAGAGACTTTAGGGACGACAAGTAGGCTTGAATTCTGGGAGCGGAGTGCTCTAGCGGGTTTATAAGGTACAAACAGCTCTTTAAGGTAAAAAGGCGTTATATTATTAAGGTCCTTGAAGGTGAGGAGGAGAATTTTAAATTCTATTCTAGATTTAACTGGAAGCCAGTGTAGCGATGCTAATACTGGAGAAATGTGCTCTCTTCTCTTTGTTCTCGTCAGGACACGTGCTGCGGCATTTTGGACAAGCTGTAGAGTCTTTAAAGACTTACTGCTGGAGCCTGATAATAATAAATTACAGTGGAAAAAAGCGGTCCTAGAAATTTGTTTTAAGTGACTATTAAATGATAAATCAGGATCAAAGATCACTCCCAAGTACCTGACTGTTTCATTGGAAGCAAGGACAATGTCGTCTAGCGCAGCTATATCATTAGATAATGCATCTCTAAGGTGTTTGGGGCCAAGTATTATAACCTCTGTTTTGTCTGAGTTTAATAAGCGAAAATTGCGGGTAATCCAGGTTTTTATGTCCTTGAGACATGTTCGAAGTTTAGTTAATTGATTACTTTGTTCAGGTTTTATTGATAAATATAACTGGGTGTCATCCGCATAGCAGTGGAAATTTACAGAGTGTGTCCTGATAATGTTTCCTAGTGGAAGCATATATAATGAGAATAAAATTGGGCCGAGCACAGAGCCCTGTGGAACACCATTGTTAACTTTGGTGCGCACAGATGACTCATCATTAATTTACACAAATTGGGAGCGATCAGAAAAATATGATTTAAACCAGTTAAGGGCGGTTCCCACTCACTCATCATCACTCATCGTCATCCGCTTATCCGGGGTCGGGTCGCGGGGGGAGCAGCTCAAGCAGGGGGCCCCAGACTTCCCTTTCCCGGGCCACATTGACCAGCTCTGACGGGGGGATCCCGAGGCGTTCCCAGGCCAGTGTTGAGATATAATCTCTCCACCTAGTCCTGGGTCTTCCCCGAGGTCTCCTCCCCACTGGACGCGCCTGAAAAACCTCCCAAGGGAGGCGCCCAGTGGGCATCCTTACCAGATGCCCGAACCACCTCAGCTGACTCCTTTCTAAGTAAAGGAGCAGCGGCTCTAATCCGAGTTCCTCACGGATGACTGAGCTTCTCACCCTATCCCTAAGGGAGACGCCAGCCACCCTTCTGAGAAAACTCATCTCGGCCGCTTGTACCCGCGATCTCGTCCTTTCGGTCATCACCCAGCCCTCATGACCATAGGTGAGGATAGGAACGAAGATCGACCGGTAGATCGAGAGCTTTGCCTTGCGGCTCAGCTCTCTTTTCGTTACAACGGTGCGGTAAAGCGAACGCAATACCGCCCCCGCTGCTCCGATTCTCCGGCCAATCTCACGCTCCATAGTACCCTCACTCGCGAACAAGACCCCAAGGTACTTGAACTCCTTCACTTGGGCTAAGGACTCATTTCCTACCCGGAGTAAGCAATCCATCGGTTTCCTGCTAAGAGTCATGGCCTCAGATTTAGCGGTGCTGATCCTCATCCCAGCCGCTTCACACTCGGCCACCAGCCGATCCAGTGAGTGCTGAAGGTCACAAGCCGATGATCCAATGAGGACCACATCATCCGCAAAAAGCAGTGACGAGATCCTCAGACCACCGAACTGCAACCCCTCCCCACCACGACTACGCCTCGATATCCTGTCCATGTATATCACAAACAGGATTGGTGACAAGGCGCAGCCCTGGCGGAGACCAGCACCCACTGAGAACGAAACTGACTGGCTGCCGAGGACCCGAACACAGCTCTTGCTTTGGGAGTACAGAGATTGGATGGCCCTGAGGAGAGACCCCCTTACCCCATACTCCCGCAGCACCTCCCACAGTTTCTCCCGGGGGACCCGGTCATACGCCTTCTCCAGATCCACAAAACACAAGTGGACCGGATGGGCATACTCCCAGGCCCCCTCCAGGATCCTTGCGAGAGTGAAGAGCTGGTCCGTAGTTCCACGTCCGGGGCGAAAACCGCATTGTTCCTCTTCAATCTGAGGTTCGACGATCGGCCGAACCCTCCTTTCCAGCACCTTGGAGTAGACTTTACCAGGGAGGCTGAGAAGTGTGATACCCCGGTAATTGGTACACACTCTCTGGTCCCCCTTTTTGAACAGGGGAACCACCACCCCGGTTTGCCACTCCTTTGGCACTGTACCCGACTCCCACGCGATGTTGAATAGGCGTGTCAACCATGACAGCCCCTCAACACCCAGAGCCTTTAGCATTTCTGGCTGGATCTCATCAATCCCTGGGGCTTTGCCACTGCGGAGATGTTTGACTACCTCAGTGACCTCCACCAGGGAAATTGACGACGAAACACCATCAACCTCGAGCTCTGCCTCCAACATAGAGGGCGTGTTATTCGGATTCAGGAGTTCCTCAAAGTGTTCCTTCCAACGTCCGACGACCTCCTCAGTTGAGGTCAACAGAGTCCCATCCTTACTGTACACAGCTTGGATGGTTCCCCGTTTCCCCTTCCTGAGGTGCCGGATAGTCTTCCAGAAACACTTTGGTGCCGACCGAAAGTCCTTCTCCATGGCCTCTCCGAACTTCTCCCACACCCGCTGCTTAGCCTCCGACACGGCAGCAGCTGCAGCCCTTCGGGCCTGTCGGTACCCTGCAACCGAGTCCGGAGTCCTCCAGGATATCATATCCCGGAAGGCCTCCTTCTTCAATCGGACGGCTTCCCTGACCACCGGTGTCCACCACGGTGTCCGAGGGTTACCGCCCCTTGAGGAGCCTAAGACCCTGAGGCCACAGCTAGCCACCGCAGCTTCAGCAATGGAGGCTTTGAACACCGCCCACTCTGGCTCAATACCCCCAACCTCCACAGGAATGCCAGAAAAACTCTGCCGGAGGTGTGAGTTGAAGATACCTAGGACGGGGGCCTCCTCCAGACGTTCCCAGTTCACCCGCACTACTCGTTTGGGCTTACCAGGTCTATCCGGAAATTTCCCCCATTCCCTGATCCAACTCACAACCAGATGGTGGTCGGTTGACAGTTCCGCCCCTCTCTTTACCCGAGTGTCCAAAACATGCGGCCTCAGATCAGATGACACAATCACAAAATCGATCATTGATCTGAGGCCTAGGGTACTCTGGTACCAGGTACACTTATGAGCACCCTTATGTTCGAACATGGTGTTTGTTATGGATAATCCATGACTAGCACAGAAGTCCAATAACAAACAACCGCTCGTGTTTAGATCAGGGAGGCCGTTCCTCCCCACCACGCCTCTCCAGGTGTCTCCATCGTTGCCCACGTGGGCGTTGAAGTCACCCAGCAGAACTACGGAGTCCCCTACTGGAGCCCCATACAGGACTCCATTCAGGGTCTCCAAGAAGGCCGAGTACTCTGAGCTGCTGTTTGGTGCATTTGACAAACAACAGTCAGAGTTTTCCCCCCTACAACCCTTAGGCGCAGGGAGGCGACCCTCTCGTCTACCGGGGTAAACTCCAACACCGCGGCGCTCAGCCGGGAATTTATGAGTATCCCCACACCTAGGGATCCTCATAATCCGGTTTCATTAACCGCCCATTAATTGGGCGGTTCCATTAATGTTAATTAACTGTTTGAGTCTTTGTAATAAAATGTGATGGTCAATTGTGTCGAATGCTGCACTGAGATCTAACAGAACGAGGACAGACACAAGTCCCTGATCTGAGGCTATTAAAAGGTCATTAGTGACTTTTGCCAAGGCTGTCTCTGGACTGTGATTGGCTCTAAACCCCGATTGAAAGTCTTCATATATATTATTTTCCTGGAGAAACTCACACAGCTGATTGGCAACAACTTTTTCTAAGATTTTAGAAATGAAGGGGAGATTAGATATTGGCCTGTAATTGGCTACAACCTCTGGGTCTAGGGTGGGTTTTTTGAGTGGGGGTTTGATGACAGCTATTTTAAAAGACTGTGGTACATAACCTGATGATAATGACAGATTGATAATGTTAAGTAACGAACTCTCAATTAGGGGCAGAATTTCTTTAAGTAATTTGGTAGGAATGTAATCTAAGATACAGGTTGTTGGTTTAGAACCTAAGATTAATTTGGTAAACTGATCACGGGTGATCAGAGAGAAGCTGTCTAAGTAATGGGTAGGATTGTCAGCCGTTTCTGAGATCTCTGTTGTTGGGAGGGTATTAGTGCCAATTGAGGGCAGGAGATGGTTGATTTTATTTCTAATAGTTTGAATTTTATCATTAAAAAAGGTCATAAAGACATTGCTATTTAGGGATCGAGGAATACTGGGTTCGGTGGAGGTGTGACTCTCTGTCAGCCTGGCTACAGTGCTGAAGAGAAACCTGGGGTTGTTTTTATTCTCTTCTATTAGTTTTGAATAGTAGGCGGCTCTTTCTTTGTGGAGAGCCTTTTTATATTCTTTAACACTATTCTTCCAGTCTATTAGATTTTCAACATTGTTGCTGGAGCGCCACTTCCTT